>NC_040913.2:12081967-12398470 GCF_004126475.2 Phyllostomus discolor
GGATTATATTATAAAGTTATTTATTAAACAATGTAGTTATACACACATAAGGTATTAATTTGTTATGAGGTACTTGCTATTTTTTTAGATACTCTATGTGCTTATATTATGGACTTTGGTTTTTATGGTTTATTTATTTATTCATTTATTTATTTATTGTTGTTCAAGTACAGTTGTCTCCATTTGCCCCCTTCACTCCCCCCACCCCAGCCATCCCCACCTCCCACCCTCAACCTTATAGTTTATACTGTAAATAGGATTTATGTTGCACATGTGGTTTATATGTACAGCAAAATTCATACTCTACTAAGATGTGCACTTGGCAACAGCGATTGCTTGACTTAATCCTACTTTTGTCCCTAAACACCTAATTGCCTTAGAAATTAAAAGTCCTAAAATGATTGTTAAATGATTGGTGTGGCAAATGACCTTTATATATTTTTACCTGAAACATTATTTTAAACATTTTAATGCCTTTTTTGTTTATTATTAAATCCATTAAGAACTGAAGTCCTTTATCTTTTATGTTTATTTTACTTTTTAGACATTGGAGGGGAAATCATTAAATCAAATAATCACAGTGAGTAAATTTCTTGCAAAGGGAATGCCTGCATTCTCTGCATGACAATACTTTAGTGGCAGAAACTATTGATTATCTAATTGTGATAAATTAAATTCTGCACTCAAATACCTCAAAGGGAACTCGATCACTTGTGAAGTAATGTGTTTTCTGTTTCTAATAAAACTGTGTCTAATGTCTTAATTCTATAGACTAAATGGTACACCTAAAGATAGATTTAATGCCTCCACAAAAGTGCCGGTTTGTGTCTTCACATTGACAGCCTAACACATTTTCCAAGTGGCTCCACCCCTTCCTTCCTCATTGAGGATATTTAAAAAAAATTAGTGCAGCTTCTTTTACTTCAATTAGATCTCCCCATGTGCCTAACAGATACTTTCCTCAGCTGTTATTTTCTCAATGAAAACTCTGACCTTCTCTCTTTAAAACCCAATGCCATTCAGAGATTAAAATCACATTTATTTTGTTCTATATCACCATCAAATGTTTAACCTTCATGAGTTTTCTATACATTTATTTTGTATATTCTTTATCACCTATTGGCAAGTACGTTTATGTCTGCTTGTTCTTTTATGTATTCCAAGCATATAGGAATGTGCCTAGAATACAACACTTAATAATTATTCATTAAATCATTGGTATTTATATGAATATATTTAAGCTTGCATTAATATTTGTGTTGGGTATAAATTTGGGAATAAAATATTTAATTAAAATAATGGCGTGTTCTTTCCAAATAATGATATTTCATAAATGGCATCTGGCAGCAGACAAGGTTGTATTTTTAGAGGAGGTAAAAATCAAATTAGCAACTTAATGTTCTCAAATTTAGAATTACTTTTTCCATGAGATTTTGTCTTATTCTAAACCTCAAACTCACACCAGAAAATTCTTCTGACTTGGGAGTCTCATCAAAGCAAGGACCATGCTTCATCTTCCTCGAAGCCGTCCTTACCATGGACACACGACCCTGGTCACAGTATGTCCTTAAATATTTGAGCTGAAGAATCCACTTCATAAACTACTACAGATGCTGATGATCAGAAAAATCAATGGATTTCCTTTATGCCCTAAAATATCATTTCTAACCTATACCTCTACTACAAAAAAATTTGTATATTGTCTTGCAGAAAAACTTAATATCTATATTTTGCTGTATCGCCAAAGTATCACCTTTTGTTCCGAATTTGAAGGTGATGCACACATTACAAAGTGTAGAGAGGACAGGAGCAGCTCTAACAAGGCCATGACATTCCATTCACAACATGTGGTTGTGAATGCAGGCCTAAAAACATTATCTACATCATCTACCGTGTATATTATCTCTCAACCATTGTTAGAATACACAAACTCATTAGAATTGCAACTCCAATGTTTAAAGCTTTTAAAAACACATGCAACTTGAACTTTAAAGAAATGAATCCACAGGCAGCACTAAACGAGACGGTTACCAGAGAAAATGGGCTCTCGTGATGCACGAAACAAGTGTTTCAGAGACGCGCGCATAGGCGAAGTCTAAGTGTGGTGGCGAGATTCATTGTGGCGAAAAGGAATAATGTGCCGTTGGGGAAAGGGAGGTAGGGGGCAGGCTGGCTCTAGCAGCAGCTGCCCAGGGGTCCCTGCCAAACCTCCATGTGTGTTCTTGGTTTCAAAAACAAGCTGGCTGTCTTTCAAACTGTCCAACCTGTTTCCTGGTCTCCCCTGGAGCAATGCTGGGCCCTCCTCTGACTAATGCTTTTCCAGGATCTTCCAGGGTTTCATGCTCTTATGTATCCAGTAATTTTCCCAGATTATCCCAGGCCATAACCCTCCCATTTACGGTTACCGTTCTGGCTCCTCCTGCGCATGCTCCAAGTGAGGCTTGTTTCCTGCGGGTACTGGAACGTGGTCTTTCCTGCCTTTGGGGGGATTAGCATCCTCCTGGCAGAGGATGCGGTTGTCCTCTGGGTGTCTGTGAAGCTGGAGCTTCCTGACCTAATCAGGCTTAGCCAGCTGTGCTCCCTTCTCTTTTGTTAAAAACTAACTGGCTACCTAAGCTAACAGGACATCAGAATGAAGTGGACAAGACCAAAAGAAGCACAGAAGTTCTCTTACAGTGACATTACGAAATACTTGGTGACAATGTGGCATACATGTGTGGGAATTTTACAAAAGTACAGTGCCTTTTGTTGGCCATATTAGTTTCTCTAGCTGCCTTAACAAAAAAACACACTGCGTGGCTTAAAACAGTGGAAATCTATTCTCTCACAGATTTGGAGGCTAGAAGTCTTTAATGAAGTTGTTGGCAGAACCATGGTTTCTTTAAGGCTCTAGAGGAGGAATCCTTCCTGGCCACATCCACCTTCTGGTTGTTGCTGCTGAACCTGGTCATTCCTTGGCATGTAGACAGATGCATCACTCAATGTATGCCTCTGGCTTCATACGGCTTTCTCCCCTGTGTGTCTGTGTGCAGATTCCCCTCTTGTTATAAGGACAACAATTATTGGAGTAGGGTCAGAGAACCAGCCAATGGTGTTCTAGAACAATGGTGGGGTTCGATCACCTGCCACCATGAGGCAAGACTCTCAAGATGAGAGTTTGGTGGAAAAAAAGACAGGGCATGCTTATTTAAAATTTATAGAGATATAGAATAATGGCAGATTTTTACTGTCCCACTACCTTTAAAATGCCCAAAACCAATAATCCTTCCTCCCTCTGCCTAGCCAGACTACTTTCAGAAAAGGCCACTCCCACTCGGGCCCTGGCTGGCGTAGCTCAGTGGATTGAGCACAGGCTGTGAACCAAAGCATTGCAGGTTCGATTCCCACTCAGGGCACATGCTTGGATGGCAGGCCATGTCCCCACTGGGGGCCACGTGAGAGGCAACCACACACTGATGTTTCTCTCTCTCTCTTTCTCCCTCCCTTCTGCTCTCTAAAAATAAATAAATAAAATCTTTAAAAATTTGAAAAAAAAAAAAAAGAAAAGAAAAGGCCACTCAGAATACTGTTCTTCAGAAATGCAGAAGCCTGTAGATCAGCATTCCTGGTCACAGTTCAGCCCCAAGCGTCTCCCACATGTCTGGGTGCTTGGCCAGGGAGGTCTCCTGCAGCGCTGCCAGCTGTGTTGCTGTCCTCTGTGCCAGAGGGGCACTGAGGATGTTTCCAACATGCCTCCAGACCTCCAGTTTTACAGACAGCTGCACAGAAGCTGACCAACCTACAGAGAGACCTCATGTTTCTTGGTGTGTTTCAATTTTAAGTGCTCGGTTCAGAACTTCCCGCACAGCCAAACATCTAGTTTTCCTATGGTGTATTTGTGTCCACCATTTGTGTCCACCATTTATGTCAGCTCCTTAGCATCTTTGACCCTCTTCCAGCTGCCATCTTTAGGCAGGGCAAAAATTTCCCAACCATGTGCAAGCACTCATGCATCTGTCCATTCTCGGTGGACATCTGGCCCCTAAAGCTCACAAAGGCGCTGTATGAGCTACCCCCAGCTATGTTTCAGTCACTCTGTTGGTGCACGTTCTCGCAGTCACATACATAATGTGCCCCAGGTAGCAGCTTTTTCTGCAGCTTCTCCCTTCAGGAAGACAGGGACAGTTAATCTGCCTTGGTTATGCAATGAGCCTCCAATGCTGTACTTTCTGCCTTGTGATCATTCCTTCCCACTCACTACCTTTTCTGTCAAATTGGGGGGGGGGTTCCCCTCTTTTCAGGGGACACATGATCTGTACCCTGTTACAGTAGGGCCGGCCCTAAACTAATATGACCTCATCTTAACTGTATCTGTATAGATCCTATTTTCAAAGAAGGGCATGGTCACAGTTTCTGGGAGTTAGGACTTCTTTGTATTTTCTTGGCAGGGGACCCAATACAATTCCTAGCAGTCAACTATGATTCAGAGTCAGTAATTCCTTCTGTGAGAGGGTTTCTAAATGTGTGAATACTTTAGGCCTAACTGATCTTTATGTCCTGTCTAGTGCTGTGCTTCTATTTGTAAAGCTGGATGGGTATGGGGTCCAAAATGAGAAAGGGAGGGGGAGAGAAGAATTAGACGTTCTGGCTGAAGTTTGGTTCTATTGCTGCAATCTAAAGGTAAGGTTAGGTAGAGCTGTTGCCCAGAGAGAATGCAAGCTAACCAAAGTCAAGGCTATATTTAAAGCAATAATGAGGGAAAACTGCTAATGTTCTAAATCAGTCAATCTTCTCAGCTGCCCAAGAGTGTACTGTGAGATGGAAAAAGAGAAACAAAGCCTCCTGTTGATAGTTGAGAAAAATTGGTCTATTTTAGGAAATAATCTACTTCTGTGAATGGAGTGATTTTGTTTGTAACCCGGGCCATTGGGCTGTTGGTTTGAAAAGATATCGTCATGCATACATGTTGATCATCATGATCCTGCATCTAAATCGGGCAGCTCTCGAACTAGGTTTTCAATTTGTGAATATTTTCACCTAGATGAGTACACTGGCATCTGAATGCCAAAATAAATGTTATGCCACAACCTAACCATGACAGTCTTTGCTAAATGATTTTCCATTTACCAGTTAAAAATGAAACCACACAATCCTTTTTACTATATCATGTAACCCTTTCTTTTCCTATTGATTGTTAAATTATTTGGTTCTTTGTATGCCTTTCCTTCATTTTTGTTTTTGTTTTTTTCTTCTCCCATCACCGCCCCCCTAAATTAGCTTTGCTGTGCCACTCACTTTATAAAGACTCTTATAAAGGCTTTATTATTGGATTGCCAATGCCATCTTTTTTCTGCTCTAATTCATCCTTTAGAGTCCCATATACAAATTGATCTCTCTACAAGTCTGTGATCAAAGTTCCTTAATCCAATTAAGAAAACTCCCCAAAGTGTTTCAAAGTGTGATCCAAAATATTTTCCGTTCATAGAATCCACTGCTATTTATAACCTTTATGAAAATAAATATAACTCCTACTTCCCCTTATTCATGCATTTTCTCCTATAATTACCTCTGCATGAAACAATGTTTTCTACGTTTCCATTTGTTAAAATATTTTCCTTATTCCAGGGTTTGGTCAAAGGATAATAATGTTTAGAGCTCACTAAAATGCAGAAGAAAATTTCACCAAAATGACCCATGTATCAATCTATCCTTTTAAATCAATCCAATTTATTCCTGCCAAAGAAATCAATCTATGATACTCTGCAAGTGTCATTTTCCATGCAGGCTACATAGAGAGTGTCTGTGGTCAGTCATGAACTTCTAATCTAAGGTGTGCACAGTCCTAGATATATAACTCAATTTCCACTATTAAGTTTAATAGAATGGGTTTTTCAAAGCATGTTTTGCTAAGCGTGAAACTTACGTGTTTTTTTTTTCACTTTTAAATAGGATGAAATTTATCATGCTTGACCTCACAGAACCAGTCCTCAGACAAAAAGGTGAGACATCCTTCTTGATTTCATGCTTCAAAGTTAATATGTTAGAGATTTAATAATTGGCTCCAAGTTCTCCCTATATGTATGTGTGTACACATATGTATATAATGCAATATACCTATATAATGACAATTTAGTGAGGGAACATGGATTTCAACACAGTATTCTTGGAGTAATGGGAACTAGTACAATTTAAAGGAGGATGGAACAATTGGAAGCAAGAATATTCAGACCACACTTTTGGTCTTAAGACAAGTTACAATTTAAGTGAATAAATAGGATTTACTTGAGTGGACAAGGGAAAGATGATGATTTAGATAGATTCTTTCCTGAAAAAATTTGTGAGATTGGAGTTTCAGGGGCTCAGGCAAAAGGTTATAAGGTGAGAAGTGTAGGAGACTTGGTTGCAGATGAGACATGCAGAAGGTTTTTGAAATGAGAATTTTGATAATAAATGATATTATGCAAGTTCTGTTATCTGGTAATCAAGGAAAATAAGTCTCCGTGGGGAAATGATTAGATTCATAGGGTAGCATCACGGGCAGTACAAGAGAGGAGAGCTTCCTGGAACTGAGAACACCTATTTGTCAGCCAGTGATAGAGAAGACAGCCAAAGGTAGCCGCTAGGGGGCGCGCTCACTCCCAACATCCCATATCTTCTCAAATAGCCCTCAGTATTCATTTTTTGTCATACTGCTCCATGCAGTCGCCACCACGTGATAAAATTTGAAAAGCATGTAGCATTTTTCACCCAGTACTTGTGTCCTTACCTTACCTCAAATGCAGTATTTTACATAAATCAGCAAAAAGATGTTATGAACTGAAGGGAATACGAAAAGAGCAAAAATAAGGCACAGCATACATAAACAATACTTAAAATAAGTAAATAAAGTTGGATCAGTCTAAATAAATTAGATTTCCATTTCTCAAGTAAAAGGCCTTGAAAGGTTCTCTGAAAACAAATAACACAACTCTTTTCAGCATTTTTCTTTTTCTTCAAAAATACCACCACATTCTAATACTATGGATACAATTTTTAGATATGTTCCATACAAATATAACCATAAGAGGGATAAAATAGCAGCAATATCATATTACTACTAACTAACTTTCACTTGTGCAAAGACCACAAAATACTCCCTCGTCTAAAACTCAATCTCAATTTTATTTAAAAACTATCTCAACAACTGTCCAAAGAATAATAATATTTTTTAGCTCACTGAAAGACAGAGGGAAATTCCATCAAAACCAGCCATGTATTAATCTATCCTTTTACATCAATCCAATGTGTTCCTGGTACAAAAATCAATCCATGATACTCTGCAAGTGCCATTTTACAAATTTTGTTAAATAACCCAAAAGGAAGTTGTATTAATAGTGAGAGTGTTTAAAATGACCTATTCTTTGTTTTCTAGAAACAAGACAAAGAACGTATACTCTAGATTGTTACTGGCCTCCATCTCAAAAAAGCACCAAACCAATCTGTTGATCAGTTAAATCTGTTGTTTTAGGAAAATTCAGTAAAAGAGAAACTAGACAGGCGAATACTAATAGGCTGAGTGATTTTACAGTGGTGCTGCAATATGGACACGTAGCTGGTTTGGGGCTACTATGTCACACTAGCGCTGACTTGCAAAAACAAGAGGAGAAGGGGTACTGATGGGTAAACTCTGAGTCTTGACAAAGCATCTATTTCATTTGGTTCACAGCCTTATCTTCCGGGAGCAAATGCATTCTGGAGCTACGAGCCAAGTGATTTTTGCTTGTTCTCGGTGTTGCTTGTCAAAGGCCAGGAAGATATGTTTGTTCCAGTTCCCAGTGGTTGGAACGAATCAGAATTAAGAACTAAGTAATTTATAGAGAAAATGGGCAATGTTTCTATATGCAAAATGAATGTAAAACTGCCTCTCCAAATATTTTATAACAAGAATAACAAATAGGTATAAAAACTATCATATTCACTTAGTATTCCACTACCCAAGATTATCATCTAATAGTTGGTTTGTAGTCCTCCATTTATGCCTGTGTCTAAATCCATATATAAATATTTATAATATATATATTTTATTTTGTGTCATCACTCTTTTCTAGTAGTCCCTTTTTCTATTATAATATGTATATGAAATTCATTTGAATGCATTTGTAGATCAACACATTCATTTTCATAGCTGATGAAAGTTTAGAGCATTTTTTAAATATAAAAAACTGCTGCTATGACAACAATTTTCCCTTAATTTCGGTATAGATCCTAGGAAATTTTAGAGAAGTCTGAGTTAAATTGAGTCACAGAGCATATACCTTATAAATATTACTAAAATTTGTCAAGACTATCCCAAAGATTTATAACTGTGTACCTTCCCCTGGCAGTGTGTTAAAGCTCTAGTTACTTCAAATCCTTGCCAAGACTGGGTGTCTTCAATTTTTTAAACTTTTCTCTTTCTGATGGAGATGAAATCACATTTCCTTTTAATTTTATTTGAATTTTTCTATTTCAAGTAAAGTTGAGTGACAATACTATATTTATTATCTATTTGTATATTTATTCTGTTGATGCTTGTTTTTAGCTTTCGCCATTTTTTTGTTGAGCTGTTAGTGTTTTAATAGTGACTCATATATATATTCTGGTCACTTGTAATTGTTGGTGACATGTATGCAAGTATCTTCTCAGTGAATAGCTTATTTTCTTCTTTAATGGTGTCCTTAGAGAGACTAAGTTTTATGCTTTAATATAAAAATATCATTTTTATAGGTTTGTGATGTTTTTCATGTTATTTAAGAAATATCTCACACAAGGGTTTGATATCCAAAATAATAGAGAAGTCATATGACTTAACTCCAGGAAGACAAACAATTCAATTAAAAATTGGGCAAAGAGCCTTAACAGACACTTCTTCAAAGAGGACATACAGAGGGCCCAGAGACATATAAAAGGATGCTCAGCATCACTAGCCATCAGAGAGATGCAAATTAAAACCACGATGACATATCACTTCACACAGCTCAGTTGGCCTTCATAAACAAATCAACAAACAACACGTACTTTAGAGGATGTGGAGAAAAGGGAACCATAGTACACTGTTGGTGGGAATGCAAACTGGTGCAGCCACTGTGGAAAACAGTATGGAATTTCCTCAGAAAACTGAATATGGAACTGCCTTTTGATCCAGCAACCACACTGCTAGGATTATACCCTAACAATACTGAAATACCAATCCAAAAGAACCTATGCACCCCAATGTTTATAGCAGCATTATTTATAATAGCCAAGTGCTGCTCATCAGTAAATGAGTGGATCAAAAAACTGGTACATTTACACAATGGAATACTACCCAGGAGAAAGAAAGAAAAGAACTCCTACCCTTTGCAAAGTGTGGATGGATCTGGAGAGCATTACACTACGTGAAATCAATTAGGCAGGGAGAGACAAATACCATACGATTTCAAGTGGAACCTAATCACAAAACAAACAAGTGAGCAAAGCAGAACCAGAGACATGGAAGTAAATGATAAACTGACAGTGACCAGAGGGGAAGGGGGGAGGATAATGGGGAAAAGAAGGGGAAGGATCAAGACAAGGAACATATATAAAGGGCTCATGGACAATGGGGAGGAGGAATGTATTGGGTGGATACAGGAGGCAGGGAAGAATAATGGGAGAAAAATGGGACAACTGTAACTGAACAATTGAAAAACTAAATAAAAAATACATTACTAACCTGTCTGGTCATGCAGATACTCTTCATTTTCTGTCCAGCTATCCAGTGGGGTGAACTCTGTAACCTTGTAACTCAAAATGTGATCAGTTATTCTTGTCCTTTTCCCTGCACATTTCAGAATCAGCATTTCAAGTTTCATGAAAAAATATTACAGCACTTTAAAATTGCCCTAATTTCATAGATTATTTTGGGGCAGAAATGAAAACCATACCAATTATTCATACACATGAGCATGGTTAACATTTCATTTAAGTTTTATATATACTTCTAAAAATTTTCTCATAATTATTATGGAAATATTTTGTTCTCTGTTTTTCCATTGGCAATTTATATTTTTCATTCTGTTTAAATCATACAATTTCATATACTGTATCTTCTAGAGCTTAAAGACTGGAGCTTAGTAATGCAGTTTTTTTTTAGAAAGATTCTTTTTTGTAAGATTTTATTTATTTATTTTTAGAGAGGGAAGGGAGGGAGAAAGAGAGAGAGAGAGAAACATCAATGTGCAGTTGCTGGGGGCCATGGCCTGCAACCCAGGCATGTGCTCTGACTGGGAATCGAACCTGCGATGCTTTGGTTCGCAGCCCGCACTCAATCCACTGAGCTACACCAGCCAGGTAGTAATGCAATTTTGAAAACTGTATTCAAATTGAACAAAAATAATGCTTGCTGAAATCTCTTTTTCATATCTAATACTTTGTAATTCTTTTTTTGGAATTATCTAAGTAGACAACTCGTGTGAATAATGAGGATGACGGCTGTTATTGTCTAGCTCTGCCAAATTAACTTGACCTGCATACTTTTTTAGTATAACAATTGTAACATGTTTGATGAACTATGTATCTGTACACTTCAGGATAATTAAATTTAATCCAATACAAATACCAACAAATGTTCAAGAGAGGTCCAAACAAAACATTAGAGATTGTTGCTTCTGGGTGAACTTATTGAGTGGGTGTCATTTATTTAATTGAAGATGTATCCATTTTTCCCACTTTATATCAGGATATCTGTGCCATTGTTTATTATGAGATTTAAATTTTTAGGTTGAGATTAAGATTGTTATGGAGATAGAGAATAAATTAAATATAGAGTTTATGGTCAGTGATAGCACAATGTGGAGAGATGCCTAACACCTATTTATTTTTATAAAAATGAAATTCTCTGAGCTAAACTTGAGGTTAATTTTTATTACTATGTGGGAATTAATAGCCTCTTATAGTTTTGAAAGTCAGGTATTAGAAATCTTTCTCTAGTAGCTTAGTCCCACAATGTAGAGAGATAAAGAATTCGGGAGGTGGGGAAGGAGGGAAGTAGATGGTTGGGAGAAAAACTGTTAAATGTTAAATAGTGATTGTGCGGTGCAGAAGGTATATGCCAACAACTCCTACAAACAATTCATTTTGTATAACCTCTATAATCTCTCAGTTTCTGAACTTTAAAACCAGGGTGATTCTATATATGCTTTATTATAAAGATTCACTAGTATAATATAGAGCTTATTTCAGAACCTCACACATAGTAAGCACTCAGAGATAGTAGAAATGTAACCATATTAGCATTTATAGGACACAAAACCTCACCATGGAATATTCATTACTAGAGCTAAAACACAGGCCAGAAAAAATGATCATTATGATTATCCTTAAATTTCAGATTTGCAAACTCTTATTGAGTTAAACTTGCTAAAGTTAAAGATCCACAGGAAATATGTAGGATGATCTAATAGTATTAATGTTCTCATTCTGTAGGTTTCACCTCCTCATACTTCAGTCTTATCTTCAACCTCTCTTTTCTTTGCTCATTTTATACCAGCCACCGCCCTGCTCCTTGAATGCATCAATGACATATATATTACACATTTTGTTATAGTTTAAATGCACACATCAAATGCATACTTCCTGCTGTGATGTGGCAAAATCTTCCTTAGCTTCAGACCTGTATTCTTGTCTATTACCCATGTACCCATAGATAAGTTATTTGGTGGAATTTTCTAGTGTTTGATGTCTTAGACCATGAAATTAAGCAACAGATTTCAACAAGGAATGCACAGGGAAACATCACTTTTTTTAAAGTGCTTTTGAGTTTGTTTAAACCATCTGGGATCAGACTATTTATCTGGAACATAATTGTCTAAATAAACTCATTTTAAAATTAAAATTCCAACACCTTTCTGGAAAATATATAGCCAAACTACATTCAACACATTATAGTTCTCACTATGCAAAATGAAAGCATTTAACTCAAAGAAGAAATATCTAAATGTAATGAGAGACAGAAGGCAAAACGTGGCAGGTAGGCTGGAAAAGTAAATACCAAACAGATAAATTGGCTCATAGTTTATTGCACTGACATTATAAAATCACCAAAACCTTAAACTTAACATACAATACAGAATTCTTATTAAAATTCAGTGTCTTTTCAAGTGTTATACATATAATATTTCTGACCGATTTCAAGGTAAATCATTTTAGCACATAAAATGGCATCCCAGTTGGTATCTTCCCATATAAAAGAAGCTTTTTATCTTATCTAACTTACATAACTCCTCCAATGACTCAGTCAGTTTCTTTGTATTTTGTTGGTGGGGGAGCTGAATAACAGATCACTATCTTTCTATAAAGTAATTGGACCTGAAGTTCGATATGATCTTAAGATCGTTATGAAGTTGAGAGGTTGAAAGTAATGAAATTCTCAGTGACATACATAGAAGCATCGATATAGATTTATTTGAAGATATAACAACAGAGAAATATGAAGTAAATAAAAGGGCAGCAGATGTCTGATGCAGTGCAAAGATTTTGGGGAAGCTTTTTCTGGTTACCAAATTTTTCACCTTAAATATTGGCTTTTAAAACTACTAATATAAAACTATGTCCACGGTTTAATAATAATATCAGTTGTGACCACAAAGTGTCTATATGTGATATATGGATAGGGTTATTCTTCATTGTGTTTCCATTTAATATTAACAAATATAAAATTGAGTGTTGATATGATGATTTCACATAGAAAACTTTACAATTGAACCAATCAGTTTTCCAAAGCTGGAGTTAGTGTTTTCCATGTTGTTAAAAGATATTGAGAAAGGGTGAGGTCTCAGTACAGAACTATACACCCTATAGATTAATCTATTAATTCCATTAAATAATAATGGTACCTATATGATAATATTGTAGTCACTGGATTTTTACATCTGAAGGAAAAATCATTTTCTTACTTTTTAAAATTCCTTTTAATAATACATTTCTTAACTACTGAAGGAAAGATTCTTCTATATCTTCCATATAGAAGAGATGGATTCCCTGGGTCCTTTGATAGGTCAGTATCTTGATGATATTACTCAAAACCATCTGTCATCAGAAGTCACATTCTTTTCCCCGCTCTCCATTCTCAGTGAAGCCCAATGAGCGTGGCTCAACCCTGAGGAAGCAGATATATGAATGAGGAAATAGTTTCATTTCACTGGCTATAGAGTAGGAAGTTTGCCTTTGCAGGGGTCCAAGTTGCACTCTCCTAACCAGGATTAATTATGATAAGGTTATCAATCCTTTAACGTGCATATTTGAAGCATTCACATTTTATGGAAGGTTTGTCAGACAGACTACAAAATGCCCCCAAATAATCTCAGGATAATCTCTTTTTCCCTGTGTAATTTGCTTCTAACCAGTAGAAGATGGCAATGTTGTGGAATGCAATTTACATGTTAGATTACAAAAGGCTGATTTTCATCCTGCTAGTTAACACTCTCTAGAGAACAATTTAACGACTAATACTGACTGTATATCCTGGTTAATTAACTGTAGAATGTGCAGGTTCTAAGGGAATCTAAAATGCTTCAGATGATGCTTAGGTTTCTAATTCGAGTCACTGGGTTGTTTTTGGTGTCATTTTCAGAGATGAAGGATGCAGAAAGTAGTTCAAATTTGGGAAAACTTTAACAGTTTTGGTTTTACCATTATTAAATGGGATGTGGCTGCAGGATTTTCAAGTAAAAACACTAAAGCTAGAGAAAAGTACTTGTAAGATAAGCATATCTTGGAATGGTAAGAATGTGTAGGACTTTTATGAGAGAATAAAAAAAAAATGAGAAGCATGAGAACAAATGTGCAAGCATTGGTGTGAAAACAGACTCACATAGGTACTTACAATGTAGATAAAATGTTTTAAAAATTTAAGAAAAAGTACTACCATGGAAGGCAAGTAAGGATGACAGCATTACTCAAGTTGATATAAGAAACTATTAAAATATATCTCAACAATTATTTTATAATTCTTGTTTGAGTTTCTGCATGCTAGATTCCTGTCTGTATAGGCATTTAAGATTTCCATAGATAAAAATTACCTAAGTTTATTTGATAGATTATATCTAATTCACTTGAGCATGAAAACTGAGTTAATATAATCATAGTATTAACACCCTTTGAAATAGTATTACCTTGGTTAGGGTTTTAAGTTTAAAGTAGAATGTCAATGACTAAACATATAAGACTGAACACACAATATGTTTGACAGAGCGGAAATGTCTAATAATATAAGGAGTAAATATATTTATTCAATTTGGCAACACAAAAGATGTTGGCTTTCTTTCACTAATAATTTTCACTAAAGAAGACAAAATTTGAATTCCTCAAAACCAAGGACTTAATTGAAAGTTAGTAAATAATAGCATTGGAAGAAATGGATTTCCTCAATCCACTATGTAAAGAAAAGTGTAAAGATACAATGATAAAGGTAGATGAATGGTCATGTAGGTTTTTATAACATAGGAGAATCTGGAACTGGTAATTCAGATGTGAAGACTCACAGACTAGAAACAGTTAAAAATCAACAGAGAGAAAGAATCCAAAATATGTAGAAAATATGTCAGATAACAGATGCAATGAGGCTCCAGAAATTAATGGAAAGGATATTTTCAAGGTCACTGGCAGAGGGCATTGATTTGACAAACTGGAGGAAACTGAAGAAAAGAAAAGAAAAGAAAAACATCAAAACTGATTTTGATACCGGGCAGAAACAGATTCATTCTTCTAAAACATAAGGCAAATTCATAAACATAATCTAATTAATTAAATTTACCGCATAAGCCAAATATGCATATAATACATTTTAAGCCATAGAACATATAAAGAATGGTATGATCATAAGCCAAAATTAGAAAAACAAATCCTAAAAATTTAAGCAGAAGGTTAATGCAAGAACCCCCAGAAATAAAACTATTTTTAGGTCTGACTTCTCTGATTTAGAGCTGGAATGACATCATAGTCTCCTTTTATCCAGTGAAGGAAAAACATACTGTGGGTGTTCCTAATTACCTGTCAACAGAGAGCTGAGAACATAAAGACAGGGATGAAAATGTAACTTTACTTTCAACTTTATTCTCTCCTTCCATTGACAAGTATAGAGGCTGTCCACAATTATTCGATTTCAGTTGAAGCTGCTTTGTCACTATTGATTCAAATTCACCAACTGCATGTTTGAAGTCAAAGTAGCAGTATTCATCATGTGCTAAAATTTCTCAAATTTTCCTGTTAGCTCTATGTTCATATCTGTATTATCTACAGATATTTTCTGGAACATTAAACATAACAAATCCTTCCCATATAATATCTCATAACAAAAGCACATTTCTTGTTATTTCATATTGATTTAGTAGACAAATGAAAGTACTAGTGCCTAGCTCAGAGACCTGTTGTGATATTTTTAAACTTCTGCTTTTGGCCAAAAAATAAAACAGGGACGGCACATAGTCTTCCACATGAATCAAAAGCATGTACGAAGAAAGATTGTTTTTTGTTGTGGTTGCTTAAGATATTAAGCACCAGGTGACAAGAACCAATCTCTCCTGAGAAACAGGAAACACGTGAGCTAAGCTCTAATAGGACACCAGCATGCGGCCAGGAATGAGTATGTAGGCCACGGTCAAGGTAAGAGAACCAAAGAGGAATCCACTGGAGTTTCAAATTAGATGGTTGTATACACCACAAACCCTAAAATATGCCCTAATTACCAAATAAAGGGTTATGTTAATAAGTCAACCAAATAAATGACAGAGTCCTAAAATAACAAATATTAAGGGGGCATTGAAAACTATATCAATAATCATATTGAATGCAAATGATGAAAACACCCTAATTAAATTCAAATTTTCAAAAAGAAGAAACAAATTAACCATAGATTACCTACAGGATACAGATATCAATTATAATGACACAAATACATTCAAGTAAAAGGATATAAAAGATAAACCATACTGACACTGGTCAAAAGGTAGCTGTCAGGCAAAATAACTTCAAAAGCAAAGAATATTCTCAGGTATAAAAATGAAAATTTCTTAAAAACAAGTATGTCAATGAAAAATATAATAACTCCAAACAATATATAACTAATAAAAAGGCTTAACATTTCATGATGCAAAAACTGAATTTCTAGGAAAAAAATCCAAAATTGTATTAGAAATTATAATATTCTTCTCTCAATAATTCATAGAATAAATAGTAATGTAAGCAATAATATAATAGACTTGAACAGCCTTATTAACCATCAACATAAAATTAGATAATGCTCTATCCACCACCAGAAAATATGTATTATTTTCAAGTACACATGCAATAGTTAACCAAGTAGACCAAATCTAAATGATTAATCAATTCTTAATAAATTTAAAAGGATTCAAGTCAATTAAATTGTATTATCTGTCCACAATGAAATTAAATTAAAAACCAATAAAAGAAAATATGGACTTCCGGCCAAGATGGAGGTGTAGGTAGACATACTGTGCCTCCTTGCACAACAAAATAAGGACAATAACAATTTAGAAACAAAAAACAACCAGTACTGATAGAAAATTGAACTGTATGGAAGTCCGACAACCAAGAAGTTAAAGTAAACACATTCATCCAGACCAGTAGGAGGGGTGGAGATGGGCGGCTGGGTGGGGAGGGGGTCACAGCAAAAAAAGCAGTGGCTGGTGGGCCCTGGTCTCCAAAGGCAGCAGTGGGTGGACCCAGCGAGGCAGCAGATTGTGGACAGCGCAGCGAACAAGGCGACTGGCAGAACTGGGTGGTCCCACACTCGAGTGCAGATAAACCAGGCGAAACTGGGGAGCGAGACAGACCATGCAGCCCAGGGCCCCAGCGCTGGGAAATAAAGCCTCAAAACACCTATTGAAAACACCTGTGGGGGTTGAGGCACAGAGAGAAACTCTCAGCCTCACAGGAGAGTTCATTGGAGAGACCCACAGGGTCCTAGCATGTACACAAGCCCACCGACCTGGGAATCAGCACCAGAAAGGCCCAGTTTGCTTGTGGGAAGCAGGGGAAGTGACTGAAATTTGACAGAGAGCAGAGCAAGCACCATTGTCCCCTCTTGGACCCCGCCCCCACATACAGTGTCACAACCCAGCAACTGGGTTGCCCTGCTCTGGTGAACACCTAAGGCTCCACCACTCATCATGTAACAGGCACGCTGAGACCAAAATAAAAAAAAAAAGGGCCTAAATGAAAGAACAGATCAAATCTCCAGAAAAAAATACAACTAAGCAATGAAGAGATAGCCAGCCTATCAGATGCATAGTTCAAAACACTGGTGATCAGGATACTTACAGAATTGGTTGAATTTGGTCACAAATTAGATGAAAAAATGAAGGCTATGCTAAGTGAAATAAAGGAAAATGTACAGGGAACCAATGGTGATGGAAGAAAATTGGGACTCAAATCAGTGGAGTGGACCAGAAGGAAGAAAGAAACATCCAATCAGAAAAGAAGAAAAAAACAAGAATTCAAAAAAAAAAAAAAAATGAAGAGAGGCTTAGGAATCTCCAGGACATCTTTAAACATCCCAACATCCAAATTATAGGGTTACCAGAAGGAAAAGAGGAAGAGCAACAAGTGGAAAAGTTATTTGAACAAATAATGAAGAACTTCCCATTCTGGCGAAGGGAATAGACTTCCAGGTAGACCAAGAAGTTCAGAGTGTCCCAAAGAAGTTGGACCCAAGGAGGAACACACCAAGGCACATCATAATTACATTACCCAAGATTAAAGATAAGGAGAGAATCGTAGAAGCAGCAAGAGATAAGGAGGAAGTTACCTAGAAAGGAGTGCCCATAAGACTGTCAGCTGATTTCTCAAAAGAGATCTTACAGACAAGAAGGGTCTGGAAAGAAGTATTCCAAGTCATGAAAGGCAAGGACCTACAACCAAGATCGCTCTATCCAGCAAAGCTTTCATTTAGAATGGAAGGGCAGATAAAGTGTTTCCCAGATAAGGTCAAGTTAAAGGAGTTCATCATCACCAAGCCCTTATATGAAATGTTAAAGGGATTTATCTAAGAAAAAGAAGATAAAAGACATGTACAGTAAAATGACAGCAAACACACAATTATTAACAACCATACCTAAAATAAAAACAAAAACAAACTAAGCAAACTAGTAGAACAGGAACAGAACCACAGAAATGAAGATCACATGGAGGCTTAGCAATAGGGCAATCAAAGGAGGAGAGAGGGGAAAAGGTACAGAGAATATGTAGCATAGAAGGTAGGTAGAAAATAGACAGGGGGAGGGTAAAAATAGTATGGGAAATGTAGAAGCTGAAGAACTTATAAGTATGACACATGGACAGGAACTAAAGAGGGGAAGTGTGGGTGGGAGGGTGGGAGGGGGGCAGGGTGGAGGGGAGTGAAGGGGGAAAATGGGACAACTGGAATAGCATAATCAATAAAATATATTAAAAAAAGAGAGAAAATCCTTTGAAATGCTCCCTTTCAGTATGTGGAAACTAAATAACTTACTTCTTTATAACCCATGGGTCAAAAAGAAATCAAAAGGGAAATCATAATGCATTTTGAACTAGATTAAAATTAAATCATTGTATATCAGGATTATGGGATACTACTAAAACATTAACTGGTGAAAATTGTATAGCTTTAAATGCCTATATAAAAAGTAAGGAGCCCTGTCTGGGTGTCTCAGTTGGTTGGAATGCCCTCCCATACACCAAAAGGTCGTGCATCCCATCCCTGTTGGAACACATACCTAAGCTTCAGGTTCTATTCCCAGTCATGTGTGGGAGGCAACCTATCGATATTTGTCTCTCAAATTAATGTTTCCCTCTCTCACTCTCTCTCACCCTCTCTCTCTCTCTGTTTCTCTCTCCTATCCCTTCCTTTCTCTGCAAATTCAATAAACATATCATTGGGTGAGTATTAAAAAATTAAGGAAAATTCTAATCAAGATTACATCCTCCATCTTTAGAAACCGGAAACAGAACAATATATATGCATAGTAATCAGGAGGAAATAATCTATAAAAATCTAAAAGGAAATCTATGAATTAGCAAACAAAAACAATGAGGATGAATTAAACCAGAACCTGAGTCTTTGAGAGGACCAATAAGCTTAATAAACAGATCAGGAAAAACAAAAAGAGGGTTTATACAATTACCAGATATGAGAGATGGAGCATCCCTGCAGATTCTACAGATAGTAATAGGATAATAAGACATCATTACAAACAACATCATTTTTTAAAAGATTATATATATATATTTTAGAGAGGATAGGGAGGGAGAAAGAGAGAGAGAGAGAGAGAAACATCAATGTGCGGTTGCTGGGGGTCATGGCCTGCAACCCAGGCATGTACCCTGACTAGGAATTGAACCTGCGACACTTTGGTTTGCAGCCCACACTCAATCCATTGAGCTATGCCAGCCAGGGCTACAACATCATTCTTTAACAATTTGACAACTTAGATGAAAGATTCCTTGATGACAAAAATACCAAATCACACAGAGGAAATATATACATGTGTATAAAAAGATATGATTAAAATAATAAAAGGCACTCCAGACAATGGAGAAAATGTGTATAAATCATATATCTGATCAAGGACTTGGATATAGAATTTATAAAGAACTCTTAAAACTGAAAATTAAGAGGATAAATATACCAATTTTTAAGAAGGCAAGGAATTTTCATGGTCACTTCTCCAAGGAAGAGATACAGATGGCTTCTAAACACATGCATAACTTTTTAATGTCGTTAGTCATTAGACCAGTGCAAAAAAACAAACCAACAAACAAAAAAAAATTCACACTCACTAGAATTTTTCTAATCAAAATAACAGACAAAAAACTTTATCAGTGAAGGTGTGAGAAATTGGAATGTTTATATTGCTGTCAGAAATGTAAAATTGCACAGCTTTGGGAAATTATTGATCAGTTTTGAAATATGGTAAATGTAGAATTACCTACCACCTAACCCAGAAATTCATTTCTAGATTTATACTCAAGAAAAATGAAAACAAATACCCATACAAAAACTTGTACATGAATGTTTATAGTAATATAACTTGTAAGACACAAACATGAAAACAACCCAAAGTCAATGAACTAGTTGATGCATAAAAAGTGGTACACACATATAATAAAATATTACTCAAAAAGAAAAATGAGGAAAGTACCAGTGTATGGTAAAACATGGTAAACCATACTAGTATTATCAGTGAAGGAGTTATACACCAAACATCCTAAGTGCCCAAGACTCTCACCGTTACAAGATCTAATGATTCCATTAATTGCTATTCAGCATTGATTTACATACTTACGGCATTTTATTTCTCATCTGTGGATTTTCCTTTTTTTCTGTGAGTCCAGTTCTGTACTAAATATTTTACCTTTATTATATGACTATATTTAATTAGAAAAGAAACATTCTTGGTTATGCATTTTGCCAGAATTAGAAGTTAAAGTACTTTAAATCTCTCGCCATTTAGTTTGTGGACAGATAACTTGTATTTGGTGTCTTCCCATGGCAGGCCTTGAATGTAGGCTTCTTGCTGTCCGTGCATTGCAGGCACTGGGGCACTAGCTTATTACCTGCCTTTTCCAGTAGGATATTCAGTTCCTACCTTCCTTTTTTTTCATTTTGGGGGTTTCTAGTCTGTTATTTTCTTGCCACGAATGTGAGCTCAACATAAATGCAACATTTGGTTAGTCTGACTACATACCAGCCTTAGGTGATGATTTAAAGTAAGACACATTTCCACCTATGAAGGTTGGAATCTGCATCCACTGGGTATGGTACTTTTCTCTTCCACCTCCACCAGGTGAGGAATAGGTCTTGATTTTTACTACATGCCCTTGTTATTGAAAAAATATAAGTGAGCCAGATGATATTGAAATAAATGCACAGTTCAGGTTATGAAACATGAGCTCCCCCATGAAGGTGTGAACAGCTCTAATTGGCTCCAATAAGTCATCTTGCAGTGCGGTTTTTCAGTTTATGCAACAGACCTATAAGAGATTGTTTCATGGGCTAAATTTGGACTTTTAATTATTTAATTTAAAAAATTTCAAAATTTTCACTGTTGTAAACAGTAACAAACTTTCAATGAAATATCACATTTTGGGTGGTCTGTTTGATTTAGGTTACAATGCATAAATGACTGGTCTAGAGAGAATGAGTAATAAACAGAAGTCCCAAAACATTCTGCGCCCCATTTAATTTCTGGTCCATAGGGCTAATTTTCAACCCTCACCAATAAAAGATGGCCGGTTCCCCTGAGAATTGTCTCCTTTCCTATCAAAGTATGGACAAAGTTTTGAACTTCATTAAGGTCATGCTGCTTTCAATGGTCTTGGGAAACAGTTTCACAGGATTCAAGTCCCGTCTCCAGTTTCCAGGAAAGACAAAATTACCTTCTCAAGTATGATTTTTGTAAACTTTGGTTTTAAATGACCCCAAAGCACTCAAACTCGGCTTCCACTTCCATATTAGTAACAAATGTAGTTTGTTTGATCTCCATAGTTTTCCAAGTTTGATTTTGTTCCAGGACATTTGATCCATCTTTTTTTACTAGTGCCCAGAAGATTGGGGTCTGAATATACTGAAAGTCCAAGATATACTGACTCCAGGTGGGTCTTTACACCATTGTACACAGAAAGCTGTCACTACTTCCGTTTCCTCAAGCTATCTCCATAATTTACCCTCTTATATAACTTTCATCCAGTCAAAGCTCCTGTATTTCTTCCTTTCTTTTTTTTTATCCCAGAAGAGACTCACTATCCTTGAAGCCTTACTTCCCAAATTTTTGGACAAAGAGGGGTTTTTCTGAAAGTACAGTGTGAATTAAAACCAATGGATCCCTGTATAGGCCTTCTCTTATTTTCCCCCTAGAAGAAGGTAATGAAGAATCAGATTCATAATGCAGCCTGTTCTGAAGGAAGGGTTCTTTGTAAGGTAAACCTTCCACCAAACTGTTTAAAATTCTCACACCATTTTTACAGGGATAGAAGTTTCATGAGCTGTTTGTGGTGAGCCACACATTAAAGCATGACATGTGAGAATATAAATGGAGTCCGAGTCTATGAAGCCAGCGTATCGCCATGAAAGAACTATGACCAGCTCAATACTCCAGTCTCTCTCCTAAAATACAGTGAGTAATTCACATAGGAAAGAAACTCTTGAAAGACAGAGGTTGAGTGTTAGAAAACCATTTTTGCTTCATTGTAGGGCTCTCATTACCATTTGTCATCTTACGGAGCCTCAAGTAGACATTATGATAGGCTTCTGGTAGTTATTATGGCTCTTAAGAAAGTTAGTGCCTTTGTGTAATTCACCAAAGAGAATCAAACATCCCTCCGAGCAGAACTGTAAGCACCATAATTTTAGTAATTCTATTAGAGAAAGAACCGTGAAACTGTTGAGCAAGAAATCAGACTTTCTAAACTCCATTCACATATTCAACAGGAAAGATAGCCTTAATACAGCTCTGTGATTTTGGTGTGTATTAGTGTATCCCAGGGGGAGTCACAGTTTCCACATCAGAATGTGGAATGTAACTGAGCGTCATTTTAAAACTGTGCTTTTCGTTGGTGTGAAAAGGAGCATGCAAAAATATGACTCCCTAGTGCTTAGCGGCTCTGTGAAAACCATGGACTTGTTTTCACACTGCCTTCTTTAATGGGTTTCATTGACGTGACATCATGTCCTGTCAACATAGTTCCTTTGAAAGGTACCATGGGTATGAACAGGCTCACAGAGGGTGAACGACAGCCCTGTTCTCCAGCAGTTACGGTTCTACACACATTCCTCATTCCATTCAAAACCATCAAGTGGGGACAAATGTAAGGCAGGTAGAACTATCTTTCTAATTTTTCCTTTGGATATGGCGAAAAAAAAGAAAACGGATCATTCACTCTTTAATGTCTCTAAATTCACCTGAAATATTTCATAGCATTTTTCTCATCTCTCTTATTTTCTTTTTTGTTCACTCCCTGCTACAGCAATCAGCTCTCTTTGTGTCTATAAATTTGTTATTATTTTGCTCATTAGTTCAGTTCATTCATTAGATTCCACATACGAGTGAAATCATATGGTATTTTTCTTTCTCTGACTGGCTTATTTCATTTAACATAATGCTCCCTAGGACCATCCATGCTGTCACAAAGGGTAAGATTGCCTTCTTGTTATGGCTGAGTGGTATTCCACTGCATAAATATACCACAGATTTTCATATCACAGATAGTTTCATATCAGCTAGTGTGATTCCTCTGATTTTATTTTTATTTTTCAAGATTGCTTTTGCTATTCCGGGTATTTTGTGATTTCATATACATTTTTGGAATATTTGTTCTAGTTCTGTAAATTTTGCCATTTGTATTTTGATAGGAATTGCATTGAATCTATAGATTGTATTAGGTAGTGTGGACATACTAATGATGTGAATTCTTCCTATCCATGAACGAAATATATTCTTCCACTTATATGTATCTTCTTCAATTTCTTACTTTAGTGTCATAATTTACTAAGTACTCTTTTTTTACATCCTTGGTTAATCTTATTCCAAGATATTTAATTCTTTTTGATACAATTGTAAGTGGGGCTGCTTTCTTAGTTTCCTTTTCTGATTGTTTTTGGTGTATAAAATTCAAGTGATTTTGGGATATTTATTTTTTATCCTGCTACTTTACTAAATTCATTTATCAGTTCTAGTAGTTTCTTGGTGGAATCTATAGGGTTCTCTATATACAGTATCATGTCATCTGCAAATAATAACAGTTCTACTTCTTTCCAATTAGGTTGCCTTTTCTTTCTTCTTCTTGTCTGATTGCTATGGCTAAGACTTACTTATTCATTGGAGAAATGAATAAGAGTAGTGAAATTAGACGTCCCTGTCTTGTTCCCAGTCATAAGGGAAACACTTATTTTTTGCCCATTGAATATAATGTTGGTTGTAGGTTTGCCATACATGTTCTTTATTGCATTGAGGTATATTCCTTCTAGTCCCTCTTTGCTGAGAGTTTTTATCATAAGTGAGTGCTGGATTTTATGAAATGCTTTTACCGTAACCATTGATGTAATCATGTAGTTTTCACCCTTTATTTTATTTATGTGGTGTATCCTGTTTATTTGTTTGAGAATATTGTACCAAGTCTCCATCGCTGGAATAAATCCCACTTGATCATGGTTTATGATCTTTTTAATGTATTGCTGGATTCGATCTGCCAACATTTCATTGATGATCTTAGCACTTACGTTCATCAGGAATAGGGCCTGTAATTTTCTTCTTCTTTTTTCCCCCCTCTTTTCTCTACTTTCACTTGTTAAATCTCCTGGATTCTTTCAGGGTCCTAGATCAGGTCACTGAGAAAGTGAAGGCTTTCAGAGAAGGTTCTGAAATGTAAACACCCAGCAAAATCTTTCCCAAATCAGGCCTGAATATTTTAAGGTTGTCAGCTGACTTCTTTGACTAGAATTGCCACCATTCGTTTTGAGTCAAGTTGTGACCAGCTTCAGTAATAAAAATATTCTAAAGAAATGGAGAGCACTGCATCCCGATAGCCTTTATTCTGCCTACTGGCATGGCTTAGGAGTCCAAGCCTAGTGAATACAACTATTAAATTAGAGAGGATGATGTGTATCTTATTCAGCTTTATTTACCAGTTCTGCCTTGGATGTTGTGGCTTGGAGGATTTTAGCACCTGCTCGAAAATTAAAGTGTTGCTGGTTTGATTCCTAGTCAGGGCACATGCCTGGGTTGCAGGCCAGGTTCTTTGGTGCAGGGGGCACGAGAGGCAACCACACATTTATGTTTCTCTCCCTCTCTTTTCCCCTCCCTTCCCCTCTGTCTAAAAATAAATAAATGAAGTCTTTTAAAAATAACCTTTAAAAAAAGCTTTATTTACCAATTATATTATTCAGTAACAAAAGTTTCATAAATTAACAGGTATGATTTCTGTTTCTGGTAACTTCTGTTTCCTTTTTTTCCCCCCATAATACCTGTAGCATTTTTCATCTCAAGAAAAAGAAGGGTGGTAAAATTAAGGAAAAGCAAATCAAAGAAATCATTTTATAGATTTTGAACTTCAAAATAGGTATTTGAACTTTATTGTTGTGACAAAATTTTAGAAGAAAACTATTTTAGCCATAAGTTCAGTGAAAACCTTAAATATTCAATGAACTAATTTTATACCTCAAAACATGGATAGAAAAGTCCTTGATACAAGAGCCAACCTCAATTTCAGTTTACCCATCAAAAAAAAAAAAAAGGGGAGATAACTTGGCCCTTAGAGAAAAAATGTCATCCCTACATTCACTGGAGCCTAAATCCTAACAGTAGAAAAAAAAAGGACCTTCAGATAAGCTTGATAACTTACAAACAAATGTGTTCCTGATTTGCAGGGTGGAGTCTAGGAAGGCAGAAGCATTATCTGTGAAGGCATCTTGAACTGCCTAGAACAGCCATGAGTGTGTGTTCTGTTCAGATGGAACGGGACTGAGGCAAGTTCTTAGACATTTTTGCTGTTCCAGGATGGTCTTAAAAAGATGCATGCTTTTTCCTATGCCCAACAGTGATCCAGAACACATAAGAAGCCCTGAAAAATACACAATCTTGGAAATAAAAGAACATAGACACAATGAGAATGAATTGTATAATTTAAATCCCATCAAACTCAGACAGACTTCCAGATGATACCATTAGAAAGAGGCCAAGAACATCTTGTCATGTGTCCCAGCTCCTCATCATACTGTCATGGTATTGTAAAGGTGTCTGGTATTTCTGAGGCTCAGAGAAAAACATGAGGGATGAATTCAAGGCTCACCTAAATTAACTAGCCCTAGCTGGTATGGCTCAGTGGATTGAGTGCCTGCCTGCAAACCAAGGGATTGCTGGTTCGATTCCCAGGCAGGGCACATGCCTGGGTTTCAAACTTAGTCCTCAGTAAGGGGCACTCAAGAGGCAACCACATGCTGATGTTTCTTCCCCCTCTTTCTCTCTCCCTTCCCTTCTCTAAAAAGAATAAAATAAAATCTTAAAGAAAAAAAACGGACATAAATTAACTGAAAAAAAAAAGCGAGCTTAAGTTTCTGTTCCAGAGTGGAGTTTGGGTGTAGATTATTATCAATGTAGAAAATATTTGTTTGTGCATAACACGAGGTATTTCCATACAAATCAGGTATAACATCATAATTTTCACACACAGCTATCCATATTTAAAATATATTTCTATAGCTTTCTTACATCTAATCCCAGTATTTTTGTTCATAAGCCTCGATAATGTGTATTCCTCCAACATACTTCCGGACTTAAACAACTGAAGCACAGCCGTCATTCCCAGTAGCTACTGCACAAGTACCTCAGAGCTGCACAGCTCTGGATGAGTAGGTTCATTGTATCAAAAATAAGTTTTAAAAACAGGATTAATTGTCTTCATTAAATGATATTTTTCCTTTCTAAAGTATATAACAATTTATTATAGCATATGGTGATACATATCGTATACAGTTGTAAATAAACTTAATTTCTGCAGATTTGGATAAAATGTTTTAATAGCTATTAGTTTCACTGACCCCTTTAAAGGCTTTATTTTTACTGCCATTAAAATGGCCTTAAAATATGACCCCCGATCCAGTTTTAATTATTTGTATGAAGTCTTCAGGACAGAAGCTATTGAGTTGAAAGACTGTTTTGGAAAATTAAAATAAGCTGGTTTCTAAGTTAATTTCAATCATTTTAGATTTCTTAACTAGCAATTTGGTTATTTTTCTACAATGTATTTCTATTGTAATAATCTAATGCAAATTAATCTTACCTTATAAATGAATAAAGATTTCAAAAAAAGAAAACTTCAAATCACACTTACTTGCTGAGTACTATTTAAATTTAAATAATAAAAAAAACTCTAATAACTCCATTCAAAAATCCCACAGTATAGTTAGAAAGATAAATATATGAACAAATTTGGAAGAAATACCGTAAGAACAAAGATAAGGCAGTGAAGGACTGTGCTAATTATTGCATCCATGTGGTTATAGACAGAATTGTTTTGAGATTTCCTAGTCACTCAGTGCAATGGTCATAAAACTCACTGTCCTGCTGAATAAATAATGATATAGGCTACCTTAAATCTTATTTCTAGAATCTACTTAATTCCATCTTAATTTTTTTATGATGAGGAAACATTATTTGCCTATAGAAACATCCAATTACTGATATTAGTTATCTCTGAGTGGTAGAATTAAGTGCAATTTTTATTTTTTTTACTCAAAAATTTTTTAGAGGGGAAGCAAGGTCCACTTTTTACTTAGAAATATGTTGATGCATAAATGAATGGTTCTGTCTTAGTAAACACATTTGCTACACATGAATCCCTGCTTCAATAAGGGAACTAACATACGTGCATAATGCCCTACAAAGTGAAGAACACTAACTGGATCATGGGCCAGGGTTTTTATCCCAGTATTATTTATAACAATGGAACACCGAAAAACAAATCAGGATTTACTACTAGAAGACTAAGTAAATAGATAAAATAAATTTATCACGTGGAAAATTGACCATCCATTAAAATTATTTTAAAATAGTATTTAATGTCGTGAAGAATATTTATAGTACAATGTCAAGTTAAAATTTATAAGCAAGTATAAATTTAGGCAAATATCACCCCAGGACACCTTTTGTTAGTGAGGTTAAGTATAAATTTGATTTTGTTACTTAAACTTTATCTTTCAAATTCTTCATTTTTTTTGAATAAGAAATGAAAATATTTTTTAGTTGCAAGAGTAAATGATCAAATAATCCAGGTGACTTTTTGTTATCAAATAGTACCGGGGTTTTCTTTCGCTTCTCTGCTTCCTCCTTTTTTCCGGTAGTCTATTTGATTCACACCTGGCTACACTATGTTACATAAAATTAGCCAGAATCTATAATAGAAATATTAAAGGGAGCAGTAAAGTGGTCATGTATAGAATTTTAAAACACAATATTAGAATTTGACTTTAACAAGAAAGTGTAGTGATTTAAAATAAATTATGAAATTTGATGTTTAGGTTCTATGTTTCTTCTCAGAGTATCCTCAATGTACTGAATTATAAAATGCAATCTCTGTACTTGAAATGGGAAAACTTTATGGACAAATGTGTTACCATTAAAATGTTATTTTTCCTCACAATGTTGTTACTTCATAGATATCAAAAAAAATAAAGGGAAGATTTTTTTTAGCACATTTAGTGTTTTCTTAATCATCAAAATTGGAGGAATTTACTATTTTCTTAATGCTTCTTTCTAATTATTTTTTCATTCTTTTTTGAAAATGCACTTCTTTTTTTGTGAAACTTTTATTTCTATTTGAAGTATGCTTAAATTATTTGTTTACATTATCTTTTTAAATTGTTTTCAAACACTTAATAAGCAAAGAATTTCGTGACTACTATTTGTTTTTATTAAATGATATTTTTACTTTATATATCAAAAGGCAAGTAAATTCTATAGTTGTCTTTGCCACATACTTTTCTAGACAGAAACAGAAATTATATTCTTACATATCTGGGTACAAAATCTGAATACAATGATTAAGATAAAATGTGCCATTAAACAAATTTGCCCACTCCATTTTTCACAATTAGTTATGCTGATAAAATGTCCCTAGTACTTTGTGATATATGGCACACTCAACCATTCCTTATCCATTTCCTGCCACTTAACTTGAAAATTCTTGTCTTCAGAATGCTTTGGAAATCCCAATCAACATGAGGTGGCTCCTACATGAAAACTGATACAGGGTTGGGCAAAAGTAGTTTACTGTTGTGAGTGTGGGAAACAAAGCGTTTATTGTTGTGTTATTTATTAATTATTGTATTAATTTCCATACAAACAATTGTAAACCTACTTTTGCCCCACCCTGTATATTCATATTGCTTCTCTGAGAAAGTATGTGGAATTTACTGTCTTTTTCTTCACACAGCTTATTATCATAAATAATCTCCACTGTGACAGTAGGCATTCAAGAATCACATTTTAAGGAGATGTTATGCCCATTTTATTAGAGTGTAATTTCTCTGTGAATCCTCCCTAACCTTGGAAAGTGACAAGCACCTCCTTAGTTCTGACAAGATCCTGCCTATGCAAAATAGTGTTAATAGTTTATTCAACTGCTCTCTTGGCAACTATAAAGATTAGTTATCAAAGGGATATAGATATATTTACAGTACATTCACATTGGGACTTCTTTTACATCTCAGTTCATGCTATGAAAATTGTAGATGTAACCTTGTTAAGCCCATGCAATGTGCCAGCACACTGTTCTAGGCATTGAACTCAGCAGTCAATGAGAGACACATTTCAGCTTTTCTGTAGCTTATATATTCTGAGAAAGAGAGACAGAGAGAGAGAGTGCTGAATAGACATTATAAGTTAAATAAATAGGATGATGAGCAATGATTTACTTGAGATAGAGAGAGAGGGGGAGACAGAGGTGCCACTATTTAAATGGTTGGTAGAGAAACCTCTCTAAAAAGGAAACATTTGAGTTGAAATCTGAAGGAAGATCAGAAGACAGCCGTGTCAATAGGGAAGAACATTTATTCTTATAATAATACTGTCAGTAACAATGTCAATAATAAGACCAACAGCAGCATTTTAGACACTATTTTGTATTTAATACATTATTAAATTATCATTATTATTTCATGTTTAACACAGTTTTTTTCCTCTGGCTGTAGAATAAGGCTCAGAAAGCTTGACTTCTGCAGGCCATGCATTAGGTAAAAGGTCTCTTTGGGAAAATAAGCACAGATCTAATTGCTTTGAAGGCTCAGGTTCCAAACTGGTGGTTGTCAACCCTGAAGAGAAGTTAGACTCACTCAAAGAATTAAAAAAAAAAAAGATACCAATGCCCTTGCTCTATCCCAGACAACTGACTTATAAATGGACAAATGAATCTCAAACAGAGTTCTAGGCAATGGTATATTGTAAAAATTTCCAAAGTAATTATTATACATCATCAAAATTGAAAACTACTGCTTTTTTATTACCTTATTCTAGCAGTACATTTCAAATTAATACAAAGTATATGTTGATCTTAAGTAACATACATAATAAGCACAAAGAAGTTTAAAACAGACACAGAACTTACAAATGTATTCACTCTTGAGTATTTATTAAGCGTGATTTATTTTCCAGGTTCTGGTGGAGTCTGGGAATAAACATATAAATAACACATGGTTTTTGTCCTAATTATTTCCTCATTTTAATGGAAACCATTGCTCATAAGCATGAATCAATGGTTCATTTTCAAATATTATAACTGACAATAATTTTGGTTGTGTGAATAAAAATTACATTCTCTACCTGCCATCAAACACTTTGGGAAATGCAATCTGTAGGTCTATTATTCTTGGATATGCAATTGCTTAAAGTTAAGGAAGATGAGGTGTGTTTTTAATTACCTCAATGGGTTTTCTTTCTCATCAAAAAGCTGATATAATTTTGTGTTTTATCATGTTACAAGAATATCCATAAAAACTGAGTAGTTCTAAGAAATGACTTCGGCGTTTACTGGAAGTGCTCCCCACCCTAAGTGTATTAACCCCCGTATTAGCACTTTTATTAAGAAGAGAAACAAAGCACACAGCCTGTGGGGGATAGATCTCCCTTAATCCCCCTACCTTCATCCCCACAAATGCTGCTTTCCTGGGTGCCGACATCACGTTTCAATGATTACTGATTTTGTCAGGCTTCCCTTTCGGGCTTCAAGATAAAATTTATTTTCTCTGTTTAGTATTTCCGATTTAACACCTCCCAGTCTTATGTGACAAACTATTTCAGAAGAAAACACTCTCCTACCAACATTAATTTTCAAAGTGCAAAAAATCAATTGGAATTATATTCCATGTCTATTTATACTTTTAAATCACCTTGAGTAATTATGAACATCATACCATAAGCACAGTCCTCTCATTGACCTTGCTGCCATTGGTAAGAAAAAAAGAATGGATGACACTGGGTTTTTATCCTTGGACGACGTTAGACATTGAGTGTGAAATGGCCCAACATTTCTCTGACTGAGGTCCTATTTTCAAACAATATTTTGCATTCCCTTGAGTACATAAAAATATGTTTCTAAGAAAGCTCACAGGCCATGATACCAGAAAGGAAAGTTTTTTTAAAGATTTTATTTATTTATTTTTAGAGAGGGAAGGGGGAGGGGGACAGAGAGAGAGAGAGAGAGAGAGAGAGAGTGAGAAACATCAATGTGCGGTTGCTGGGGGTCATGGCCTGCAATCCAGGCCTGTATCCTGACTGGGATTCGAATCTGCGACACTTTGGTTCGCAGCCCGTGCTCAATCCACTGAGCTATGCCAGCCAGGGCCAGAAAGGAAAGTTTTAAATATTTAATACTTATTAGTCATGATGTAGTAGTACTAGACCAACTAACATCACCAGCTCTTTGTTTTCCCTTCAGGGTATAGGGAATTCAAATCCTTTATCTTTTTTTTGAAAGATTGATATATTAAATTTTTATTCCATCTCTACTCCTAAACATCATTTTATCTAGCAATTACATAATTAAATGATTTACCTACTACCTGTGTATAAATTTCAATTTTAGACATTTATCTCTTATGTTCCAGATGTTTTATGGAACACAGCATATGGCAACTAACTAGCTAGAGCTCCACTTTAGTGAAGTGAGATCCACCCCAAAAGACAAATGGAATAATTATACATGATATGATAACAGTTGAAAGGAATTCCACACAAGTCTCTCTCCAGGATCATCTTGAATGCTTCCATGTAATTATATTTTTAATGTTGTCTTATACAGAAATCATACAATCATATTTTTATTTGAATCATGTTGGTTGCAAATGATAGAAACTGATCTGAAACTATTATAGAAAAAAGAAAACAGGAATCAGATGAAATTTTACAAATCAAAACCATGGAGAGAGATTGCATTCATTTGGGCTTGAAGAACAATGGGAAGCAACCCTCTCTCAATTTGCTCATCTCTGTTATGATGCTTATTTACTTATTTTGTCTTTCCCATGATATCTTCATTGTCATTTTTATTCCACGGTGATATGATTTCATTCTACATCTTCAGTCACAAAAGAACAATTTATTTCTAGTTTTGGTCTAACTTGTGTCAAAAGCCAAAAACGTAGAGGCTTGCAGGGGACCTCATATTTAATAGACATACCAGGCATTAGTTTGGCCTGGGTTAAGGAGGTCTGGGCTTATTTCATCATGTAATCATTAATAGCACCCCTTGTACTCTCAAAAATATCAGGTTAGAACAATAGAGAAAACTCACCCTCCATACTTATCATGTACTTTGGAGGAGACAGCTCTTGGAAAGGGATGCTGAAACGACACCTTCACATCCACTTGGATAACTCAATGTAACAAACAATTGTTAAGCAGCTACTGTGTTGAATGCTTTAAAAATTCCTCTTGGCTTTTCTCTCTCAGTTGGGAAGCATTGTCTATATTTCACTTTGCAGAGTCTTTTAATTAGCATCCTTCATCTTACCGCACTTTACCTATCATATAGCACTTTGATGAGTCCTGAAAAAGTCCAATGTCAAGGAGCAGAACAGCTTCTCCTTTGATTAATGAGAAGAACCAGAGACCACAGAATTGTTTTCCCTAACAGTGTTGCCATTATTTAACATAATTTATAACAGGAAATTACTTATTTTACACAGTCTTGCTGCAGCTTATTGGGCTAAGGCTTAAAGAAAAAATGAATAAAAGATAAACATTTCCATAAAGAGTATTTCCTTGAGTATAGACTAAGAAAAACAAAATGTTAACAGCAAGTATTATTTTGAAAGCATTACCAGGACAGACTTCCTTAGGCATGTTTGATCTCTGAGTGGAAGAGTAGATGAAACTTCCATCTACAAATCGCATGCCCTAATTTCCTCCCCATTTATAATTGCCGCTCCTTTTCTGCAAGAGTTGTAGCAATTACAGTTCTAAGCGTCTCTCAGTGGCACGAAGTTGCAGCCAAGCAATGAAAGGTCTTTAACAGGGTCAGTAACTGCAGTTCATTTAGCGATTCTGACGGCTGAACGTGAAGCCACAGAAGCTGTGCAGGGAAATGGCAGCACACAGATTGGGTTTCTTGCAGGGGAGAATCTACACTGCAGCCCGGCAAGACTAACTTCCAAAATGTCTAAAAAGCAATCGGATATTAAGCAGCAATTATAGATAAAAATGGGCAGTATCATTCTGCCATCATGAACAGGTCAGCAAGTGAAATATACAGAAAACAAACACACTGCCCAGACGGCAAATAGACAACTTTTAACCCAAGCTGCAGCTCCTGGGAGAATTTTCTTTAGCAGGATATAAAAACACTATTCAGGTTAACACGCTAATATCCTAGGAGAGGGTTATAGAGTTGTGTGGTGCAGTCTGGGCGTTTGGCAAGAGCTTGAGTAGCTCCTGTAGTGTGTGGGCCCTGTGAACCACTGCCTTAGGAAAAAGCACCATTAGAACTTTCTGTAGTGCTTGCTTCGGCAACGGGCATATACTAACAGTGCAATGATAACGAGAAGATTAGAACTTTTTTTTAACATATCATTTGTGGTAGACTTTCTAAAGGCTACAAATCCATCCCATCTTTTTGCCTCCTCCTTTGCATTGTGACTTTGCATCTCCTCTCCTCAAGGAATAGAGTAGCTTGCCAAACCCCTAGGATCTGTTTTGGGTAAGGGGACTTGAGAGTATGTAACACGAGCTGAGACGCGATGCCGCTTGCGCATTGAGGCTTTTCCTCTTCCACTGAGCTTGGAAATCTGCGGCCAGTATCTGCACTACGGCTGACATGCTGCAAGACGAGCGATTCAATGCAAAAGAATCGAACTCCCCGGATGCCGGTTTCTAATCCCAGACTTGGAACTGAGGCTATCCTAGACGGGAGGAGAGACGCTAGAAGGACCAGCATGCTGAGCCAAATAATGATTGGTGTTTTAGGCCAATGGAAATAAAAGTCAACTCATATATAATTTCTTATTAAATTATTAGTAAACCATGTGTGTTTTTCATTATGGTATGGATTCAGGCTTTTTCACTCAACCTTTATTTGTGCATGTGAAATGTAATGTCAAATGATCTTTTACTTAACTTTGGATGACATGTATATGTGTGTTTGCATATTGTTTGATTAATTCAATATTAAAATTAATAAAATATTATTTTCCTATTCTTTTGGATGCTATTAGTAAAGTTTTCTTGTCCGTGAATTTTCTCTCTTTTTTTCTTTTGTGTTCAATCCCTCCACCTCGCGCTGACCAAGCCGCATACAGGGTGCTGATGATACATTGTGGAATTGTGCACCGGAGACCAATATGATTTTGTTGGCCAGTGTCATTCCATTAAACTCAGTAAAAAGGGAAAATAATAGTTTCCTGAACCAGCAGGATCATTCACTGTACAAATTATTGCCTGAATCCTATGGCACACAATAAACAGATTAGAAGTAGGACTTATATAACAATTTCCTAGGAGAGTTTATTCCTGTTTTTATATTGTCAGGAAATAAGTGATATTGAAGCAGGATATAACTCATAAGAATGTAGTATAAATGTATAAATGTTATGATTCATTTTTAAGCTTTTATATTATTATCTTTGCCCCTTTTGTTTTTCTTAGAAACTAAAATATAAGTAAGATTCTCAAGATTCTGATGTTAGAGATAAACTAGAAAAAGAGTTACTGTGCTTTATCAGATGCTTTCTTGAAATATGTATTTTTAATAAAATATCTGAATGACCACATGATAAAGTTTTAGAAAAAGACTGGAAGGGGGAGATCGAATTATCCCTTCATGATCTCAAGGAGTTGATAATAACAGATATGATTTTCAAAGGAAAGTTGAAGTGCATACACGTTTGGGATCAGAGTGGTAATATGCGAAGTCCGCATAAACCTTAACACTCGACTCTAACCTAATGTGAATGTATTGATAGTTTTTCCAAACCTCCCTCAGAAAAAGTGCTGCTCTTCTGCACAGAAGGGAAATAGAGCCACACAGGGAAATGTCAAGCATATCTATGTAGACATTCAAAGGGCCACACGGCTTGCATGCCACCACGGCACATGTGTTGGTGACGTGGAGACGGCTGTGTGAGGTTGCCTTGGCCGCGTGTCAGAGAACAGTAGGCATTCTGACACTGCTGGCTCTCGTGTCGTCCAGGCATACCTCCGATGGCATCCTGACTGATTCCCAGGCGGCCTATTCACAGCAAGTGATGCTGCTCGACAAATGGTGTGAGTGTCCAAACTTTGGGGCAGTATTACTTATTACGTAAAGTAATAAACAGTTGTTCCTATAAAAACTGAGATCTTGATAGAAATAATCTGTTTTTATGAGAGAATACTAAGTAGACAGGTTTGTCTTTCATTGTAAATGCAGGTGTATATATATACATATATACACCTATATTTTCATAGAACATATATGTATATTTATAGAATAGGTTATGTAATATATATACACATATATTTTACTTATTTTTCTGACTTTATACTTCTGCCCATGAACGTGGTTGCTCTCAGCTACCCCCTGAGAGATGAGGAAACCTTGAGTTTGCAATCACATCGTATTTCGGGCCATATATGATTGCTATTTTGAGCTGCACTGATTTGCCACAGTCATTTCAGGCTAAGAGACATGCGTCCTACTCTAAGGAATGGCCTGCTTCTGCTTATTTCCTCCTAATTATTATATAAGTGAATTAAGGTAATTCTGAAACTGGAATTTTAAGACAGAATTTTACTGTTTATTTCAGAATGTCTTTAAATATCCACCTGGACAGCCTCTCTGATTCAGAAGTAGGGCTGAGGGGTACCTAAAATTGTAAATGCTTCACAGGCTGTTCTAATAGGATAAAGACTACTTGTTTGTTAAGTACAGAATAAAGTAAATAAGAACTATGAAAAAAAGAATTATCAAAAGTATTATCATGAATGCCTCATTTCAAATTTGCAAACTGATCTCCGGGGGCAGGTAAATCCTCTGAACCATCCTGAGGATGACAAGCTGGAAGTTAAATACTGACTTCAGGGGGGTAGGTAGTTTATGCTGACACTTTTGGTTTCCTTTAAATGCTGCTTTCATAATGTTTACCGAGGTTCTGTACCCAATTCTGCAAGTGGTTGTATCTCTTGGGAGACATTCCCAGCATAAAAAATGTTAAACTTCTCAGGATGTTGCATCTTTGTTTGCTTGAGATGCAGCAGTAGCAAAGCGAGATGTCTACTTAAAATAAAAAATAGCTTTAGGGAAACCTTCAGGGAGAGGAAATCTTTGGGGGCAAAGCAAACTTTGCTGTTACAGCTTGATTTTTACCTTTGTTCTAATTTAAAATGCAGGCCTCTAAAAATGCAGCTGGAAATGTACCTAAACCTTGAAAATAGCTTCACTTTACTTTGGTTAAGAGCTTCTTTTTTCTTTTTTTAGTTCAGTCTTGAAAGGACGATGTCCTAATAAAATCATTTTTACTGTTTAATTATAAAACCATTTGTATTTTTTGTGTATTTAAGATATTAAAGTTGCAATATATAAAACCAACTGTTACTGAAATGCAGTAATAAATAAGCAACTTTCCTTATGCATGCAGGTTTATAGCTCAATAAATGTGGCGAGTGCTATGGCAGGATCTGCAGAACTACCTGGTGCGGACTCTCAGAGATCCACAGGGTGTTACTCTAATGTACACGGTAAAGACCTTTAGCTCTGGGGCCATCCAGGGTGGGTCCAAATTCTGGATTTCACATCTTCAGCTTGTATGAAATTGAGTAATTTACTTAACCTCACAACATCCATTTTCTGACTTGTAATTTGGAAATAATGCAGTGCAAATGTTCACGTCTGTGGTAATTAAACGGGATAATTTACATAAGGCAGTTAGCTTGGTATATGGCATACAATATATTAGCCTCAATAAAGGATTATTATTATTATTATTATTATTGCTAAAAGATGATACAGGAAACAGAACACTGAGGTAATATATGCCAAGGTTAGTAGAAGGTTTCTACATACCAAGCTTGTTAGGTAGGATAGATAGCAAACCAAGGCAGGGGGGAGGAGGGAGACATGTCTCACCCACTAGCTCAGCATCCTGAGTCTGGTCCCATAAGATGGCCAGGTGTTCCAAAATCACAGTACACACTGTATTAGTACAGGAGGAGGGGAGGCCTTGAAATTCCATGTGTCTTTTCCACCATCTGAGAAAAAAGCCTTTGAAGCTGTGAATTCATCCCAAGGTCTAGAAGGGGAAGAGGAAGGGGGTCCACAGTGACAAAGAAGAAGCTCATAAAACAACTGTAGTTAATTGCCTGCCTCTGGTCACTCACTATCTGTCTTGCAAGGGAGTCCCTGGTGCTCACAGAAAGAGCCCATGAATGACTTTATGTAACTGCCTCAACTTGAATTAACTGCCTCCTGGCACATACCTGTCTTACAACAAGATGAACAAAGAGAGTCTGGAGCAAGATAAGGATTTGGGCCAACAGACTCCCACACATGCCTGCCTTTGGGTAGTCACATCCCCCGACCCAGGGGGAAGCTGGCGCCACCTTTACCCATCAATCAATATATAACTCCCTCACCCCATCCCACCCCATCCTGTCAACTACATAGTCCTTAGGACGAAGGCTAAGGACTGTCCCTGGGGCTCTAGCCACCCTTGCTCTTGCACACCTTCCTCTTCCTACCCTTACCTTGCCCTGTCCTAAACCTACGCCTTCCACTCCCACCTCAGCAAGGCCCCTTCTCTTTTGTGAGCACATGCCACTAACAAACACTTCTTGCAATCTAATAGACTTGCTGTTCCGTATTTCTTTACTGCATCGGCAAGAAGAACCGAGCTTCTCCCATACCAAGCCAAAACATTTTTATTTGTGGTGAAGGGAATATGGAACCGTTTTTGCACAGAATGGTAAGTGGGTTGTGAGATAGTTCATTGGTTCCCAACTCAGGGAGCTTTCCTCCCTCCTTATCATGATCACAAGAACAAATAGAGTCGAGTGACATGAAGTAGGGTGGGAATGAGGCAGCAGGTTTATTCATGAAATACACGTGAGCACAAAGCTGTATGTGGGCACCCAGCTAGGTTGAGTGCCCTACTCATTGCGGCTTTAGGAGTTAGACGCTCTCAGCCATCCTCCAGGCTCCCCCTCTCACTCCCTTCTCTGGATTCAGGGATGAACAAACCACTTCAAAGGTTTCCTTTCCCAAACAGTGGGAACTATAATAATAAAGTCTCCTCTCCAGTGCTTATCCTTAACGGTCTCTCTTGTGACCTTTGAAATAAATGGCAGTCTTACCTGAGGGGCTCAGGATTTCTGAGATAATGGGTTGGGGGGGAGTTTTCTTCCCCCTTTCTGCCTCAGTTTGCTACCTATCTTATCTGATAATTTTAGTAGTTCTAGGTAAAAGACATCATGAACTATGAGCACAGGTGTGTCCATTGTTTGAATCAGCAATGGTGATAGATTTTGGTCATGTGCCAGAAAATTTGAGAAACCCCACTTAGAAAATAGAGAGAGATTCACATTAAAAGAAAGCAATACAATGTCACTCCCAAAGACCCTGTAGTTTGAAGAGCGGGGACTCAGATGGATACTATTTTAACCATGTGTTATCTAGAGGCAAGTTTTGTAAGTACCATAATTTCTTAATAGGGAAGGACGTAAAAACATTTATAAGCATCTTGAAATGACCTTAGCATAATTAGTATTAAAAGGAACAAATGTAGGTTTAATACCTCATCTAACTGCAGTATCAACATTTCCTAGAAGTATAATCTCAAATCAAACAGTCTGGAATTTCCTGGTCCAGCACTAGTACAGGAATCTGTCACCGGAACCCTCTCCATACCCCAGAGAAAAAAGGAAAAATTTGCATAATAAAGACCCTTTAAATCCTCTTCTCATCAAAAATAAGGTGCCTTGATCTAAAAATAACCTTTTCTCTTCTTTTGTTAAGAGCTTCTTTGCCCCATTCTTCCTGTAGAAACTTCCATTGTGTACATTTCATCAGAGGGCCTTTCTAGTTGCTAGATGGGATGATGCTTGTTTCATGAATTGCTTAAAAATTCAGTTAGGTCATTTTTCCTTTTCTTTTTTGTCATTGAATATTTTTATTTATCACAGGAAATAATTTTGGTTTTTATTGGTGAAAAAGTAACATATACTACTATCACTCCACTTTGTTGCCTGCTATTCATAGTTGAATGAAATGCTAAATTTTAGAGATTGTTGCATGTTAAAAAAGCAATATATTTTTTTCCATTCAAGTTCATCAATTCATCAAATTTTCTGCACAGAATCTTTCATGACATGAGTGGAGGACAGGTTTTTGGACTGCATGAAATAGAGGACACGTATGTAACTCTCCAATTAACATTCCTTCTAACTTTTCAGTTTGTTTGTGATATTTTGTGATTTCTGAAAAACAAAGTTTCATCTTTTAAAGTCAATTACATTTTAGAAGTATTTCAGCAGTTTGTACATACCTAACTTATTTATTTATCATATACTTAGTTTTCCTTCTCCCTTAGGAGTTATAAGGATATAAGGGGAGAATAGATGGCATTTTTTTTAAATTTTACATAGAATGGACAGTAAAGATTTATTACACAGACATTTGGACAGAAGCATGAATTATGAGAAGATATAAAATAATAACTAGTGAACATAATTCTAGTGAGAGGGAATAGGAGGTACCAAGATCCTGGGCAAGAGTACAATGGGTGTGCTTTAAGAAATGCTAGACGGACTAGAGCATGTTGCTCAATGAAGAAATGGCAGATGACGAGGTTGCTGTGTATGTTTGTGTGTATAGTTGTGTATGTGTGTGTTCTCTGTGTTTGCATGAGAAGAAAAAAAAAAGCTATGAATAAAATCCCGAATTGATTGGGAAGCTTAATTAATGAATTTCATACAGAGGAGTACCATACTTTGTTTAACATTTTAATCATTTTAGCTGCTGTATGGATACTAGTATATGAAAAAGAAAACACAGATGCAAGGAGAAAGTTATGGAAACAATTCAAATGGAAGATGATAGCTCAGGCCTCAGTCATGATTAAACTTGCAGCTTGAGGGCAAAGTTTTCACTTATTGATGTGGGGAAATTTGAAAGTGGAATAGGTCTCTAATAAAAGATTTCAAGTTTTGGACAATTACTTGTTGATGCTTTTGCAAACCAACAAAGACCATTTTGGTTGCTCAAAATCATTAGATTATTTGCAGTGTAGAGTACAACCTTTTAATGAAGTAGGTGAAGGGTGGGAGGCTGTGTTCACTACAACATTCCTTTCAGGGAGTATGTTACGAAGAATAACATTCTCAAGCAGGATTCCACTGCAGATATAATTATTTACTAATAGATGACAAAAATGCTATCAAGGAGTTTCAATGCAATTGTTTAATTTTTGGTTTTTATTTATTTGTGGTTTTGGAGCTCTAACCTCACTTGGTAGGAAATGTTTATTCAAGACAAAAATAAAAATATTTTAGATGCTAAATTCACCCTTCTGTTATCAAACTCAGGTGAATATACTCAAATCAATTTTCAACTGACAAATTTATTTCAAAAACATGGGCTTTATTATTATTTTCAAGAATGGTTAAGAGAATTATAACAATATCTTGACACAACTGATTTTATCAGAAAAATAATTCTGTGATCCATTATATCTTAAAAAAACCTCATTAATCTTAATCAGATATGTCGATAAATCAATAGCTCTGCTGCAGAACAGAATAAACACTACTTATTAGTCACAAAAATATTCTCTTAGAATGAGCTACAAACCAGCAAAAGCATTAAAATATAAAGGAAATTTAGCCAATAACCTGGGTTTGTAAGTTAAGGTACATCTCACACGAACTGCAGAAGAATACTTTGGAAGTGAGGAAATAATCACATGTATCATAAAACGAACACAAAAATATGTAGAAAATTTTTAAAAGATTTTGAAGAGGATATAAATAGATTCTGCATACGAGTGTGTTTTTTTTAATTTTTTAAAAAATATTTTATTATTTACTTTTAGAGGGAGGGGGGAGAAAGAGAGGGAGAGAAACATTATTGTGTGGTTGCCTTTCACTTGCCCCCTATGGGGGACCTGGCCCTCAACCCAGGCACGTGACCTGACTGGGAATCCAATCGGCAACCCTTTCGTTCACAGGCCAGAGCTCAATCCATTGAGCCACATCAGCCAGGGCATGCCAAGGAGCTCCACTTTTGTAAAGCGAGGTATTTAGAAACCAAGACTTGGAGCTTTAGTAGCCACTACTACAGAAATAGCTTAAAATGTGTGTTTGTATATGTATACATATGTGTGGATGTACATATTAAGAATAATGAGTTTCTTTTTATACCTCTAAATTTTAATTCAATGGGCCAAGGTTCTTTCTTGCTTTCCTGATCTGTCCTCTATTCTCATACTGTTAGAAGCCTGTTTTTGAAAAATATCAAACAATTATTTATTTGCTACTTCTACAACACTCATAAAAGTTACAGCATTTTTTAACCAAACTGCAAACCTACTAATACTAATTGGATTAGTGTATCTTTTTTTTCTTCAGAGCCATTATTTTATTCATGTAAAACAAAGGTTAATTATATTCACTTTCTTTTTAGACTATAAGTGTTATATCTGATCATTTTAATTTAAAATAAAAACTAAGATGATCAGCTCTGGCTGGCGTAGCTCAGTGGATTGAGCGCCCACGGGCTGCGAACCAAAGCATCGCAGGTTCGATTCCCAGGCAGGGCACATGCCTGGGTTGCAGGCCACGGCCCCCAGCAACCGCACATTGATGTTTCTCTCTCTCTCCATATATATCTCCCTCCCTTCCCTCTCTAAAAATAAATAAATAAAATCTTAAAAAAAAAAAAACTAAGGTGATCATCAGTTAACATATACTTTTAAATGACACCTTTATATACATGTACTTATATCTCATTATTTTAAAACATACTCTTTGATACTACTCTATATTTCAGGAAAAGAAAGTTTTTTACATGTACCAAACTGATTTTTTGCAATATTTTGATGTATGAATTAAGATAAAGTGCTTTCTTATACCTGAATAAGAACAGATGCATGTGATGAATATAACAAAAATGGAAAACAGATGGTATACTACATATATAACATCTTAATTCAACCTTTTTATGTAACACAATTAGCGTAGTACATACATTATATTTATCTGATTTCCTTAGAATGCTCCAGATCCCTAGAGAAACCAAATGGATTTTATAAATGGACTACACACATATACATTACACAAGGTTTTGTTGCTATTGTTATCAAAATATACTAACTTCCTCAGTTAAAAAACACATACATTATATATTTTTTAAATTTAGATGAAGCAATGTAATTACTGATCTTCAACTAATCAATGCAAGTGTTAAAGTAAGTTTCATGAAAAATTGTTTTTCCAATGCAAGCAGGAAGGATTTGTCTCCCTTTTGTTCCAACAAGAACATTTGTGTATATCTTTTTGCTTTTCTATTATCTACTTTCATGCACAGATTTCAAAAGTATTCATTTTACCACTTATCCCATGACAGAGTACTTTGTGATATATATTTAAAGAACAGATTTCAATGCAGAATATGTTTGGTTTTGAATATGAAGAAAAACTTAAAGAATTATGGCAAGTATTTAAAAAAAGTTCAGATATCTAAAACACTCTCAGGCTATTAAAGATCAAGAAGGATTTACTGTTGGATCATCCAGATGGATGAAATTGACTAAATAATTCCTTAATTCTTGATCTGAGTATTATTCTGTGATTACAGACTTAAATCAAATCAGTGTTCATGACAAGTCTGGATAATTTGGGTTGCCAAATCTCCTTTCCCCCCAGACACGTATTGTCAGTTTCCTCAGGCTGATTTTCCACATTTCTTGTTCTAAACTATAGACGTACGGATCACTTTGCAATAGAGTCAAATAATATTTTCCTACACCATATAAAGTATGTGTTACCTCAAGTAAACCTAAATTAGTTTAAACTTCTCATCAAGTTCATTATCACATTGTTGACTAACCTGGAGTCCCCAGGCTTAAGCCATAAATCAAAACCTATAAAATTAACCCATTTTTCTTCAAACTTGAACATAGATATATTCAATGGACTCATGTTTATAGAATCTTATTGGGGTAAATACTGTAAAAACATGCTCTTTGAACCCCTCTATATATCTATTTGTGGATATATGTACAAAATATCATTAACTCTTCTTACTCAATTAAATGAACGTATCAGAAAGTATCATTTAGTACAAAATAATTACTGCAATGTATTTTTCTGAAAATGTTATCAATTGGCATATTAAAAGAAAAAACTGAGTAGTAAGAGATATTTTTTACATGGAGATGTTATGTAGCAGCTAAGAATGAGTGGTTAGAGGGGAAATAAGGGCAGGCACTCACCTTTACGAGCTAACAAAGAACTTAGTACAGGAAGCTAGAAGCAAAAGGGAGACACGTCTCACCTGCTGACCTAGCAGGCCCGAGCCTGGTCTGGTAAGATTGCCAGGCATTCTGAACAACACGAGCAAAACTATCATAGTGCAGGAGGAGGAGAGCCCTTCAAAGTCTGTGTGTACCATCTCCACTAGCTGGGGAAAGGAAAACCTTGAGACTGTGTATTCATCCTAAGGCTTAGAAAGGGGAAAAGAAAGGGGCACACACAGTGCCCAAAGAAAAAGCCCATAAAACAACTTGGGTTAATCATTGCCTCTTGTCTTGTGTACAAAATGAACAAATAGGGTCTGGAGCAAGAGAAGGATTGGGGCTAACAGACACCCACCCATACCTATTTTAGGGTAGTCACGTCTCCTGGGGAAAGCTGACACCACCTTTACCCATCAATATCTAACTCCATCACTCCCAATCCACCAGTATGTAAGTCCTTAGAACAAAGGACTCTCTTGCCGCACAGAGTGCCTCTGGCCACGCAGCCTCTGCCCACTCTCTCTCTGGCTGCTGGCCACCTGTCCTCTGGTCACACTGCTCTGGCCATCCTGCTCTTGCCATCCGCTGCCTCTGGCCACCCTTGCTTTTGCCTTCCCATTAGAACTTAGCACTGATAAACTTTGCCTGCATGCTAATAGGCTTGCTGATCTGTAATTCTTTACTGCATTGGCCAGAGGAACTGAGTTTCTCTGATAAGCCACAGACAACCAGAATGATTGCAATTATAAAATAACATCTTGGGAAATTTTTTATGTAATTAGACTTATTGCTTGAAAAATGTATTTAGTTGTATTTCTGGTCATTTTCATTAAAATTTATCATCAGAATGAAAATTACATGTGCTGGAGCAGAAGGCTGTTGAACCAGTTTAAAAAGCAATCCAACTAATAATTAAATTATCTTCATAATATTATCTGTTTCAGTAAGAGTATTTATTTTGTGTTCACTGACTGATGTTTTTTAAATGTATTTTATTAATTATGCTATTACAGTTGTCCCATTTTTACTTTCACTTCCCTCCACCCTGCACACCCCCTCCTATACAGATTCCCCCCCTTTAGTTCATGTCTACATGGCATACTTATAAGTTCTTTAGCTTTGATATTTCCCATACTATTCTTACCTTCCCCCTGTCTATTTTCTACCTACCTTCTTTGCTACTTACTCTCTGTACCTTTTTCCCCTCTCTCCTCCCACTCCCCTATTGCTAAGCCCCCATGTAATCTCCATTTCTGTGGTTCTGTTCCTGTTCTAGTTGTTTGCTTAGTTTGTTTTTGTTTTTATTTTAGGTGTGGTTGTAAATAATTGTGCATTCACTGTCATTTTGCTGTACACGTTTTTTATCTTCTTTTTCTCAGATAAGTCCCTTTAACATTTCATATAATAAGGGCTTGGTGATAATGAACTCCTTTAACTTGACCTTATCTGAGAAGCACATGATCTGCCCTTCCATTCTAAATGAAAGCTTTACTGGATAGAGCGATCTTGGATGTAGGTCCTTGCCTTTTATAACTTGGAATACTTCTTTCCAGACCCTTCTTGCCTGTAAGATCTCTTTTGAGAAATCAGCTGACAGTCTTATGGGCACTCCTTTCTAGGTAACTGCCTCCTTATCTCTTGCTGCTTCTAGGATTCTCTCCTTCTCTTTAATCTTGGGTAATGTAATTATGATATGCCTTGGTGTGTTCCTCCTTGGGTCCAACTTCTTTGGGACACTCTGAGCTTCCTGGTCTTCCTGGAAGTCTATTTCCTTCGCCAGAATGGGGAAGTTCTCCTTCATTATTTGTTTAAATAACTTTTCCACTTGTTGCTCTTCCTCTTCTTCTGGTAACCCTATAATTTGGATGTTGGGATGTTTAAAGATGTCCTGGAGATTCCTAAGCCTCTCCTCATTTTTTTTTGAATTCTTGTTTCTTCTTTTCTGATTGTATTTTTTTCTTCTTTCTGGTCCATTCAACTCCATTGATTTGAATCCCAATTTTCTTCCCATCACCATTGGTTCCCTATACATTTTCCTTTATTTCACTTAACATAGCCTTCATTTTTTCGTCTAATTTGTGACCAAATTCAACCAATTCTGTGAGCATCCTGATTACCAGTGTTTTGAACTGTGCATCTGATAGGTTGGCTATCTCTTTGTCTCTTAGTGTATTTTTTTAGGAGCTTTGATTTGTTCTTGCATTTGGGCCATTTTTTTTTTTTTTTGGTTTCAGCGCACCTGTTATGTGGTGAGGGGTGGAGCCTTAGGTGTTCACCAGGGGAGGGCAACCCAGTTGCTGGGTTGTGACACTGTATGTGGGGGCAGGGTCTGAGAGGGGACAATGGTGCTTGCTCTGCTCTCTGTCAGATTTCAGTCACTTCCCCTGCTTCCCACAAGCAAACTGGGCCCTTCTGATGCTGATTCCTGGGTGGGTGGGTTTGTGTACATTCTAGGACCCTGTGGGTCTCTCCAATGAACACTCCTGTGAGGCTGGGAGTCTCTCCCAACACCTCAACCCCCACAGGTATTTTAAATTGGTGTTTTGAGGCTTTATTTCCCGGCCCTGGGGCCCTGGGTTGCATGGTCTGTCTCACTCCCCAGTTTCGCCTGGTTTATCTGCACACCAATGTGGGACCACCCAGCCCACCAGCCACCTTGCGTGCCTTGCCCTCCAAAATCTGAGGCCTCGCTGGGTCCGCCCACTGCTGCTTTGGGGCCTGGGGTCCACCGGCCACTGCTTTTTTCGCCGTGACCCCTCCCCACCCAGCCTCCTATCTCCGCCCCTCCTACCGGTCTGGATGAATGTGTTTACTTTAACTTCTTGGTTGTTGGACTTCCATACAGTTCAGTTTTCTGTCGGTACTGATTGTTTTTGTTTCTAAATTGTTGTTGTCCTTATTTTGGTTGTGCGAGGAGGCACAGTGCATCTACCTATGGCTCCATCTTGGCTAGAATTCTGTTCACTGACTAATGTTAATAGGTCTCCTACTCCACTGACACTTGCAATTAGAGACATGAAGATATGTCTGTACTTTAGTATGGCCTTGAACCAGAAAATAATGTTGTGTTATATCATTTTGTTTAAAAATATGGGGTGTCATTAATTTGGTATTAATTTTAAGATATAAAAGTGGTTGATTAGTTATGAAAACCTGGTATATGACACATAATTATAAAAAACATTCATCAAGCCAGTCTTTTTCATGTTCGTTTGATGCTTTCCCCAATTTAAATATAGGGAGGGAAAAAATAGATTAAGAGTTGTGAGTACACGAAACTTAGGGTTCATTCTTATATGATTATTTATTAATTACTGTACTATTTTCTATATGAACAACTTTAAACCTACTTTTTCCCACCCTGTGTAATGGTGTTTAGAACATGATTAAGATAACACAGGGAAAATCACACACACACACACACACCCCCCAAAAAATATGATTTGTGGATAAAGAAATCTCAGTTTTAAAATTACAGAATGTAATTAAGTTTATAGAAACACTTTTCATTTAAGATAAAATGCTGTGCCTGGTGTGCCTTCAGCACTCTTGGCAGAGTTGGAGATTAAGCGACATGTAATCAATTTCTCTGAGATATAAAATATCTATGTTTAAATAAATGATTTAATCATATAAATTCAAATCAAATTATGTTTTGTTTTGAGAACTAACTCGTACAAGGGATTATGCCGGTTCTCTGATCTACATTATCTAATTAAATGAGGGAATTCAGTCAGAGCTGGGAATTCAAATGAGCCTAACAGTGGGATAAAAGTAATGACATTTCTTTACTTATCGAATATTTATCGGGCCTGTTAGGTGCATGGCACTGAGCTCCATACTCTGTGCATTATAGTGAGGTTCAGGGATAATTAACACTGAACACTGTCACCGTGACAGAATTTTACGCAGTGGGGAGCATGTGAAGCACGTTGGGGAAACAGAGGAGAGAAGTCTGATTGGAGACTGGGAAGAACAAAGTGAAGTCAGAGGAGAAGCAAGCTGGGAAACCTTTGTTAAGGCAAGAGCATTTATTTCTACCTTGAGGGTAAGAGGTATTGGCATATTCAAGAGAAGATGAAGGAGAAATGGAGATAATACATACAAAAGAAAATATAAAAGTTAAGCTAGAGAAGTAAACTAGCTTAAAATGTATAAACATAAAGATGTGGATTTCATATCTATATTTTTATTGATGAACGTTTGTTTGAAAAATGTAGCATTTTATGGGCCCATGCCTGTGCAGTAGCACCAGGTCCTGTCCTTAGAAGAACCCTGGGCTTGGTCTAATGCTCTTCTGTCACATTCTTGAAATCCTGAATTCTCGTTTGAACAAGGAATCCTGCGATTTTGCTTTGCACTGGGTAGTGCAAACCGTGTAGCTATTCCTGACAGGCCACCTAACTTCTGGAGGGAAGCACGCACTTCTACATGGGAGCAGGGCCTGACCCAATGCAGACTGCCCGCACCATCTCATTCCCTTGACGCGGAGACTCACGGTAACATCAGCCTGAATCGCTGGTGAAAATCAGGACGCAGCTGACTGGTGTTTTAAAACTCTTGAGTGCTCTCAGGATTCTGAGGTTTCGCTTCTCCATTGCAGGAGAAGCTAAAGGGATATTAGTTAGAAACAGAACTAGTGCCGTGGACTTGGGGTCACGATGAAAAAGCCTGTCTGAGATGCATGCCGGCACAAAAGGAGAGAGGCGCTGAGTCCAGCATTACACGGGTGCCCGATGCAGCCCCTGAGGTCCTAGAAGGTACTGACTGCCCTGGAAGCCTGCCAGATTTCTGTACGTTTTAAATTGAGGCCATGAATTTCCTTTATTGTCACCAAGTTCAATTGCATTTCTCTAACTCTTGCAAGGGGAAAATCCTTATAGAAACACATTCAACAGGAATAGCATAGACCAAAGTTTCTTTTTTAGTTTAAGTTTTATGCATTTTTTTTTTACCTAAAGATTAGGATCACGGCCACTCAAGTCATAGCTCAAAGTATCCCACTGATAAAATTACAATATAAAAAGGAACTGCTGTGGCTGAAGTATTATGGTGCCCTCCCCCCACACACACACATACACACGTAATGCATCTTTTTCAGTGGCTTCAAGAATATATTTTGGCTATGTTAGGCTAAAACAGAGCACAGTTATGAAGATATCCTATCATCCATGATGTTTGTATCAAGTATGGTACATGAAATTTTATAAGCTAAAAGGAATGTATTCAAATTTTCTCTGCCTTCCTTTCTCTATATTTTATAATATTGTTCATTTTCTGTTCTGACAGATATAAATATACTGCTTTTTAGTTGTTTAATTGTGCCTATTTCCTTACAAAGTGCACGTATTGTATCCCTGCTAGATTGACAAAGATTTATTAAGTGACCATCTATCTATGAGTATAGCACCAGTTTGGGCACCTATGTAATAACTGTCTTTTCTAGACTAAATACAACTGATTTATTAGTTTATTTATTTATTTTAAACACAGCTTTCTTTTTTTAAATTTTATTTATTTATTTTTAGAGAGGGAAGGGAGGGAGAAAGAGAGAGAGAGAGAAACATCAATGTGTGGTTGCTGGGGGCCGTAGCCTGCAACCCAGGCATGTGCCCTGACTGGGAATCGAACCTGCGACACTTTTGGTTCGCAGCCCATGCTCAATCCATTGAGCTACGCTAGCCAGGTGATTTATTGATTAATGTCATAAAAATATAAAAGAAGAATGTCTTACTGCAATGAAATGATAAGATCCATCACTTTTTTAAATTGATTTTACCAAGAAAGAGGAAGAGGGAGAGAGAGAGAGAGAGAGAGAGAGGGAGGGAGAGGGAGAGAGGGAGAGAGAGAGGAAATAAATTTTTGTTCCACTTACCTAAGCATTTATTACTTGATTCTTGCATGTGCCCTGACCAGGAATCAAACCTGCCACATTGGCATATTGGGATGACAGGCTAACCACCTGAGCTACCTGGCCAAGGCCATTCCACCACGTTTTAAATAGAAGATGTCTCTCATTCTTGAAAGGCAAGTTTTCTTTTATTTCCACACCATGCCTGTATTTACCTTATCCTGTTTACATTTTCTTACAGTGTGACTAATGTAGTTAGACAAAAATAGCATATAAAAAATTTACCTAGGCCTTGCGATTGGAAGCAATTGATCCAATTTCAAGGCCTAAGTAAATTTCTGTGACTTAAAATTCATGGATCTTCAAATCTATTGCTGTATTTCATCAAATCTTAAAATGCCCTTGATTGGAAAATGCACCATTATTTTATATAACACTAAAAAAATTTTAAAAATGCTGCTGAGAAAACTGGATTACTTGTAAGACTTATTAAATATGAACACTCTATTAACAGAGTCAGGAAATATCGCTAAAATAGTATATTATTTTTCAGTAACTATTCCTATTAGCAATATATAAGGGAATCAGTTTCTCCTTGTCTGACCCAGTACTAGAAGTTGTCTGACTTTAACTTTTGCCAGTATGTTTTACCTACGTTTTCTTTTAGCTAAATTAACATTATCCTCCTTACTAATAAATGAGAACATATTTGTATACGAGTATGTTAGGGCCTTTTAAAATTTCCTTCTATACATTTTATATTTTAAGGTAGCTTACTTTTGTTTCTATTCTTTATGTCCTCTTGGGGATTAACAGTGAAGTGGTTTTAACTAAAACTGTCTCTGCATTGTCTTTACAAACCCACAATACATGGAAAAGCTGGGGATGCACAGCATCCTGTTTTGCTGGAGGCTTGAGCGAAACTGGAGCCAGGTGGGATCGCAGGAGCTGTGCTTTAGGAGCAGAGAGGCAGATTGTGCGCCCCAGGACAGAAGGAACAAAGGGAACGCTTAACTGGCAGGCCAGCCGGGAGATGATATTCAAGGTTAGGAGATAATACTTTGTTTGTAAGATTTAATCACCCCCAACCAAAAGTTTAAAGTTGTGATAGTGGTTCTTCGACACTTTTTGAAACTCTGTTTCATTTTCTCACAGGTCCACTGTATGGATGACCCAAGGAAATGTGTGGTTTGCTTGATTTTTATAAACTTAAATAGATGTAGACAATGATGTGACGTATTTTAAAAATATTATCTGAAAATTGTTATTTATATGTAAAAATAACGCAAAAGTTTCTAAATTTCTTTTTATATTACTTTGACAGTTCTAAATTTTCAAAATTAGTATTTAATACACATTAAAACAAAAATTATTTTAATTAATATTTGTCTATAAAAAGTTACCTCTTGTTCATTAGTGATAGAATTTATTATTTTTCATTTTCCTGCTTCACTTTGTATTTTATTCTCTCATTCAATGAAGAGTATATCAGGAGGTCCTAAAATTTGCCGCACGCTGCCATATAAAAATGAGTGAGATAGTCCTAGGCTTTGAAACCATCAGTCTGTTGTAAACAGACAGGCAAAAAAATGAAAAATCAATTCTGTGAGTAAAGTAAATACCACAAATGAGGAAGCTTCTAAAAGTCAGCATGGAAAGATAAGGAGTGTTTTAGAATGTGAGGCCACTGCCCAGCAGTTGGACTGGTTTGTGGAATTTATTTTATAGATCGCCCCTTGAGGGGTGCTTTAATCTACCTATTTTTGAGGTTCAATTTTGACACATTCTATTTGGAGAGACTCATTCTGATTGGATATGCTATTCCTGCAATAATAAAGTAGGTTTGCACCAGTGGAGGAAAGGTGGAGTCTTTGATGTTGGTTCTTTACCCAAGTGATCTGGACCATCCGATTGTTCAAGGATACTTTTTCATGGTGCACATTCTATTTTTCTTCTCTTTATTAGAGTAGCCAAAAAATAGCTTTGATTACTACCCTCTCCCTCATCTCTATTACCCCAAATCTACACTCTTCCAAATAAACTGCATAAATAAAAGCATTAAAATTGTTATGCAAAAATGCATTCATATAAGTGTAATCTTCACTCCCATCATAACACATCAGCATGCATAGTCTATGTTAAAATAACTACCCTGGTCCTCCTGCCTGTCTTAATCATAATGCTTTCCATTAGAGAAGCTGTAGAACAGCCACTACTATATGGGAGATTGAGCATTGCTCCGGAACCAAAGTGAAATGACACTGAATTTATTATTTTGAGGACACCAGTTTAGAGTTATTCTGATATGCGAAGTGCTAAACTCTTAATGCTGTTAAATATTCTATTACTCTTTTCTTAAATGGTGCAAGAGGAAGAGGCAGAAAAATACTACAAAGCAGATGATAATTTTACAAGAGAAAAAATTCTCCTATTTATAGATGCATTAATGATTAACCATGATGCAGAACTTTTTTTATTATCCAACCAGTTATGAGACACATGATGGTTTAGAAACTTACATTAGAACATGTATACATGTATGCATATACATACATTTGTTTCTCCCTGTAGTCATTTCATATATGCATTGTGTTTTCTAGTCATTTTAAAGGGGCTGTTTCCAGTTTCACATGACAAAAATATTTTCTAACATCATTACTTTTGTGTAAAATTGTTTGAAATTTCTATTATGAATTGCATACACAAACAAAGTAGCAACTAAACTGTAAAAATAACTGGAGTTTTACCTTGCACACATAAAGTGAAGATCATAGGAAATAATCTGGCAAAAATTTTGCAAAGTAAATACAATAAATAATATGCTCAGAATATACATTGACTATATCACCTTCCCTTTCAGTGCAGGATGAAATTTATGTAATCAATCATACAATGTCAAATTATCTTAGAGAATTTCCAACTTGGGGCAAAATCGTGAAACATCATGGAAACTTTCACCCATTAACTGGTTTTGAGACATGAAGCTATTATCAAAACAATAAAGTATGAGCAATCATTCCCAGAGAGATTCTTGAATAAGGTAGCTCTGAGTGATGTTACCTTAAGAACATTGTAATTAAACCCATAATAATAGGTGATAGAAATTTTTTAATTAAAATGATACCATCCCTGTGTCAGATGAATTGCCTCCTCTTGCATTGACTTTATCATAAACATAAAAAAATGAGCACACATTCCAAAGATAAATTGAACCAAAGCCAGCACCAGTGCACATGAATAAGTGTGGTTGTTGTCAAAGGATTAGGTATATGACAGAAATGAGTTTTTAATATTATGTAGAGGTTAATGACATTGGGAAGAATGAGTAGCATTTCTTTAGTTTTGCTTTACCTTTGAACTAACTCATACCTGTTTATTCAGATTTTAATGGTAGTGCATATTTTGAGTTGCAGAATGGGTGCTCAAACTATCCAATTTTAGGAGTAAAAATAGGTAATGAGCCATTCACAAACAAGTTAAAAAAACATATTTTATCACAATATGACAATGAGTTGTGAAAGAGAATGTATATCCAGATCATGAGAAATATGTTCAAGCACCTGAAGTATGAAAAATAATTTGTGTAAAATATAGAATGGCTTGAAAGAAAATTTACCTGACTTCCTCTCTTGCTTTGTCCAGTCCTGTGATTGAAGGCATATTTGACTTGTCTGAAGGGCAGACTGTCCTGGACTAAGTCTTCCCTTTGCATTCTGAGGTACCGTGCATTACCATTACGTAGAGGGCCGTTAGGGTGCTTTGAGAAGGGAAAGGAGAAAATGCCCTCTCTCACTCAACTTTTTTATACTAACATGTGTGAGTTGGTAGATAGAATGAGGAATGGAGACAAACACTTGAAATGTCATAGTGGCCCGTCCAAAAGTCCATAAATAACTGGAAGTTTTATGAGGTTTATAATCAGATAGAGATCATGTCACACTTGTTAGATAACTTGGGGGATACCAGGTAGAAATAGTTTTGAGAAAATATTGTCAATTAGTATAAGAAAGAACATGACTGTTCTGAGTGCTTTGTTTCTCTGAATCAGACCCAAGGCACAGAACTCAGGCTGCCCTCCTGGGCCAGCAGCTTCTGCAGGGTCAGTAGAAGATCTCAGATGCTGCTGACTCTCAAAAGCCAAGATTATTTTCCTCTTCTCTGTAGATGGAATTGAAGGGTACATCTCTGGAATGACATCTTCAAGAGCATTTAGTGGGTGGACCCGTGTGAATATTTTAAGTGGATTTTACTCTGTATATTAAGAAACAGATCTTTAATTTTTATTCACATCAGTAGAAGTAAAAAGAATGCATGCAATGTATCAACTGGGTTAAGGAAAAAAACAATTCTAGACATTTAAAGTAGGAAGGGTTTAATACAAGGTGTTAACAAAACAAATAAAGTACTAAAAATCAGATCTATTAGGAGTCTCCTGAAAGGGGCAAGAACATGATTGGTGAGCAACCCATATTACACTTCAGTTTACTTACACTGGACTAAGCCAGAAACAAAAATCAATCAATCAATCAATCATTGCTTCTGCCACAGCTACCTCTCAGACCCAGAGGACAAAATTAGAGAGTGAAGGGACAGCCCAGCGGTGGCTCGCATTCCCATGGCGTCACCTGGCACCAGCAGCAGTCAAGAATGTGGTGAGGTGCCCTGTGAGGGCACCTCACAGGGTAATCTTTCAATAATACACATTCAACATATTTGTGCTTCCACATTTAACGAGAGACATAAATTAATTTTATATGTGCTGTTTCCAATCATATTATTAAGTATTATTCAGATATCATAATAGAACTGATTACATATCTATAGAAATTTGAAGCAGGGAAGTTAGAATGTGGAAAAAGTCCTGAAGCTGTATCCCTCCCCTTCTTCCTCTTGGTTGAACATCATACACGTAATCTTCACTAACCATCCATTCACAGGCTTCCCCCTCCCCAATTTCTTGTAAAAAATTTCCAAACAAAAAAATCACTATGTGGAGAGCAGAGACAAGCACTAGTCACTTCAGCAGTCATCCCGCCAGTGACAGAAAAGGGCCACCTTATTCTCACCGCCCCCCACCCCTGCTTCCTTATCTAATAAAATCCTTCTACCCAGAACCCTTTGGTGCTTCCGGTTCTCCAGTCCAGGTCTCCTGTTCTCACTTCTCAAGTGCATACTATCGCTTTAGTACATTCACTGAGCTTTGCTGAATCTTTCTGTCATGTTCTTGAATTCCTTCTATTTCTGTGACAAGGACCTGGACCAGGCTGAGGCCTCCCTTGACCTCCCTGGGTGCCACAGGGCATAAAATTCTTGGGTATTTGATGTTTATTTGTTTATATTTCTTAGATATCTGTAGTGGTTCTTAAGTACAAGCAGATGGAAATAATTAAATGACTTGTGATTTGGTGTTATTTACTAAACTATCTGAGCTCAATTTTACTCTTTTGTGGAACAGAGATAAGAATTGAATGCTCAGAAGTTTAAACACAATAATATATCAAAAAACCTAGCAAATGACTTGTGTGTGGCCCTGAAACATTATTATCTATTATAATGAGAAGATGCCCGTGATTATGACTGATGTAGAAATCACAATGTAGACCCTTACTGATCTACCTCCAGCATTTGTGTGCAAAAATTAATTCACTTATTGTTTTTGTGCATAGACAACATATTGATTAGGTGACTGTGTATGGATACTGATATTCTTCTTTATAACTCTTAAGAGTTCACTAGCATAACAGATCTAATTTGTGTCATTGTTACTTCTCAGCAAATAAATCTTGGAAACGTGTCAATAAATATATGTTTCCCCCCTTTTCAATAGGCCACACCCATAAGGCCACTTTGCTTTTACAAAAGACCTACATTTGTACTTGTTTTGCTAACTGAAAGAAACCCGAAGAGGGCTTTGGCTTTTTCAAAGGCACAGAGTGGTAACAGCATGCAGCATTTGCTTTGCTGCAAGCCCTTATGTAAGCCGTGTGCACCCCATTTAGCAAGGGCGGCTCCACCAAGCTCCTTCCCCTGAACTACATTCAGCATCTCAGAATCAAGCAACCGTAGCTTTGCATGGTGTCTGTGAGCATCTGTGCTTTATCTGTATTCATTGTGTGCATTCCTGCTTTTACAATGTATTAGTGTTATTTTACATTTTATGGTAGTATAACTGGTTATTTTGGAGGTCTGGGAGCAGTCCAGTTTTTTTTTTCTTCTATATAATCAATGGTAATTGCTTTTTCACTTTACACCTTCCTGAGTTGTGAAAGTTTTTGGAGGAATGTTCTATTTTCACATAGTGTGGGAAACACACTAATATATATGTGTGTGTGTTTCTATATATTATGCTTTTCTTGTGTTCCCAACTGGTCACCCTGTGTGTGACTAACTGCCATATTACTCAAGATTGCCTACTATATGCTAAATGCTACTTATTTATTCCACTGCTGATGAATATTTCCATTGCCTTCAACTAGGGTGATGGTGTATATTTTAGTAAATAATCCTTTAGCTATTTGTGTAAAAATTTATGTTAGATATTTACCTAGGATAAGAATTGCTCGATATAGAACACACATGTTGAATTTTACTTACCACCATCATTCTGTTCTTCAAAATATCTGCATCGGTCTACACTCATTTCAACAGCCAGTCGGGATTCAGTGTTCTATGTTCTCACCAAAAATATTTACACTGTGGAGCTTTACTGTTTTTTGCCATTGTGATGTGCCTTAAAGCTTCTCTAATTTAAAATAAGCAATCTTTTTCCTGCATACTAAAAGTGTATTCCAAAAAAGAGAATTTGGTATGAATACTAACAACCACTTAGAAGCCACATATTGTATTGAAAATTTACTGTAATTAAATTTTAAAAAGGCTCAGAACATATTTAATGATTTATGAGCACCAAAAACAAATCAGAAAGTATTCTATTTGCTGGGAATTATAGTGACAATAACAACAACAACAACAGAAAACAAAGCCAAAACAAATAAACATTTGTTATGAACCTGGTAACAATAAGCATTTATATTGCTCCTGAGTCTATGGACCATGTGGGCAGCTCTTCCAGTTTGGGCTGAACTCACCCATATGTCTGCATTTGGCTGTGGATCAAGTAAGCAGCTCTGCTGAATTCGTGTGGGTGTTTTTTGTGTTTGTTTGTTTGTTTATTTGTTTTCCATCTTTTTGAGACTTGGCTTGTTGTAGGCTGGTCTAGAATGTCCTTGGCTGAAACCACTGGGCTTTTCTCCAAATTTTCTCTTTTTTCTGTCAGCGTAGATTAGTTTCTTCTCAGGAAGGAGACAGGTACCCATGGGGGATAATAGAAGTGGACAGTGCACTGGAGGAACAGCCTCAAACGTTTCACACCATCACTTGAGACGACGTATTTAATTACGGTAAAGGAAGTCACAGGACCAGCTTAGATGCAAGGTGTAGAGACATAGATTTTACCTCTCAGAGAGAGAAGCCGCAAGGTCACATTGCAAAGAGTATGGACATAGGGGTGAGTGCAAAATCTGGATCACTTTCACAATCAAGACACACACAAGTGTGTGTATGTGTTTAATATGTATATGAAGGATCATTGCGTCTGGTAGGCAGAGCAGTAAGAAAACCTTCAAAAGGTAACAGAAGCTTAAGGACACAGAATTTCTAGTCTGTTGTAATACAGTAAGGCTTTTAATAGGAGTGAAAAGGGAAACCATTATCCAAGTGAATAAGAAGGAAGCAAGTAAGAGTATAAATCTGAAATTCAGAGAAGAGATATGAGCTGGGAATACACATAAAATGTAATCTGCTACAGTTGTGATATTACACTTTTATTTATAATACATACAACTATAATAAACGTAACTGAATGATATTTATACCATTACAATAGATCATCAAATAATATGGAAATCTGATTTTGTAAAAATATGTGAGGAACTTACACCGTTTACAAATTTGGTAAGCATGTTTCTATTTCTATATCCAAGCTTAGCAGGTAAGAAATGAGCTCAGCTATTTGCTTTTTCCATCTCCCAATCAGTGGTTATTAGAAAACCAATAAATTTTAATCTCGATTCATTTTGCTGTGCTGTCATGGAGTTGGAGTGTTGACTTTACCTGTTCGGCATTTTCGTGATTCTTCTTTAAATTGGACCATTTCTCACCGATATAAATTGTAATGGCACCAATCAATGAAGGTCTTTTCTTCTTTTATTAAAAGGTATACCTATTACTTAATAAATAAATGCATACAATTGGGGAAAAGTCAATGTAGAAGTTTTTAAAAAGCTATGACTTCCCAAAACAGTGTATGGTTGTGATTTTCCTATACTTTTAGGAAGCAAGCACAATTGGCCCATCTATGAGAAATTCCAATTAACAAGACATCTGTTGAAAACATAGCAAAACAGTGTACAATCTGTTTCACATATCTTTGCATAATGTGTCTGACAGACAGTTTAATAAAGCAAACAATAAGGGGAATAATGTTAGTACTTTATTAACAATTAAGTATGAGTAGTTGATACTTGTAAGAGAAGGCAATGCAGAAAATTAATCATGAAGAAGCAGAGAACAGGAATTTGCATTTTAACAAAATCACAAAATAATTATTTACTTCAGAAGAATATAACATTCAGCTAATAACATTGAGAAGTATTTAGTGATATATAATATGAGAGGTGCAGATTGAATGTGATTATTTAAATTAATAAAAATGATATAATAAAATTACATATATGTATATATATCACACATAAAATACCTACAAAGTGAATACAAGATTCAGCAACCAAATAGAATGGCTGATGCTTACCATAGTTAACATTCATATGATTTGTGTATTTTTATTTTGTTTTCATGTGAAGTCAATGTAAGAATATTTCGTTTGTTAGACACTTAAATAAGATATTTATAAATGAGTTTTCTTTGATGTGGATATTCTAAAGTTTCTCAGTGAAAATTCTGGTAGTCTGAGAATTCCAAATGTTGTATAAAAATGTAATCATTTTCATGAGTCCTAAATGATCCACATGACTTATTAGTATTAATAATTTATCTCTCTTTCAGGTTTCAGTCATACAGGATAAATAAGTTCTAGACATATGACATACAGGATAAATAAGTTCATGACAGATGACATGACATAAATGCTTATGATAGCTCATAATACTCTGTTATATCTTTGAGGTTTTAGTAAGAGAGTTTATGTGAATCCAATGAAGGATCTCAATGATATTATTATATATTCTGGCTTTGCTGTAGTGATTGTTGTTTTTACTATTTTAATTGGGGTATAATATACATACCATAGAATGTTCTCATTTAAGCATAGAGTTCATTAAGTTTTAGTTTAGCAAGTTGTGTAACTCCCACCACAATCCTAACTACATTGGGGATATACATGGAATATTTCCAGCAGCCTTAAATGTTCCCTGTTGACCACTTTCAATCAATTCCTGTTCCCACCTCTTGCCCCCCAAAACTAATGATCCATTTTTCTATTTATAGGCTTGTTGATTTTAGAAATGTCTTATTAATTGGACAATACAATGTCTTTTCTGCTTGCCTTCTTTTTTAGCATAATGTTTTAAGATTCATCAAGTGTTATTTTTTTTGTTTTATAGCTATATAATATTTCCATTTTTTCATAGATCCATATCAGGCATTAGACAATTAAACAGAAAAGTCTCAAAAGATAAGTCTTGCTATCCAATTAAAAAGTGAGGTAATGAATATTCATAAGAATTAAGTGTCTAGATAACATGCACATTGCTAGTTGGTGGCCAAGGCATCTATACGCTAAAAGCCAATTATTCTAATTTTTCAATAAATGTTTCCAAGACACCACTCCTTTTTCATTTCTTCCTGCCTGGTGTCCTTAATTATATACATGGGTCATTTCTTGGAAGGGTTTCACCCTTCTTCTTTGAATCAATTTTTCATTTACTAAAAATATATTTACTGAAATCGAGTCCCCTCAATGCCTATAATACAGGCATATCCCCTTTTCTGTTTGCTCCTGTTTTATGTTTCAGCTGTTTTACATCCCCAGCAGCCCCCAGAAACATGTATCTCTTTAACGTGTCCAGCTTCTCCATGAAACTACGGTAGTTTTCATTACATATTTTTTCACAATTCGTATTTAAGTTTCTGATACATTTTGCTATCTTACTAACATTTACTTTTTAAACCCTAGTACTCTCCTTACTCCCTTTATTGATGAAATTTATATTCTCTTCACCCATTAAGTTTGACCTATCATTTAAACCCTCTACTTCACCTCCCTAATCTTCATTTTACAGGCTAAATTTCTTTCTTCAAGGATACACTCTTTATCAACGTACCCACTGACATAAATAACTCGGCATATACCGTTAACACACAAATCACAACTGGCAACTCGTAGTTTGAAATAAGGATGCTGACAGGTTTGATTCATCTGTACAGTTTTCTTATCTTATTAAAGCAAACATCTAAAAGATTGATAGAGTGCCCGTGTTAATAACAAATCTGACAGAACCTGGAGAAAATTACCCACACGACAAGTGTAACAACATCTGACAGTTTTTAATGTTTGGGCGCTGTCAGTTTTCAAGCTTCGCCATCCCTCTCGCTTGCACCTTCTGCCCCACATTTGATCAGGCTGGTGCAAGTTCAAGTCTCCGCAACACCATAAGATAAAAACCAGAGCCAGTCTCCTCATTTCTTTCAAACAATTTCAGAGCAACTTGGAAGACCAACTCTGCTCTCCCTGGAAACTCATATTTTTCAAGTGATACACTTTTTAATTCTTTATTGGAGTGTGTCTGGCACCATCGTTTTTGAGACACAAACAAATTTTGAGTTGGTTCCATCCTGAATTCGCAGGATGTTGCTAAGAGCAAGAAAGTAGGAGACTGTGGTAGCTGGGAGAGTGCTCCCGAACTGAAATATACGTGTGGGTCCTTACAAGTTTTCTCGTTTATTTATGGTGATCAGACCATGATGGATATTTAATTTTGCAACATATCACCATGAAACGTGGTAGGTAATGTTTTAATATAACACCTGTCATGATTTTTAAAAAATAAACCATGTCTTTTCCAATGATTTAAATGCAACCACAAATCATTTACCAAAAAGGAATGTGTGGGAGAGATGATAGTGGTAGTGATTAAAATTAAGTGAAAGAAAAATCCGTTCAGTGCAAAAGATAACTATGTAATTGATGTCTTTTTAAAAAAAAACTTGGAGAGCTTTGGGTTTTTTTGTTTTGGTTTGATTTTTTTTTTTTTTAAATTCTAAAGCCTCTCTCACTGAGAAAGTTCCAGTTCATATTTTACAAAACATTTTAATTTGTAATGGCATATTTAATTCAGTAGTTTTTACTCTAATTCTACAAAAGAACTGAGAAATCTTTCCTAGAAGTATGTGTCCTTCCATAGCCACCTATTTTGTATATTAAAATCTCTTAAAGTAAAATTATTTCACTCTAGTATTATATGATTGATTACCTGACTAGCAAAACTTTCTTGCAATGTTGGTGATAAGAAAAATGTGTACTTTATTAGTTGCGCTCATATTAGAAGAAAATGATGAAAACCCAGTGTCAATTTCATCATGGAGCAGAAGTAGCCACCATTGGATTGGTAAACCTTGGCCAAGGAAACTCAGCAACTTTGTGAGGTTTAAAGTATTAGGTGATATTTGTGGATAACCATAATCTAGATTGTCTCAATTTTATACACTGACCATTTTAGTATCTGAGTATTTAACAGACATATGATGTTGCAGAAGTTAACAAAGCAATAAATATTGTCAATTAGTCCTCAGTTATAATTTTAATGCTGTGCCACATAAATAGAGCAGCATAGAGTAGAAAAATGACTGGAATTGCATCAATAACCTTTGGTATACCTTTTCCTCATCACTTCTATCCTTGACCCCCAGCATGTATTAATTCGCGCAGTTTCACTATGGAATGCAGTAGCAGGCATGGCATGATTGTACTCATCTAGGCGTGAGTACCATCTGGTGGTGGCACATCCTGGAAGGGGACCTTCCCTGGCACAGCACTCAGAGAATATTGGCTGCCAGGCTCAGCAACATTCGGCCAGACTATGTCTAAAATGCCCTATCAGTTAGTTGAACACTGCAGCACAGCATCGCATTTGGCCTTATTAAGATTTGCTAATATTGAGAACTGGAAAGCACTGGCCACATGTGACCTACACTGAAAGTGGGTCAATTTCATTATTACCAGCCTAGGACACAAAATTTCTATGAAAATCATGGTTATTGTTGGTTAGATTCCAATTATTCATGAGATCCATCTAATAGGACAATTTTCTGTATAATGTTCTTCCCAAAAATACCAAGCTAGAGAGTATAATAATAACTTTCAGAAAGTAATTTTCAGACAGCTAGTTTTGGACAGTGTGATCCTCGAGCCCATAAAAGTCAATATACACTCATATTGAATATATGTAAGAATATGTACAATCCATTCCAACAAGCCATAGAGAAATTGCTAAATATCAAATAATTTCACATCACAAAACACACCTTATAATCTATCATTAACAGACAGGTTTCACTGTGCATGACATGGTGTTAACTGGAACTCACACCACTCAGAAGTGTGTCCTCACCTTGCACACTTCTGTGGAAAAAAATTACTGTGATACAGTTCTTGTGACCTAACAGGTTTATGTCTTGCTGGACTCAATGGCCTTGCTGGTTTATGATGAACACACTCCTGGGGAGCACACTCCTGGGGACTATGTTAGTCAAATTCATACCCGGGCATCTGTAGACACTCACTTGCCCCAGAGTTTTCCTAACACCCGAGATGCTTTAAAACCCGTTCTCTGTATTACATTAACATGCTTACATTGTTTTTACCACCTGTCGCAGTGATTCTAGTCTCAGTCACGTCACCTGCTTCTTCTACACTACCAATATGATAGATTAGAAGTTACTTCTGAATCAGACACAATACCTTTATACATTTTCATCATGATATTGGGTTGGCCAAAAGTTCATTTGATTTTTTTTCTGTAAGATGGCCTTCTAGAAGTTCTTAGTTGTCTTTAACTTCATTCAAAACCAATTTTGTTAGCTTGTATTGTGATAGCTGTCAATCAGCATGCATTTAAAATACATCAATATTGGTGAATTTCTGTGTCACCATTTTAATATCGAAGATGGAATAAAATCAGCCCTGGCTGGCATAGCTCAGTGGATTGAGCACAGGCTGGGAACCAAAGTGTCCTAGGTTCAATTCCCAGCCAAGGTACATTCCTGGGTTGCAGGCCATAACCCTCAGCAACCGCACATTGATGTTTCTGTCTCTCTCTATCTATCTATCTCCCTCCCTTCCCATTCTAAAAATAAATATAAATAAATAAAAATCTTTAAAAAAAGAAAGCAGCCTGTCATTTCAAAAAAAGAAGATGGAATAAAATCTGCTGCATTTGCAGTGTATTATGCTTTATTATTTCAAGAAAGGTAAAAATACAACTGAAGTGCAAAAAAAATATTCAGCGTATTGACAAGGTGCCATGACTGATCCAAACATGTCGAAAGTGGTTTGTGAAGTTCGTGCTAGAGATGTCTCTCGGGACGATGCTCTACTGTCAGGTAGGCCAGTTGAAGTTGATATCGACCAAATCAAGACATGAACTGAGAACAATCAGTGTTCTACTCTGCAGGAGATATCTGACATACTCAAAATTCCCAAATCAACAAAGTTATTGGTGAAAATAAAAAGTGTGTCTTTTATTTTATGGAAAAAAACTAAATGGACTTTTTGGCCAACCCAATATGTACCTGTGGGCTTACTGTAATATTTACTCTGAGTATTATTACCAAAGATAACTTCAATATAGCTCATCATGCTGATTGCATTTAATACATTTAAATATACTTAAGGTATCATTAATTACTTACATGTATACATAATTATTTATAATCATATTACTATTACATTTTATGTAATATCATTAAAATATTTTTATATTTTAATTTCATGTCTTATCTACTCCTTTAAAATATTTGTAATAAAGATTAAATATTGTTTTCTGTTTCTATATTCTTTTATCCTATTATTTCTCAAATATATTATAATTACAAAACCTGGCAATATATGACCCATTGAAGCAATCAAAATAGATAAGTAGGAAATCAAACTAAAAACCTTCTCCAGAACAAAGGAAACCACTGACAAAATAAAAAGGCAACCTACTAAGTAAGAGGAAATGTTTGCAAATCACATATCTGATAAGAAGCTAATATTGAAAATACATAACACAGACAACTCAATGGAAAAAAATAAAATATCATGATTTCAAATAGGCAGAAAATTAGAATAGACATTTTTCCAGAGGAGGCGTACAGATGACCAACAGGTGCAGGAACGATGTTCAGCACTGCTAATTATCAGGAAATGCATATCAAACAGAAATGACATATCAGCTTACATCTGTTAGAATGGCTGTTATCAAAAAGGCAAGAAATAACAAGTGTTGGTGAGGATGTATAGAAAAGGAAACCCTTGTGCACTATTGGTAGGAAGGTAGTTGGTGCAGCTATTATGGCAAACTGTTTCTTAAAAAAAAAAAAAACTACTATATGATACAGCAATTTCACTTCTGGGTATTTATCCAGAGAAAATGAAAATACTAACTCAAAATGATACACAAACCCACATATTCATTGAATCATTTACAATAGTTAAGATATAGAAAATACATAGGTGTCCATCAATGAATAAATGGATAATGAAAATGTGAAATACCATTACATTAAGTGATGTATGTCTAACAGAAAGATATCTATTGTATGATTTGATTTATGTGATATCTAAAAAGTGAATAAAAAAACAAACAATAGCCAGCTCATAGTTAAAAAGAACTGACTGGGGGTTGGTGGAGACAGGAGTGGAGGCTCTGAAATGGCACAAAAGGGGTCTAAAGTTACAACATGAGTTAAGTCGTGAGGATGTAATGAACAACAATGTGACCGTAGTTAGTAATACCATATTGCATATTCGGATGTAGCTAAGACAGACGAGAGCAGAAGAGCCAGAGAGAAACTGAAAATGCATTTTATCTGTTTTTCTCAAAGATGTTCCTTTAAGGAGCAAATGATGTGTAGTGAGAGCATGAGCTGCATAGCTACAATAGATCGAGAGAGATCTAGAAATACCTGTCTAGGTGTGGATGAAAAAATCTGTGCTACAAGGTAATAGACTGAATGTTTTTGCCCCCCACCAAATTCGTATACTGAAACCCTGATCTGTATCTGATTCATATTTGGAGGTGGAGCAAGAAACCCTAATCCGAATCCGATGGTATATGGAGGTGTATCAAATCAACAGGATGTACACTTTCAATGTACACAGTGTCACGTGTCAAATCTCAGTGAAGCTGGAGGAAATAATGAGGAGACCAAAGGGCAAGTTAGCCCTCTCTCTGCCACGTGAGCATAGTCAGCGGTCACCACCCGGATGAAGTCCCGTACCAGAATTCTATCCGCCACACTAGCACCCTGGCCTCAGACGTCCAGCCTCCAGAACAACAGGAAGAAGACCTTGGTGTTTTCCCTTGAGTGGAACAAATACCACAGGAGCTGGTTTTGAATTTGATATTTAGTGATCAGTATTTTCTATAAATTTTTAATTTAGTGTGAATAAAAGATTGATTTAGTTTGAATAGTTTATTAAACTGTAAATACATTTCTGGAAAGTTGAAAACATTACAAATATAATCCACAGTTATATTTTCACTAATATTATTTATTATATAGATATCTTTAATCCCTTCTCTCCCTCCCTCCCTCCCTGATATATATCACACACAACTATATTTCCTGGTTTAAACTGCCCTGTGTTTCAATTATGCATGAGATGACTTTGTTTGCATGTGTTTCTGTACTGTATTTTTTATGGAGTGAGTTTAAGAAAAAAAAAGGCCATGGTTATATTCTCTGCTTAGTTTGTTTTTGATTGGTGTAAAGAGATCACCCACTTCCAAAATTTCTAAATAAATTGGGTATACAAACACAAACAGCTTTAGGTGAAAGACTGACGAAAGAGTGGGAATCAACATAGCAGAGTAAGCAAGGCTCCCTCCAGTTCACCTGTCCCCAGGGAGACATGGAACTATTGGTGCCAGTCAGACCTTGCCAAATGCCGGAAATGCCACATCATTTACATATTTAATTTACATCAGTACTCACAGTTCAACAGTTTCGACATTCATTCGAGACATTTAAACATGCAAACTATTCTTAATAACGAACCAACCGGAGTACCTACACAAACACCACTCCCTTCCCTGCCTCTCCGGGGGAGAAGGAAGAGTCCCTGCTCACTGGACAAGCAGGTCCAACCAGCTTTCCTGCACCTTGGAAAGTTCATTTACCCAGGAAACATCCTTGACCGTGACACAATGTTCCTTGGTTTGCGTGGTCCTGGATCTGAGTCATACAACGATGATCGCAGTGAGCAACGTTCACATAGCCCAAAGGGGCCGGGAGGAACCCCCGATCCTACACGTGTGCCCATAACATCGTAAACGCCCAACTGTGGCTTTTAATTCTGTTCCCACCTAAAATTCCCAGAATGGTTTCTTTCCCTTTAAATAAGTAAAAACAACAACAACAACAACAACAAAACCTGATACATTGAATGCAAAAGCATGGATATATGGATATCAGGTAAATCGTGTCAAAAATGTAGCATGAGACATAGTATTATATGAGGAACAGTCATTTATATTATTTAACTCTTATTTTAAGCAGTACATTTTTAAAGACATTTAAAAATAAACACAATACTGCATTGGAATATAGAGAATGTGACCAATGCTAAATTAATGTGTAATTCAAAGGGTACAGGTTACCTATCATTAAATCATGAATATGAATTGAGTAACTTTCTGAAGACAGTAGAAAAATAAATGGCAAAATAAATGTAAGATTGAAATTACTGATTATGAAGACAGAAATTATAGTAGATCTTAAAAGTTCTCATCACAAGGAAATGTTCTGTACCTAAGTATAGTTATGGATGTTAACTTACTGTAGTGAGCATTTCATAAAGTATTCAAATATGGACTCATTAGTAAAAATGTAAAGACAGAAACTAGTTCATTATAAATGCAGAAAATAAAAAAGATAATAAATACTTGAAAAACTTATGTACCAATGCCAAAGAGAAAAATAATGTGGAAATCTTAATAAAGAGAAAACCAATATTAATGCTAATCTTTAAAAATAGGAAAGAAAGGGACTAAAATGGTTACTAAAATAAAAATGCAAGAAACAAATCATATAACCAATAAATTCATTATTTTACAGTTTTCAATTCAACACATAGTAAAATAAAATAATGATTTATCACAGGTCATTTATCAAATTGGTGATACACTGTTATACAATAATAAGTAGGGTTTGTATATTTCTAGGATAAAGAGACACGTATGAAGTTGGCAGAAAATAATTTTGTGTATACAGCCTGGACAATTTGAAAACTAGACTTAAACTAACAACAACAACAACAACAAAACAAAGCTAACCTATACAACCACAAATTTCTCATCTTAAATTCTATTTCTATGGATATATTTTGAGGAAATAGTGGATCTACGCATTGTATCCTTGGGAGTTGCTTTAATTGGAAAACTAACAGATTTCAAATATGTTTAATTTATCTAATAAATATTCTTCAGGTACCTGAGAAGGTATTATATAACTATGCATACAAAATACTAAAATAATTTAATAGCATGAAAAATGTTTAGAATTTACAGAAACATTTGATAGACACCCCATGAATGCATTTTTAAATAATAACAATTGCACACATCCATTCATAGCACTGAAATAATAACTTTAGAAGCCTGGTCCAAGAAGATTAATGATATTTAGAATGTATTCTTTGTGGTCTGTATTTTTCAAAGTTCCTAATTAAGACCGTATTATTTTATACTGAAATATTTCTTAGAAAAGAGTTTTATTATGAACTATTTTATTATAAAATAGTTATATTCTGCAATCTTCCAAAAGAAAGTTCTGTGTAATTTAATAAAACAGTATAGAAAGTAAGTACTTTTTTTCACACATGGAAGCACCACCTCCCCAATGTCTTCTCCTCTCTTACAAAGCATGCTGATAAGAATCCTCAGTATATGTCTCATTGACCTTCAGAGATTAATTTTGAAAAGAGAATTTTTTGTCAGTACATAAATTCCTTGTCAGTAAAAAATGAAACCACGTGTCAATGGATTCCTATTCCAGATGACTGAGCAAATCACCAGCCGTGTGCCTTTAATATCTCATCTTCATTTCCTGACGTTTACAGTGAGAGGGTGAGAGACGATAATCTGTAGAATTTCTATTGCTGCATTCTCAAGCAAGCTAGTGGGAGAGAGAGAGAGAGAGAGAGAGAGAGAGAGAGAGAGAGAGAGAGAGAGACTTCCCACTTTTTAGACACTTGGAGATTAGCCTCAGTAAATATCCTTCTACATGGGTCCTTGCACATTAGGGTTCTTGTCTCTATGGGATAATCCCCATGCAGGAATTTCCCGGTCACAGAGAATTACACACACACTCACACATAAGCCATTGCATATCACATGTGACATAATGATATATAATATTTTTAGTAATATAGTATAATTTTATTGGGTAACATTATTAGATATTTAATACATAATTACAGATTTCCTTCTGAAAAAGCAGGGACCCCCTCAAGTTCTACCGATGCATACAAAAGTATCTTCTTCTTCACACAGATAACAGAATCATGTTAAATTGATAATTCTAACTATTGCTACTCTGAAGAATATAAAAGTATATTGATTTCTCAACTTTGCTCATTGAGTAATGGTTTTAAACTGGTTTTCACTTTGTATTTGTTTATTTTTTTGACCAGTTCTCCTCTGAACTGTCTCCTCTTATCCCCTTACCTTCCAATTAAGGCTTATGGAAGGTTTTCTTCAGAAGAGTTCTTTTTTATTCACTTTATTTTAAATTTATGATATAGGTTTCAAGTGCATGATTCTATGATTCATCACCTGTACGTTGCATGGTGTGCTCACCACCCAAAGGGAAATCTTCCGTCCCCATGTATCAGACCCCATTTACCCTTCACTACCTTCCCATTCCCTTCCCTCTGGCAACCACCGTCCTACGTGTGCCTATGAGTTTATTTAGTTTTTCTTGTTTGTTCACTTGTTGCTTTCATGTGTATATTCCACATATGAATGAAATCATGTGGGTCTTAACTTTTTCTTTCTGACTTATTTCACTTAGAGTGATATTCTCAAGATCCATCCATGTTGTTGTGAATGATAGTATTTCATCTTTTCTGAAGCTGAATAGTGTTCTGTTGAATACATGGACCCCATCTTCTTTATCCACCCATCTATCAAAGGGCCCCTCACTGGTTTCCATGTCTCAGCCACCATTAACAATGGTGCAATCCACCTAAGGGTGCATATATTGTTGTCAATATACTTTTTCAAAACAGTCTGGGTAGAACTTCATTAATGATCGGAAAAGTGCAAATCAAAATTACAATGAGATACCACTTCACACTGTTAGCATAGCTGGTATCAGTAAGTGGGGCTTGTATATTTGCAGGACAAACAAATGCTTATGAAGTTGTTAGAAAATAATTTTGTATATACAGACCAGCCAATCTGAAAACTAAAGTTAGACTAACAAAAACTGAACAAAGCCAACCTATAGTTGGCTTTGACAAGTAATAACGAGTGTTGGAGAGGTTGTGGGGAAAAAGGAACCCTCCTACACTGCTGGTAGGAATGCAAACTGGTACAGCCACTATGGAAAACAGTATGGAGGCTCCTCAAGAAATTAAGAATAGAGCTGCCATATGTCCCAGCAACCCCTCTTTGGGGTACCTACCTGAACCAAACTGGAAGACTTTCAATGCCACTAGAAAATCCTGATTCAAATTTATGGACTAACATATCAGGAGCTGATCTTTAAACTTGAGTGCAATTATTTTTTGCCATACATAACATACACAAGCACACACACAGAATGTGAAATATTATTTCAATTGCTTTCAGTACAGTTTATTTTAGATATAAACTGTATGCAGTATGAACTCTATTTTAGTAGGTCATTGGGAAAGCATGGTAAAGCAAGCATGACAGAGAACTAGAACTTGAAGGAAAATAAGGCTATATTTTTTAGTTGCAGTTTTTAACTGCCTGCCAAAGAAGATAAAACTGTAACAAAGGTCTTTAAGAACCCAGGGAAACAATGTAAGTGCTGGTTAAAATTTATGTGTTATGGAGATGATCAAGAACTTCATGAAGAGGGGGGAACGGAGGGGAAAATAAAGGAAAAAGGAGAGAAAAAGAGAGAGTGAGAGAACATGGTGAGATGCATGAAACCAGACAAAAAATATGTCCAGAGACCAGTTCATAGTTTTTACAAAGTTCCCGACTCCTAAGATCAGAGTTTTCTGTAGAACTATTGTATTTTTTTAAATTTTATTTTAATCATTGTTCAAGTGGAGTTTTCTGTCCTTTACTCCCATCCCAGCTCACCCACCCATCCCTCATCACATCCCTCCCATTTCTACCCACCCCCCAGTTCTTGTCCATGTGTCCTTTATACTTGTTCCAGTATACCCTTCCCCTTATCCCCTGAAATCCCCTCCCCTCACCCCTCTGCAGCCCCCCACCATTCCGACAGGTCCTTCTTTGCTACAACTGATATAGGAAAGAAATAATAGAAAGAACTCTGTTCTGTGTCTGAGTCAAGAGCAAGGAGAAAGAGCAGTTATGGGGGTACACAGTGAGTGTGGTTTCAGTAGAAGCAGAAGACGGAGAAACAGAATGACTAAAGCCCTAAAAATCCTCAGTATCTTAGGAAGGACATTGGATTTTTTTTAGAGGATATTTTCTCAAAAGACTGGGAAATCACCAAAGTCAAAATTGTGTGAAAATCCAAACTTGTTTTTGAATGTGCCATTTGTTTTTGATACCAGTCTTGTCACGTTCACCTTTGTTAGTCAGTTTTCCTTGCCTGTATTTTGCTTTGATTCTCCTCCACTTTGCTATATTATCCTTGGGCTTTAAAAATGACATCTTTGATCAACCCCTCTGGATGAGAACATATTTTACAGAATAATAATTTTAGGCAATATATGCTAAATTTTAGACATAAAAATCTTGGCAGTTAGAAATGCTCAACAAGGCTTGTACTAAAGATCAAGACAGAATATACTGATGTGGAAATATTTTACATAAAGGTAAGAGTTGAAACTGCTCAGATGCAAAAGATCTCCAACAAAGTGAGAACTTCGGAAAAGCCCAGACTAGAAAGTCAATATAAAAATTGTAGTTTTGCGATAAGCACCTTTTAAATCATTAAAAATAGAAAATTCAGTGCAGCAACATTTAGTATTTAATATACTTTACAGTGTTAAAATTCCTTGAAAATTAGAATAATCATGTGGCAAGTAGGAAGAGCCTATGAATATTTAAAAAAATACCTCTTCTACCAGGCTAGTTAACAAATATAATGCATATACAATTAGAAATTTTAATAGAGATGTAATAACAAATTAAAACAAATACAATTTGAATTAGGATGTAATAAAATTACTTTTATGTAATTTTGTTGATTACCATATGAAAAAAAATAAAAACAATCATAACAGGAAATCAGGAACATTACTACGTGGACAAAAAAAACTATTATTTTTCATGCCTTTTCGTATATAAAATTATTCAACTATTTCATAAAAACTAAGTTTTCAAAGGTTTTTTGTGAATTCCATAATATAATTCAAATATAGAAATAATTCCATTTTAAGTAACTGATGCAAACATATGCCTGGTGACATCTGTTTCTGTTGTTATACCAGTGTTCTGGTCCTCAGACCACTTTAAAATAACGTCCACTTGTATTTTCGATCTTATCTTTAAAATTTTCCACCTTCATTTTTTGTTACTAGAGAGGGTAACCACGCATCCTGCTGACACCCATGGGTGCACGAAGGACACTGCAAGGAGTCCTGGCGTGCGTTCAGGGCCCGGCTCACACTTTGTGAAAGCTAACATTGTTATGGGCTCCACTTCTACGATTTGTCATTTTTATTTTTAAGATGTTGCCTGTTAATTTCCATGAAATGAAATAAATCATTCCAGAATATTATATCAATACTTTTAATCCCAAGGGGCTGACTGTTTTGTCCATTTTAAGCAGAGATAACTTTATTGGTTTCCAGAGAGCACATTACATCTGCAGGAAAAGAAACATGGTTCCTAACGCAATTCCATTCAGAATAAATCTGCACTAATAAACACAATGTGCTGTTCTGTGCTTTTGTTTATTTCCAAATTTGCAAACAATACTAAAGATATGATCTGATGTACTATTCTAAAAATGTTAATTTTGTGCAGTTCAATGTGAATGCTATATTTTTGTCAAAATAATTAGGCATTTAAATAATCAAACCTGTTAGTCATTTTAATAAACTCTTATTACTACTATAATAAACTATTATAATCTAATATTATACTATAATGTAATTTAAATTTATCCTGGGTATGATATAAATAAAATAATAATCATATCAATTGATAACATTTTATTTAATGTTATAAATAACATTGCTAAATATTAGTGTCATGTGCATTTACTACAATGTGTGCCCTGACTGGGAATCAAATTAGAGACCCTTTGGTGCTCTTCGGTGCACTAAATCCATCGAGCCACACCAGCCAGGGCCCAAGAAATATTTTAAAAAATGTTATGAAATAGTTACTATCTTGTTAAGAAAATGAGCCAATCGAGTGAGAAATGTTAAAACACCCAGCTGAATCCTTTAGCTTGAAAGGTGATTTCTGGGCAAAGGTTTGTCTGACATCACTGTTGAATATTATAAGGAATAGTTCCCTTTCAATGCCTATAAAACACTTCTATTGCACAAGTGTTTGCTCTAAGTACATTCCTAAGTGAGTCATTATGTTTTGATGGGGAAGAAAGGTTTTGAAAAGAGAAAACCTAATTAAATCACAGAATTTAGAGGTTATAATTATTATTACAGTTACATAATTAAAAATTTTTGTATTTTACATTGTCTTAAAATATAATATACATACATTCAATATCATATTATTCTAAAGAGTTAATATAAATAATTGATACATGTTTTGCTTTTTATTTTACTTATTTTCAATTAAATTTATTGATATGACATTGGTTAATAAAATTATACAGGTTTCAAGTGTACAATTCTATAATACTTTTGTATAGTGATAGTCCAATAATGTCATGATAGTAAGTGTATATTAAATTTGTATTTTTACTATGCATACTATGTATTTTAAAATGCATTTAAATATATGGGAAATTTGTATTTTGAGTCTCTAGATCTCTCATGTATCTATCTACCTGTGTGAACAATAGCAGATTCTCAATTATACCTGTTGCTGCTTACCATGCTACATGTCCATTGACACTAAAAATGCTTTGAGTTACTACATTATTTTATTGTTTCAGTGAAAATGACAGTGACTTTGTGAAATGCAATTGATGACATGGCATCATTTACATCATTTAACAAAAATGTATATTCCACATCTTGGGCCCTTAATTGGTAATAAATTCACATGTGTTCCCTCAGAAATAAAGTATTTCTTTTATAAATGATTTTATTTAAGTTCTAAAGTGCTCCTACAGTGATATATGTGCTATTTGAGATATAAATGTGTGCATTTATAACCTTTAAACAAAAGATGTAGATTTCTATGGCCAGGGTGTGCAATTCTTATTGTCTTGGCAAAAATAACTGTCATGCTATGTTTTTATTATAAGTAATAAAAATATTGATTGATATTAGATACATAGATGTGATTTTCAATTTGATTAAATAGCACAAATGTCAATTATAAGAGATGAAATAAGCATGTGTACTGAAAGTTTATATCATGCATTTTCAAAAAATCACAAAGAATGAAAAGGAGGAAGACAGTGGGAAATGTTCAAACTACTTTTGCTCCCTGAAATTATGAGTTTTCATGCTTAGAAAGGCAGACCCAACCTACACCTCAGTCATAGAACATATGTAGTGAAACAAAAGACAAGGAGAAAGCAATAAAATGTGATTAGGGTCACTGCTCCATTTTGCTTACTCAGTTTGAGTGCTGATTTGTGCTACTGCTCAGGAATTTTCTCTGTGTAATATATAGTTCACTGTAGGAAAAACAGACTCTTTTAAGACAAATTCTTATAGTTGGTGTTTTTTTTTCCTCTTCTTCCTGCTGTGAACAAGATTTTTAACTGTGGGTTTTACTAATGCTGATGCATAACCATGGCAACTATTTGAGGATTCTTTAATTCTGTACTTGCTGACAGGTATAAAAGTAAGCCCTGAGCGGTGTTTGGATGGAGAGGCTATCTGCCATGGGCCTTAAGCATCCCTGGTGTTTATGGAGTGTACGTAATGGCCAGGCTTTGCTTTCTTCTGATACTGAGCAGTTTCTGTGGCAGGTCACACAGGGGACCAATAGCTCAAGACAGCTGCAAGGAGACTTCCATGTAGGGGTTTGCTCACCAGAGACAGGCAGACTGGCTTACCTGCTGCCTGCTCCTTCCTTGGCTGCCTGGTCAAAACCCAGTGGGCCTCTGACCCTGGCTTTCTCAGCTATTTCACAGCCCCCTGTATGAGGGCATTTGGGAACCAATCCAATCACTTCATGGACACTACGGGCAGGATAACCAGTGGTATGCTGCTATTCTGATGACCAATTTTCCCATGAGTAATTAAGTCCTTCATCTCTGATCCAAGAGTTTCGTGAGTATCTATGAATTGTGCCAGTTTCACATGTCAGCTTGCAAGTAGGGTAAAAGTTCAAACCTCTCACAAGTCTTAATACAGTTGAACTCTTAATCTTACACTTCATCAAAATGCATTGAATAATCTGAGCATAAAATATAACTATATGCCATTGTATAGTGCTGATTACAATGTTAAATACCTTTTTAATATTTTTTCACAGATGGCATTTCACCAACCAAGGTACTAAGGCTCAAAAACACCCTCAAGGCTGAAAAATACCCTCATCTGGATGGTACTGCTTCCCTCATCATCCCAGTTCTGACAGTCATCCTATCCTTGATCCTCATCTGAAACTTTGCTTTCCTCCAAAATCTAAACTCTCAAACTTTCCACCTTAAAATGCTCACAAGTTTATTTTTGCTATTCTGTATAATAGCACTTCTCTCCAAATCAGCTATTCTATATCAGTTGTCCTTAATGTCTTTAATATATATCCTAAAACTTATTTATTACTTGCTTATCCCTGCAGCTTCCTTCTTTTGCATGTACCCTTTTTACTAGATCTGTGATTTCTGTTGTGCTGTGTGATACAGGTGGTTGTGCTCCCTCTTTCACAATAGATCTTTTTCACATTAGTCGTTTCTTCTTTGAAGCCAAAGCTAAAATAAAAGCCACTATTTTGTAGGCCCATGGTCAAATTGAACTCCTTCTACATAAGATCCAGCATGGAGATTGCTTTCTCTAAATATTAAAATATTAAAATGCAGTAATAATTATATAACATGTATATGGTTCTTACCCTGTAGCACATTTTTTCATTCTTTTTGAATAATAACTTATATACTTTATAATTTCCAAACAGTATTAGGTGACTTTGCCAAGATTATGCAGGTAGATTGACAGAATTAGGATTTGAACTGGGGCAGACTGGCTTGATTATTTACTATCTTAGCTATTAATCTAAGTGGTTCTCATTGGAATAATGAATAAATTCAGAAGTTAAACTCAAGGTCAGTATCAAATGTTCTTATTATTCCCTTGGTAGCAGCATCCAAATTAATAATTTGAAACCCGAGAACCTATCGCCATATTCCCCTAACACGCCATGAACACAAACACTACCGGCAAATCTAACTATATGCTTAAAAATTGTTCTCATCAGTATCTCTTGTGATGCCATTGTAGAAAACAGCATTCTCTTCTAAAATGAAATAGAACTGTGTAGTGGACAGACTTTGACACCTGGCAGGTGATAGGAATGTCATCCATCTTGGATTTCCTTAAACATCACAGCTCAGTTGCATTCCCTGTGCTTCTGTTTCTCTCACTGAGAACTTGAGAAAATAACATGTCCTTTCTATGGTTGTTTTGAACTTTAAGCAACACTACTATTTACGTGGTACAGCGTCAGCATTCAGTGATATTATTTCTTTCTCTTCTTTGCGAAGCATATCATGGATTGTTCCTTACTACCCCACATCTGTTCAATTTCACACATCAATGCTCTTTGGTGTATAAAACAAGAGAGCATAGTACATATTTATTAAATTGCTACAAAGAAGATTAAATTAAAGGCCGGATCCTTTATTCCAGTGAATTGCAAGGTAAATTCTTTATAAAGCAAACATTATTTTTTTAAAAAAGAGAAACCTTCTCTCTCATGCTCTATTTTTTTAATATGGAGTAAGCTTTAGTAGGAGACAGACATACAAATAATAAGTTTTCAGCATTTAAATTGTATTAATGAGAGTGACATTTTCCAATAAAGCATGTGTTTCAAATAAAATATATACCTAAATTGAAGGACATGTTTTATAATGTTTTATAAATCTCATATAAATGTTTCATCCTCAAAAATAAATAAATAAATAAATAAATGTTTCATCCTCTTCTATGGAACAGTTTTTGATGGTGACCTCTAAATTTCCTAGAAAAGAATTCATGTCTTCCTTTTAGCCTTAGAGTTTCCACTGAAATCAAACTACTCACATGGACCAATGAAACTGAATAGCATTTAATACAAATCTTCTAAAATGTAAATAATAGAGAAATTTTAGAATAGAGAACCAAATTAAGGCTCTACACACCTAAATTATAAGGTTTTATGGAGTATTAACCTGTAGAATTAGATATTCGTGTCCTTACAATGTTACTCATCTCTCCCCCAATTCACAAAATAACTTCTCTATCATCAATGTCTACCATGTCAAGAAAGTGTCAGTCTGGAGAAATTAGGGTTATTGGAGGAAAAAACAGTCTGTGAGGTCATCTGAGTCCCACAGAGCTGGCATATCTCAGTCCAAAACACGAAATGGATTCTCAGTAGGTCATAGAATAGCTGCTTCACTCTGTCACAGATACTATCCTTAGTACTGAGATTTGAAATTCCATATAAGATGAATGCTAGAGTATCTCCTGGAAGCGTGAGTTGGACGTTTATAAACTGGTCGCCCGTGTCTTAGTGCCAACCTCGTATCAGCAGGAGACACAGCGATTCAGTCCAGCTGTCTCCCGCTTCATTGCAGACACTCGGCGGTAAGCAAAGACAATTAGCCTCAGCTGTTTCCATTCATCCCTCGCCGCAGACAGTGGCATTGGAAGGAGTACAGACACGTTCCCAAAAGACTTCAGAAAATTCCTTTTACTCTAACAGAATGTTGATGAGGACAGGAAGGGTTCAAGATCTTGTGTCATTTTGTCACACTGAGCTTCTATTTGGGGCCTTTAGGTGTACATTAATGTCAGTTGGTTCCCATATTAAGATGCCAAAAACTCCATAATTTATTGAGCCACTGAATCCATCCCCAGTGATGGACATTGCTCTTGGACATCTCTCAAAAAAAAAAAAAAAAAAGCCACAAAGGAGGAAAAAGCACATTTTTACAGCTCATGATAATAGTACTATAAATGAGCCCTGAGAAGGCTGGCTAAGTTCACTGAGCAACATCCTACAAACTGAAAGTTGGCAGGTTTGATTCCAGTCAGGGCACATGTCTGGTTTGTGGGTTCAGTCCCCAGTCAGGACACAAGCAGAAGGCAACCAATTGGTGTTTCTCTCTCTCACTGATGTTTCTCTCCCCCTCTCTCTGCCTTGTCCTTTCACTATAAATAAATAAATACACACATAATTAAAAATAAAGATAATATTATATATTATATACTAATTGGCTTATTCTATATCACAACTATTGAATACCATTCATTATACATTGTCCATAACTGTTATATATTTGTATTACATATAGAATATACACCATATATTATATTATTTAGTATATACAACATATTTCATATTACAGATATGCTATAAATTATTAATTCCATAGTAAACACTCGCAAAAACATTTTAATTATTTACTCCTTACTAATCTTATAAGTTAGTAGCTATTTATTGTCCAAATCTTACAAATGAATATTGAAACTAGGTATGCAACATGTATTATTGCCCTTTCCTCTTCTAAAGAAAGTTTAGATTTAAAAATCTGAGGTCAGGCACATCGAGATGGGAAACACCATTACGTCACCTGTAAGCGTCTGTGATGTTAGTTGTGGCAAGCACAGCCACTGCTGCTGTGGTGTCAGTGTGACAGGTGACTTGGCAAGCATTCATTGTACTCCCTCCCAAGGCACCTGAAGTTTCTGCCACGTGGAGGCACTCTTGCACCATAGGACAAAAAATTCTAGCTTTGTAGTTGGCTTCATAGGTTAGGGCTGAGGCTTAAACCATAATCTATCTGGAGAATCTGCAGATCAATGATGTTGGTGAGCAGAACCTGGTTTTACTGGATTGGTGTCACTCTTTCAACTGTGTTCTAAATACAGAAACAAGCGAAAGGTCCCACATTCTTCGGGTTCAGGGTGTTCTACCCATCCTTCCCTTCCAGAAAGCTGGTCCGTTGTCTGGGGCTTGGGAACAGGGACTGGGGCTGAGCCCTGGGTTTGGTGGGACTGGCAGACAGACTGCAGAGCAGGGAGTCTGAGATGGCTGTCCATGCCAGGATGAAGCAAGCACCCAGAATGAGCAAACAAGGAAAGAGTCAGAAGGGTCTGGACTTATGAACAGAAGCGAAACTAATAAGACAGGTCAGAAACCACTCACCTTAGGGAGTTTGATGGGACTGTGGGGCACTAAACCTTGTGAGCATTCTGGAAAGGCCAAAGCTGCAGGACTTTTTATCCGGTCTCTCTGGTTACAGATGAGGAAGTAGCTGTTAGAGGAGCAAATCTAGCTGAAATTGAATTAGAACAAGGAGTGAGACTTGAGAAAACAATTCAATTTTCAGTGTTATTTATCATATTACTGACATGCAACATGTAAAAATAATTTTAAAATACTCTTAATATGAATTCATTCTATCGTTATATACAACTAACACCCAGTAATACACAAGATGCACTCTTATTCTGCATAAAAACTTTTCTCATTAAAATTAATGTGAAATACCCAAATGTAATCTGCAAAATACACTAGAATAAGGTTTTTCTGTTCCTCATCTTGTCATCATTTGCCTGTGTGACCTTGAGTGGCCTTATTGACAAACTTTTTAAACTATTCAAAATGTAAATGCACTCTGAGATCTCTAACATCCCTGTATCTTCAGTATCTGTTGTTTCTAAAATCAAGGCACAACCAGAAAACATATTTTTAATTGAAGTGAAATTGTATCTCTTCTAAATGGAAAACAAGGAAGGGTATTGTTCTTAAATGTTTGATATAGTAATTTCTCTTAATTGGTTTTCCTCCTGCTGTAAGAACGTGGCTTAACAACTGTGATATTTGATGAAAACTAATGATTTTTTTAAGTCAAAAATAAATAACTTGGAGTGTTTACTCAGAATTGAAACAGCTGTGTTTTGATGTTTACAGCCACAGATGTTAGACATTTCCAGATGGAAACAAGGTCGTCACTCGTCAATTTCCTCGAGAAAAAGCTACGTAATGATGGGGAGTTAAAAACCGGTTTCATAGTTGTTCGCAATGCTAGTCATGAATGTCTACAGTTTGGTTGAAATATACTTGAAATGTAGCTTTCATCTGGTGATACATGTTTGGTTTAAACATTCAAAACATTCTGTTCATTTAATTTTACCCCACATCAAATCCTGATGAGAAAGTTCACAACAATGTTTCAATTTGAGGTTACCATGGTAAAGAATCTCGAATATTATCTAATTAAAATGGCTATGGACTCTTAAAATATTGTCAAATAACATGGTGAGAATTAAAAAAATAAAACAAATGTATACTTCTGAGTGATTATATTAATCTCTGACTAGGCTAATATTTAAAAATGATAATATTTGATACTTTTTCACTTTTACTCTATGCTTGATATCATGCTAAATAATTCACATATAGGTCAATTTCATGTGTAAACCTTACAACAATTCCATGAGGTTACTATTGTTATTCTCATTTTGCAGGTGAATAATTGAAGCTTAGAGAGGTTGAAAAAGCCACATTTTATATCCAGAGACACAATATTGGGCAATAAGTGAAGTGACTCTTCAATCTAGTCTGAGCATTAGGAGTATCAAAGGCTGAGAATGATTTTAACAATAAGCTTAAATACCCTACATTCAGAGTTAGCTATATTCTTATAGTAAACAATTTTTCAGGAGCAGTGGACAAATATTTGAGGATATTTTAACTCATGGGGACACTAGTCACTTCATGGTCTAGGTGACTAACATCCCCTAGAACTGTGGCATTTCCAACCTGCACAGCTGTAGGTGACATCTTCACATGTAGGGACATCAGGATAAAACAGACCTTCATGCTTACCTGAATCACTAAGAAAGAAGGAAAAAAAAACTCCCTTTTCTGTTGAAGTGGAAGATACTGAAACAGAAAATGGAAAGGATGATTCAAAACAGCTTTAATACTAAAAGCAATGCTCCTGAAAAAATACACTGTATGAAACATGAGTTACCAGCCCACAGACCTCCTTCACGCTACTCACACAGCAGAATATAAAAGGGAAGGAAGAAAACCCGGAGGAGGTAAGGTGACAACATAAAGACTCCAGTAACTTGCACAAGAAATGAGTATTTCTTACGTGCACCTGTGTGTATGTATGTACTTTGTCACCCATTGTTTATTCCATTTTTTATTCTGATGAAAACACCAACCAACTTCCCAAATGGAGGAGTTAAATATTACCCAAACCAGGACACCTGATTCATTCTTCAAGATATTAATAGTTACAACTAGTGGGGAAGGTTTGACCTGATGATCTATGAAAATGTTAGCGTGAATGTGTCCTTTATGGAGATAGCCCTAACTCCCCCAGAATATAGCTAAAATACCCTACAAAGACAACCAGAAAAGATCAATGTAGAGAGAATCCTGAAGATATTCAGTTTCCTCGTTCCACTCAGCCTGGGTTACCCCTGCCCTTTCTGGATATGTGGACCAACAAAACTGATTTTGAACTTGAGCTATTTTGAATTGACTTTCTGCTATGTATCCATAGAAAATACTGATTATTACAGAAGATTTAATATGGCAGTTGGAAACTGATCACAACTCTACAAGCTTTCAAGTAAAATATGCTCATATGTTCATGGTGGGGTTGGGGTCAGGGGGCTTATTTACCAGCTCCAAGGCACAGAAAGCTGGGAAAAACAAGTGACTCAGAGAACCAAAGAGACTATGTGCAAAATACTGGAGCTAAAACGAAAACCATAACAAGCGCCAGCAGTTACAGACAATTACAGAAAGCTCAGGAGAAAGGATCCTGATGCTCACAAGAATAAATTCATGGCGGGTGAATGTCCCACCCCTCAGGCCACATGGTTTGGTGGAGCACATGCCAGTGGTGTCATGCAGTGGTGCTGGTAGAGGTCACTTAATTCCACTGATACCTTGAAATCCTTTTATATGGTTACCATCTTAATCCGATTCCATTATAATAATTGTGTAATAGATATCAATCAGTTCTGATGGAGAAATCTGCATATATCTTGATTACGTATTTATAAATTTGGAATTTTGTGAATTACTGTTATAAATACAAACACATGGATACAAAAGAACCCAGAACTTTAGCCCCGGATCTGATGGGGATTTGGTCCCAGGCCCAAGTGAAAGACAATTGATGGTGACACTGATAGCACTGCTCTCACATGTGTACACGGCTTCCTGGGCAAGTAGACATGAAGCTGGAACAGCTATCCTTAATCCACAGGTTTCATATGGAAGCTAAAGTAGTGGTAAGGCACATTACCCATGTATGACATAGCCTGGAAATTGCTCTAATCAATTGCTAAGAAAAGTTAGAGAGCCAACAATTCTCAAAGTTTCTCCAAAGTATATGAGACTTAAAATGTTCTGCAGCGCAGGCAAAGCAGTTCTGAAATTATCCACCACTCTCAAGAGTCATCAGCCTGATAATTAAAAACATTTTTTCTTAGTTCAGTGTTTATCATAGTGTATTTCTGAAAATGTGCTGCAGGGTTGCACAGCTTTATAATGACACTGCTCAATATTTGTTAGCAGGTATTCCAAACTGAATGACGGAGGGAAATACAACATTCTGAGAGTGACAGCTTGAGAGACTTTCAGAACCGAAGAGAGTCATGGCTGCCCACATTGAAGTCATGCATGGCATCCTCAGCAGAAACACTGAGCCAGGCTAGTGCAAAAGCAACAAAAGTGCTGGAGCATACAATTATAAACACACACAGCGCACACATTTTTTAATTTTAATAAATATATACAGAGATGCAGATAGTCTCATATATCTGGACAATTCTACTGTCCTCGCATCCATCCACACATCTAGTTGTCAAATATTTCTATTCTCTTAGTTCAAATTATGATCACCTCTTGTCCAGTTTCTGTGACTAGTCTCCTCCCCTGCATTCTTGCTAATCATAAGCCCACTTTCTACTCTACAACACGAATGATCAAGCTAATGCACAAATATACTAGAACTCACAACTGCGACTTTAGCTATCCTTGGAAAAGAAAATCAAACTCTTTCCAACATATTAGATCTCCCAGGTCTGCGCATACTCAGCTCCCTATTTTTTTTTTTTATTTGCACTTCAGCTATACTTAAGTCCTGGGTGAACATTATGTGAAGTGAAATAAGCCAGTAAGAGAAAAACAAATACCACATGATTTCATTCATATGTGGAATCTAATGAGCAAAGAGAACTAACAAGCAAAAGAGAAACAAAGTTGTAGATAGAAAGCAGGGTGACAACTATGGGGGTTTATGCAGGGAGGGAGGGAGCAGAAAGAAAAAAGGACTCGTGATCCTTAGCTACTTATATTTTTAAATACTTTGCCTCTGCCAGAGACGTACCTCTACGCCACCCCCTACACACTCACTTAACTGACTCCGCTCAGACATAAAAACAACCAGAAGGCTAGTGGCAGCCTCTGAAGTGCTCGCTCTCATTGTTCTGTTGCTGCCACGTGAACATCACTTCCATAACATGTATGGTAACATGGCAGCGCCCATGCCTTTCTCTGCCCACTTCTCTAAACTGAAGGCCTCTGGGAAAGAAATTTTATCATGTGTATTCTTATTCTTTTTAATATTTGAGTGTTTAGCACATGTTACTGCATGCTCAAAAATTACGTATTGCATGAATGAACAAAAATGAGCATACTCTATGTTTATGCACCCATATTATACCTTCTTAGCTCAGTAGATATTTTTAAAAGTGTAATCTGAGAATTATCTTTATTGATGTTAAGTCTGATAACAGAAGTATAAAAATATTCCGAATGATGTGATGAAATTCATGTTAAAGCTCTCCTGATTTTTGCTGAAAATTATTACATATGGAAGAATTGCTTAACATTTCTGAGTCTCAATATATTGGCAAGCACATTGTTTATGTTGATAGACATTTCATTTATTAATTTGAAATTAAATGGCAAACATATGTAAAACTTTCTATATTATTGGCTGCCAAATTCTAGGTGCAAATAGATAGCATTCTCCTTTCCTGGTTGTAATGCACATAGCCACCATCTTTCTCTTTGCAGAAAAATAAAACTGTGACAGAATATGAGGAAGTGATGTAAGTAGAACATTCCTGCCAGAGGCTACACTAGATCAGCTTTAGTGACCCTTAACATTTGGCCTAGACAATAGTTTTATTCATATTTTGTATCGATGTCAAGGGGACATAGAGTAGTCACAAATATTTAGCATAGAAAGCTATTCATTTCCTCTAAAGATTTTATTCGTGGTAAACACTCATAACTGTTCTCTGCCCATCCTTGCCAAGAATCTTGGTTAGGGCCCCTAAGTGCCTGGCCACAGGGATAGAGCCTGATTAATCCTGGCTCATCATAGTAAGGCCCCTCTGCTCTGCCAGACACATTCATAGTTTCCCGTATAGACGTGGGTGGCCACTTGGTGAAGTTTTGGCCAATACCACATAAAGCGAAGTCTTCAGGGAGTAAGGAGGCTTTGGAAGAAAAGCTTTTACTTTCTGATAGTGGACATATCATGAGGAAACACAACTTCCGCTGCCCACTTTGCTTCTCCTCTTTGACCATGATTTGAGGAGATGATACCAGGAGGTAACTGCGATATTCATGGGATCATGAAATGGCAGGACAAAGCGCCAAGTCTCCAGGGATTTCCAAATGGATGCATAGAGACTTTCTGGTATCTGTGTTACTGCATGGACCCACCGCATCCAAATTAGAAAACACCTACCTAAAGACTTCACTGGAGAGAAGAGTAGCATAATATGCCACACGAAATATGCCAATTTGGGATATCGTCTTTTGAGATATAAGCACTTGAAAAACAGCAAGTGCAGAAAGTGGCTTTCTTTCTTTCTTTCTTTCCTTCTTTCCTTCTTTTGATTTTATCCATTCATTTCTTAGAGAGAAGAGAAGGGAGAAAGAGAGGGAAAGAAGCACCAATACATGGCTGCTTCTCACACATCCCCCACTAGGGACCTGGCTCACAACTCAGGCATGTGCACTGACTGGGAATCGAACCAGCAACTCTGGTTCACAGGCCCAGGCCCAATCCACTGAGCCACACCAGCCAGGGCAGAAAAGTGCCTTTCTATGAACTCTCCTTATCTGCCTAAAGACAGATCCTCAGAACAGACTCAGTTGTTACAACTCCCTGCTCCAGGAACTTCATCACCTAGGAACGAGGAGGTAGGACCAGAAGTCCACCCCGCCCCCGGGTAAAGTCTGTCACAATCTATTACGACTCCTACCTACTCTTCTAAGAGGCCATTTATCTTTCCAAAAAATGACTTACTCTCCCCCATAAGACCTATACGCTGACCCTTTTCTTATTAAGATGATATTTAAGCCCAAATTTTAAGCTACCTTGGGAAGTTACTCATTTTTTCCAGGGCATCTTCCATACACGCAAGAGGTTTACCTGTTAGCATACTTTTTTTTTTTATTAATGTCTTTTATTATAGAGATCACAGGTAAGAGCTCAGAAATGGTAGAGGGAAAAATTATTTTTCTTTTGTTACAGGAGCAAAGCTGAACTTTCTGTTAATCAGCGTTTCTGTGACTTTTAATTAAAGCCTTCCTACTTAAGGTAATACCCAAATAAAGAAAACATTGGGGGGAAAAAAGACCTGGGTATGAAATCAATGCTGCAGCACTATTCTGAACAATGCAAAGGTCACATGGATTGTAAACTTTGTCACCTCTTCAAAATACTGAGTTTGCATGAATTAAATGGACACCCACATTCCTTTGTATGTTTTACCTTCTGTATGTTTTTTCTTTCTACAGTGTTGACTTTTCCATTGCTTTTAAAAAATGGATTCTTGGAATCTGGAGGAACTAGGAAGCTTTCATATAACAATAATAATATTATTAAAACATTTTTCTTTATTTCTCTTTTTATATTTTCAGTTATTTCATGTGCTAGTCAGTTAATTTGGGCGGCATATGGACATACCCAGTTTGCAAAGGCACACTTGACCTCAAAATAACTTCCAACACCTTTTTCTGGACCTTCTAAATTTTACAAAAGATACGTTTTCAGGAAAAGAGATTCAGTCTTTCATTCTAGTGGGTAAATGACTTATAAATGTGCCCACCAGTCTCCATTTTTAGCCATATTTAATTTGAGTAAATAATTCAATGAAATCTAAGTACTTGTCATGAAGCATAGGGAGGTTTTGTTTTAAAATGAAGGTGGCCTGTCTGTTACCTTTTGAATAGTTTCTGGGTGGCGACTTAACTCATAAGGAAAGCAAAACCTGGAGGCAGTGGCCACCTATGTGACAAAGTAACTGCCGTGGCAGGAGGAGCGTGAAAGATGGCAACTACTAACCATCTTGGATAATGATTAAAAAAATATGAAGAACAGATAATTACAGAGCATGAATACTTCTGAACCTCGTTTTAAAATGGATGAAACAGTTGCTTCTGCATAATTTCAACACCTTTTGAAGTAACACAATCAAAGGGACACAGTTCTTCCAGATTAAACCTGTTCTATTGATTTTTTTTTTATCTTCAGTGGAGTGAATGCTACTGAGGTTTCATTTGCACAAGTTTGAAATACCTGGCTTTCAGTTATATTTCGGCACTGTGATCTTCACCCAAGTACACATTGATCAAGTAATGTCTTTTTTCCCTTTTGATTTGCTTTGTGTGTTTTTTTTATCAAAAAAGACTCTTTTATCTAAAAGAATCTATAAAATGGGTCTTACCTAAAAAGTAGACTAGTTTTTTGGTTTGCACCCTCAATGGTGAAAGTTTTCATGAATTTAAATAAAGTGATCAATCCAAAGAAAAATGTGGACAAACCAGGTCTGGCACCGATGACCAATCAGACACACCTCCTGCCGGCCTCTGCACAAATGTATCTCTGTAGCTCTAACTCTGGTATTTATTATTCCTAAGTCCACTTTCTTCAGTAGTCATGCATTCCATGAGTTTCCAGGCGTTTTTATTTGTTTATCTTTAAAAAGTACGCCTATCATAATAGCTTGGATGCAGTACACACTCAGTGGAAATTAAATTACTTCACTGAAAATCTCTAAACCTTGATTCAGAGAGCACACGTCGTCAAAATTCGCTACCTGCTTCAGAATCTCCCCTCATTCTCTATGCTGATTCTCTGTATTCTTTTTATCCTCCACATTATCTTGAAGATGATTCTAATTAAGCTCTAAATCCACCGCTTTTCAACGCATTGAAAATTGTATCTCAAATCCGCGCAGAGGGCTATGGCTCTGAGGCCAGGTCTCCCTTTTAGCAGAGCTCTGATACGGTGAGAACGGTTCTGATAACAGGCCCTACCTGCCCCAGGACTCCTTGGAGCCTGACCCTGCTCACGGTCTTCCACCACACCCCGTCCTGTCCGTCACCTAAACTCCGTCCACCAGAACCCTTCCCAGCTTCCACCGTTTGCTTTATCTGGAGGACTTACAAGTACAGGGGACTTGGGGAGACAGGCGCTGCTCCGTACATAGGTGGGCGTGTGAAGAGGATGACAAATGACCCCATAGTCCCTATTAGGGCTATTTCATTCCATTAAATAAACACCTGCTTAAAGAGATTATTTGTCACCAAGGCATAATTTAATCAACCTCATACAGGGTGAGGAGAAAACTAGGAATTAGAGCAAGTGCTCAAACATGAATCAATTTTTCCCGATCCAGATGCAAATATGCTTCAAGCTAATTCTTTCTTCGTACCTAACAACTGTATGTACTAAAAACTTATCTTCAGTCATTTGTGTCCATTAGCTAAAGCAATTTATGACACCAAGACTTTTATAGTTATAAAATAATAACTTTTATATTTCTAGCTGGATTATTTTAAAGCAATAACAAATTCTTTTTTAAATTATCTACCCCAATAATGTTTTTGACATTGAAATTCTTAAATAAAAAGCATATAAATAAAACAATCTGATTCACAAATTATCCAAATTTAATTCAGTTTTATTCATAGTTAATGAGTTTAAATTTTTTTATGACTAAAATAAATCTATGTAGTAAGATAGTGGCTATCTTTCTAGTTAATGGATACATGAAATAGAGAACTAATAATTTAATTTTCATTGTTAAAGTATATAAAATCCACATGTAGTCCTAAAGGATATAACTGTCAAATATGTCAAAAACCACTCAATAGCAAATCTAAAGAAAGCACAACTAAGTGATAAATTTAAAATAACAGGAAATATATGTTCTCTGCAAATAACTATTCATAGGGTATATAAAAAGCTGCAACATACAAGTTTTGGAAACTAGAGTTAATTTTGAGGATAACAAGAAAAACAACATTTGTGATATAAAATTAATGGTGTAAGTGTTTAAATAAATGAGCCAGTTATTGAATAAATAAGTCTACTGGCTGTTTTCATGGAATTATGATGTTGGTTAGTGGTCCAGCTTTGCAATCTGAAATATATTTCCAAAGTCCACTCCTGTGGTGAAACACCAAAAATTGCAGGCCTTTTTTTCTTGCCTTTGATGACATCAGATTTAATATTTTTGTGAGGTGTTACTAGGCCTTGAAAGGTTTACATAAATAATTATAGTTTTAAGTGGATTTTTTACAAAATTTAGATAAAGCAATTCCAATTAAATCTGAGAAAGAAAATTGCATATTGCCTTAAAAGGAACATCTACTATCACTTGCCTTACAAAGTAAAATTCAATGCAAGTTTCGGTTAGATGCCACTTTTCTAGGTGAGCCTTACCTGTTACTAAGACCAGGCAAGATGTCACTCATAGACATATTCTAAGCATTTTGTACTTGATCTTTATAGAATATATTGCAAATATAACTGGTTATTTAATTATTTGTCTTTTCTTTTTCCTTTCACTGGAAACTATGGGCTACAATTTAGGGTAAGAAGTAGGCTTCTTCATTCATTGTCCTATTCCTAGCATTTAGCCATGTGTCTAGTTTATAGAAGATACTCAACAAAAATATTTAAATAAATAATTATTAATAAAAAAATTTAGCCAACATGCAGTAATAAAACCCCCTCTAACCCTCCAAGAGTTCCACCAATAAGAGGGCGGGAAAGATGTGTTCAGATTAATGTGTCCATTGCCTAACTAAGATATGGGTGGTTTTATTGTTACAATGTTGACGTTTATCTTTCCTTCCATTGAACCTCCATACAAGCATGCTTAAATTTTGAAACAAAGAAATTTAAAATGTGTGGCAGTCTTTTAAGGCCAAATAGGATAATAAGCGTAGAAGAAAACTACAGTAGCTATGTGAAGAACTTTAATTATCTTACAGGTAGATCTTTTTTTTTAAGATTTTATTTATTTTTATTTTTAGAGAGGGAAGGGAGGGAGATAGAGAGAGAGAGAGAGAAACATCAATGTGCAGTTGCTGGGGGTTATGGCCTGCAACCCAGGCATGTACCCTGGCTGGGAATCGAACCTGCAACACTTTGGTGCGCAGCCTGTGCTCAATCCACTGAGCTACACCAGCCAGGGAACAGGTAGATCTTTAAAAAGAAAATAAGTTTGTGGGGGTGGTGTTAAGTGCAAGAGGTAAAAGATTTAATAAGTACAAATTGGTGGATACAAAACAGTCAAGTGGATCAAATCAAATCATAGGGAATATATTCAATAACATTGTAATAACTATGTATGGTGTCAGGTGGGCACTAGCCAGATGGAGAAATCGTTTTTTCAATTATATAAATATCTAATGGCTATGCTGCACACCTGAAACAAAAGTAATATTAAATGTAAACTGTCATTTAGTTTTTTGCCCTTGGTCAGGTACCCCAGTTGGTTGAGTGAGATCCCGATACTTTAAGGTTGCAAGTTTGATCCCAGGTCAGGGCACATACAGAAAGCACCCAATGAATACATAAGTAAGTGGAACAACAAATCATTTTTTTCTCTCTCCCTCTGCTCCCTCCCTTCCTCTCTCTCAAATTAATAAATAAGTTAATAAATAAAAAATTAAATTAATTAAAAGTAGGATAAGTGCTTTTCTCTCTTATATACAAGTAAAAATATCATGGAGGTGAAGTCACAAATGTAGAGCTAAGCCGATTATTTCAGGAGGTTACATTGTTTGTGAAACGTGCTAAATAACAACTCGGCAGAGTGACAGTGCTGGGGTTGATGTGGAATTATTCAAACTGTAGATACTGCCAACAAATGTATCACAGCTATGATGATGAGAAATGTGGGAAGAGATATAAAATTAATTACTTTTAAAACTCTCTTTTGAACCTCAGGCAAACATTTAAAGTACAGCCAAACAAGCATATGTTTATACATAACTATTTCCAGAATTATAGCTGTCAATAGAGTTTGTAAATACAATTTTTTAAATTAATTCATATAATATATAATTAATAGTATTCTGTTCAATGAACAATGAAGTTTTTTTTGTATTTTAACCTTTAATTTCAAGGGCATTCAAACTGAGCATTTTCTCTCGCTCTTTAGAGCTTTATGTTAATAAAGGGGCTTTATCCATAGCTTTGTTGGAACAAAGGAAAGGCAAAATAGACTTTTAAAGAATTAATATGAGCTACATTATAGAAATTAAGAAACAGATTCAAATGGCTGTATTAGCCGTGCAATGTAGTAGTTAATAATCATCAGGTGTGAAACCCTCCTAATTCTTCTTTTTTATTTTTACATAATGTTGCTTCTTGAACTCTCCAGAGGAAAACATGGAAGCATTAATATAAAAAACAATATCTACATATTTGAAAATGTATTCATATGCTTCATAATTCAACCACTAAAATACTGCCTTAACATAGGTTATAGTCTAGTATTTCAAATGAAGTTGCATTTATATTAAGATTACATGAATAAATTCTAAATAGTAAGCACTTTAGAAACATAACCTAGAATGCACATTTGAATCTGAAAGAGCTAGACTTGTCACAGAGTGGTAAATACATTTTAAATCACATCTCTTGTCTCATGTAACAAAATAGAGAAACATAATATTTGCTATTTAGGATGTTCCATTTGCTGTTATCATTCAGAGAAAGAATGCTTTCACAATTAGCTTTGCAGCTAGATTATGAAATAGATATTTGCCATAAAATTTTTCTTTCTGTTACTCAGAGTTTTCCTCTGATTTTTTTCATGCGCTGATATATTATTTTACAAACAAAACTCATTCTTTTTAACTTTTTCCTTAGAATACATTTTTAATGAATGACTCCTTTCTGTTTATTTAAAATACAGATGATGAATATATTTCACAAAGATCAGACTTTTCACCACATACATTTATTACAGGCATATACGTTTATGTAAATATAGAAATGCATTTATTCATTAAAGGCTTCACTTGTCAGGGAGGGAGAAACTTTCTTCTACCCTTCTAAGGTTCTTTTGTCTGGTCTAATAATCAAGTGAATGTGAGATAGATTAGAGAGAGAAAATAACCAAATATAATTACATATGCACATATGGGAACTCCCACATACAGGAGTGAACCAGAGACACCGCATAAATAGAGTTTCAGAGACAGAAAGGAAAACTGAGGTTTACATGACACTCTGAGCTAAATAAACATGATGCAAGGCACCTTGAGGCCTTAGCGAGGCAGGCACTATACAATGATAAGAAGAGCGGATGTTCAGTAATTAGTAGTTGGTCCCCCCATATAGGTAGGTCACAAAAAGCTTATCTCTGACACCCTCTTGTAATGAGCAAGACAAATTCTTCTTCGTAGTGAAGGAAGTGGGAGGTGGGGTGGGCAGAAGTTTCCTTTGAGCCAATATTGCCTTCAGTGCAAAATAATGTGCTGGCCATACAGGTGCATCTTGCAGTGACTGGTTTTGAACTCCTAATGCTCATATTTTCAAATCAGAAAACTGATATATTCTCGGCCTTGGCTGGTGTAGCTCAGTGGATTGAGCGCGGGCTGGGAACCAAAGTGTCCTAGGTTCGATTCCAAGCCAGGGTACATTCCTGGGTTGCAGGCCAGAACCCCCAGCAACCACACATTAATGTTTCTCTGTTTCTCTCTCTCTCTCTCTCTCTCTCTCCCTCCCTCCCTAAAAAATAAATAAAATCTAAAAAAAAAAACCCTGATATATTCTGTTACCAAATATTAACATAAGACCCACAAAATGCCTACTTTACCACAAAAAAAGAATTGCCTCCTGGCTGAAAATAGCTAGGTATTAAAATTTTTAAAAATTTTATTATGCTCACCAGTGCAGGCTGACTGAATCTTTTCAGACTAGATTCACTAGGCACAAGGCCATTCATAATGCTCTCTATTAAGCATCGAAAGGTTAATTTTCTGATATCCTTTCACATGTTTTTGTCCTTCTAACATAACTGACCCTTTGGAAGACAACTCTCTCCATCTAGATGTGCAAAGCGCTGAATGTTTCCTTTAGTGAGGTTTAAATTGCTTTTAGCAGGTCAGGTCATCTCACTGAATGGTTTCACTTTACTTTATTCAGCTTGCAACTCTCAGAAGCATAAAAATGCTTCACTTCAGTTCCCCTTTTCAATGGAACTTAGTGTTGTGTTTGCACAGTTAAAAATTTACCATGTGTTTCTCCTCATATTCTTCACTGTGTATAATAATGTAATAATTCTAAAATTATTTTAGATCTTTAGGTTTTAAATATGACTGAGGGTGTAGAAGAGACATTTTGCCTCTTTATTTCTAACCTCTTAGCTGAGATCCCTGTAGTAAAAGATGAACTAATAAGGGAAAAGCAAACAAAAGTTTGTTAACATGTTATATCTCATACACATGCAGACGCCCATGGGAAAATCATGGGAAAACTTCTACACGTGGCTTAGACTCCAGGCTCAAATACCATCTTAACAGGGAAAGGGAAGGCAAGAATGGGCCTCATAGGTGAAAACAGACCTATCTTCCTTTGTTCATATTTTGCCATCTCGCTTTTACAAAAGACCTGCATTAGTACCTGTTCTCAATAACCAAAAGAATTCCCAAGAGGATTTTTATTTGAATGAATAAAAGCAGAAATAGCATTCAGTATTTATTTTGCAGCAAGCCATTATAGAGGAAATGTGCACCCTGAGCCGCTAAAGTGGCGCCACCAAGCGCTTTCCCCTGGAATTACACTCAACATTTGCATCAAGCTGGCATAGCTGTCTTAGAGCATCTGTGCTTTAACTCCATTTATTTTGTACATCCTTTAGTAATATGTGTCCTAAGGTATCAGAAAAGCCTGAGAGAACTCATAAGGTTTTAGCACAGTGTAAAAATGGACATGATTAAGCATTTTAATCGTGGTGAACAAATAAAAACGTTGTGCATGCTTTGAATTATGAGTCTACGAGCTCCTAAAATTCTTTCCATATAAATTAATGGTGACTGCTTCAACTCGGGAAAAGTTGCATAGAAAAGATGAATGGGCCCTTAGAAGAAGAGATGGACTATGAAAGATTACGACAAAGTTTGTCTGGGTATAATGTGGACTTCTAGACTTTTGTAATAAGAGTCCATCTTCCCTGGGTGATGTTTTCACAAAAACAAACAAACAAAAGGTTAGGCTATTATTAAAAATAATTTATTTGAGAAAAATTGGGCACATATTAAAGTAGCATTAAAATGTGCACTGGACAGAACAAAGAGTTATAAAGGCAAAACTACAGGGATAGTTCTCATTTATGTCCTTTATGCAAATAAACTATGCTGGCCAGGTCAACAGGGATTGTTCGATCGATTATGCAAATGAAGGAGGCAAAAACTTCAAGTTCCATTCCATTGGGGTCCTCTGTGTGAATAAAGGATGCTGGCTAGTGGAATGTACTGTCTTCTTTCAAGGGGACGGATAAAGATGGTCCAGTTGTCATGGTGAGGAGGATGTATATAGTCCACAGATAGTAGTTGTTGGTCCAGGATGTTTATGACTGAGCTATGACCTTAGTGACAGGTAAGTGACTTCATAGCAGCTCTGAGAACTGAGCCATGAGACTTGTACAGGCAACCACTTCCTCAATGGCCTCCTGACTCCACTTTAACTCTCAGCCATGTGTATTCCATGCAATTTTCCCCATGATCGGATGAAACTAGTGGGGAGGTGATTTCTGACAACTGAATTCACTTTGGAGCATCTGTCTTGAGGCAGGTAAGGAGAGTTTAAAGACAACTATTCCCTACATTTGCTTTTTCCCTAAGTGATTACAGTTCAAAACAATCAATATACCTAAATTGCACATTCAGGGTAGTGTGCCCTCAATGCTTACAGTCATATAGAGGTATCATTTTGGGGTGACATATTCTGCTACCCTTTAATGACCAGACACCTCTTAGATTACTTCCTACATGTTGCAGTGTACCGCAGAGATGCTTTGGAATCCAGTTATTGCAATTCGATTAGAAGCATACATTAAACAATGATCAAGACAGATTGTCTTGAATAATTTTAAAGTTTAAATTTTTGAACCACCTCCTACTATGCAGAGATCGCCTGTGTAATTTTACCTCTCTCATAGGGGCTTAGGACTATTTAAGCTAAATGCCTACACCTTGGCTTTAAAGTACTGTAAAGTTCCATAGTGAATACCTTTAGGGAAGCACCTCAGGCCTGGTATAAAAGCACCCATCTAGAGGTTTTCAAGCTGAGCCTGACTATATTAAACAATATTTTCTGAAACCTCTCACTTTATGTGTTGTTTGGATCAGGCCTCAAGCACTCTGTTTACTTTCCACTTCCTGTATTTATTATCAACTCGCTTCTCACCTGCCATCACAAGCCCATTAGGCTTCTGGTATTACAACCATCCTACCTCAAAAGTAACCATGACAATCAATGATGTTTTTATTGTCTCCATAGTTTTGCCTTTCCCAGAATGTCATTTAGTTAGAATCATGTAGTATATATCTTTTTCACATTGGCTTCTTACACTTAGTAATATGCATTTAAGATCCCTCTATGTTTTTTATTCTCATTGCTTGATAGCATTTCTTTTTTGCATTGAATAATACTCCATTAACTGGGTGTACCACAATTTATCCATTTATCTACTCAAGGACATCTTGCCTATTTCCACATTTTGGCAGTTATAAATAATGCTGCTGTAAACATCTGTGTGCAGGTTTTTGTATACATAATTTTCAAACTTTGGTGTGTAATTGCTCGTTCACATGCTGAGAATATGTTTAATTTTGTAAGAAACCACCCAGTTGACTTTCAAAGTGACTGTGCCAATTTTCATTCCCACCATAAAAACTATTTTTAAAATTCCACAATTTTTGGTGTTTGGTCCAAACAGGACCAAATGTGTCCTGAAAAAAAGAAAATGTGAAATGCTATGATGTGGTAACATAGAAGACAGAGCTGAGGTAGAAAATGACATTGCAATAAAGTATGTGTGAAAATGAATGAACCCAGGGCTGAGAAAAAGACGGTGTATAAAGGGGACCAATAAATATCCAGAGAAGCAGGTAGAAAGAATATATAGCAGAAAAGTTCAAAGAAAATGATATTTGTGTACAGAGAGAGTAGAAGGAATTTACCCTTTTTAAATTCAAAGATGGGTTTGTTATATACTTGGACAAAAACTCAAAAAAACCCAAAATATCTTTCACGTTACATTTTTTAAAGAAATGTAATCCCTTTCCACATTTAACAAAAATATAACTCCATTGTTGTTTATCTTTTCCCTCACATATATGTTACCATTTTTCCTTTTAAGAGAAACTTTTGGTATTTTATTTGTGAGTAAAAGCCCCTCTGAAAGTAGTGATGAAAAAGCAATTTCTAAAGGGGGTTGGGTTGTACTTGTGTGTAGAAAAGACTTCGTGGAACAGGTGTGCCCAGAACTGAGCTGCAATTATCTCAGTGCCAGCCTATGGCCCATCCCCTGTTTCAGCGGTCCCCAACATTTTTGGCACTAGGGATGGTTTCATGGAAGACAATTTTCCACGGACTGGGGGCAGAGGGGATGGTTTCCGGGTGATTCAGGGGCATTACATCCAAGCTCACCTCCTGCTGTGCGGCCCAGTCCTTAACAGGCACAGACCAGTGCCCGTCCATAGCCCCTGCCCTGATCAATGTGGTAATGCAGGTAACTATCAAAGTCATGTTTGAAACTATCTGAATTGTTGCTCGTTTTTTCTCGATAATAATCATTGTATAAGTTTTATAAAAAAATTCAAAAGTCTTAGAATTGTACACTGAGCAATATCACTTTCTTTCTTTTAATTTTATTTTCAAGAGACTTCATGAGAGTTGCAAAGTTAGTACATAGAGTTCCATATATCCTTCACAGAACTTTTCCAAATGTAAATATGTTATGTGATGTTAGATTAAAAGCATATCCAGACTTAAGCGAGGAGAGACTTGATTGGAAAAGACTATCACAATGAGGAGAACATTTTGAATATAAGATATGTAAGTTTCACAAGAATTTCTGAAAAGGCTTTTGTTTTGTTTTTTAGAGAGAGAGGAGTAAACAAGGCTGGAAAGGTCCAGTGTTGGAGAGGCAAAATGAACAAATCTCACAATTGGAGAGGAGATGAAAAATAATTTTATGCTAAGGGCAACCTGTCTTCTAGGAGGACCCCTCAAGGAAGGGCCACGACAGATCCACCTGAGCGTGGATCAAAGTTCGGGGGTCCTAGGAAAGTGAGGAATTCTTAACTCAATTTTGGTTAACACATATTATGTTCCAATTGATACATTAGGATAAATAGTTCAATTAATAATTTCTGAGGTGACAGATGGGAATTTGGATGGACGGGGTCTGGCCTTGGCATAGGAAAATGAAAGGGAAATCGGCTTGTCCTAGCTACGCCTGGCAAGGGAAGGCAGTTCTTTGCAGTGAGCGCTTCTCCAGAACACCATGGCTATTTTCCAGGATCACAGGTCTTGGGTCACATTCAATGTCATCAATGGAGAAGTTAAATAAATAAATAGATAGGTGAATAAATAAATAAATAAATAAATAAATGTTAGCACATAATTCTTAAAATGAATTTTAAGCTTATGATACAGCTAGGCACTTTATAAAGGTGGAATTGTTATTTTATTCAAATAAGTGCTGAGGGAATAGCAAAATACCAATATAATATGACATCATGGTATCATTTTAATTTCCTATAAATATTAAGTCAAATTCTAAAACCATTTTGTTGACAACTGTAATAAACATCAAAAAGTCCTTTCTTCATTGTTTAGATGGATTGCTTTTATTCTAAATAGCAAAATGTCTTTTTGAGTTTTTATTTCTAGTTTGTATTAGTTTAATTCAGCACTCAACACCCCTTAAGAGAACACAAATATTATTTATCTTTATTGATTTATACTCACCATGGACATTTTTAATTCCACAAATGCTAAATGACACAAAATTTAATTAAACACAAACATTTAATATATTGCCATTGAAAGAATCCCTATTCCCTCTAGCTAGCTTTCTTTGGGAGGGTTAGCATGAAAACTTTTCTGAATTATTCTAGGTAATTGGGCCTGATTAATGCGACCACTTAACTAATGACAAAATGGCATACCTGTCATTTCACATAAGGAAAATCATCTTTCTAACTAGAACTCTGTCCTGACAAATATAAAGACATGATTGGCAACTATTGGGAAGCTGGTGTCACACAGAAAGAAAAAGAGTAAATGTGTTGTCTCTAAAGTCCAACCATGCATTTGTTGTTTACTGCATCAAATATAGTATAAAATGGACAGTAAGGTTTAAGGGAAGAAAGAATGGTATGTTTAATTTGTTTATTTTCTCTAAAAAACGAATGTGGTTAAAATCTCTGAGGCTGAGCTCTTCTTTTCCATTTATGAGTAAGTTTTACACAACTTTCTAAAAATATTTTTCACCTCTACATTTCATAAATTCAAATCCAATATGTTACAGATTGGACATTTGTAGGGTTTTCAAATATAAAATAACAAGAAAAGAAAATAAGGGGAGATAGGAAGCCCAGAAGTCAGAGAGAATCTCTATTAATGTAGGCTTTTCATAAACAGACATTAAATAACAACTGAAAGGATATTTAGCGTCTCTGAGTGGCCTACAAGCAGGGTATCTCTCAGCTTTGTGGGTCTTCAAGTTTCTGCAGTTATGAAAGGTCTTTTTAAGAAACGATGCATTACAGAATGTACACCTATAACCTATATAATTTTATTAACTATTGTCACCTCAATAAATTCAATAAACAATAGAAATAAACTAAAAATACATTGTTATTTATCCCTATATTACAGGTTAAAAGCATGTTTTTCGTATCCTCAGGTGGCATGGTGGAAAGGAATGGACTTTATTTAGGCTTGGAGTCAGACTATGTGCTTTCCAGATCCAGACCTATTTCCTCAGACTCTATGGACTGAGGCAAATCATCCAGCCCACACACACCTTAGTTATTGTGTTTGTAAAAAAAAAAACAGGCAATGTGGCCATCATTCTTACTTATTCTTGTGAAGAAGCTCTGATTACCAAGAGATATTGTTCTTGAGAGAGTTTTGTAGTAACAACAATCATAAACAAATAAAGATTTTCCTCCTCTCATTTTTCTTTAAAAATGAAATATATATTAAAAAGTTAGTAAGAAATTAAACATTTATTTAGCTAAAGAAAGGAAATGACAACCACTTGAACATTTAAATAAGCTGGAAATACTATACATGTCAAAATCCAGCAAAGTAACACACCATATTCATGATTTTCAATTTTATAAACAAATATCTGTGTAAATATAATTTATAATACATTTATGGTATTTATAATTGACTACCTAATCCATCCCTACAGTGACTTTTCTATATATTTTCTGAGTAAAAACTCCTTGTTCTCTTATTAACTGAATTTTTTAGACCATAAGATGCACCTACCTAGGTTTTAGAGGAGGAAAATAGGAAAAAAAATTGAAGCAAAAACTGTGGTAAAATATTTAGTAGCATGAATAACATAATATTTCACCAATGTAAACAGAACTCAACAGCAACATTAACAACTATTATCCCTCCCAAATTTGGGAGGGGAATGGTGCGTCTTATAGTCCGAAAATACGGTGAATAAATATTTTTATGGTGTTTCCTTGAAAGATCAGATTAATGCTCCCTTTTCTCTAAGGTTATTTATTAAATTTACTTTTGCTCTTGCTTTAGTTTGAAAACATTTTTTTTCAGTTTTATAACATGTAATTGGTAGTGCTTATGAGTTTTTATGATTACTATAGATTTGGTGGAAAAATTTACCAAGTTTTCTTCATATCATCCATCTCCTTGGTCAAAGCAAAGGTGAGTGCAGAGACCCTGAGATGAGGGTTCACTCTGGATGGTAAAACAAGAAGAAAAAGTTAAACGCTCCATGTTGAAGGTACGAGAATGTGTCGTGCAAGATGAGGTTAGAGGTGCAGAGGGCCCACGGGGCCCTGCAGGCCGCCACAGAGGAACTGTTCTTGCCTTAGTGAAAGGTGAAGCTGGTGGACGATTTTGAGCCGAGGTCACTCATTCACTTGAAGTTAACATTTTTATAGTTAATTTTTATTGTATTTTCTCAGTTACCATTTATCCCCTTATACCCTCAACCACCTCTCCCCACCACCTGTTGTCTGCATCCCTGAGGCCTTCTTTTTCCTTTTTGCTCAAACCCTCCGCCCCTAAACCTGCCCCTGCCCCTGCCCAGAGCTGTCAGCGCATCTCAACTTTGCTTGTTAGTTCAGTTTGTTCATTAGATTCCATGTGTGAGTGAAATAATATGGTGTTTGTCTTTCCCTGGCTGGCTTGTTTCACTTAGCACAATGCTCTCCAGGTCCGTCCATGCTGTTGCAAAGGGTGAAATTTTCTTTTTACAGTAGAGTAGTACTTCATTGTTTAAATGCGCCATAACTGTTTTATCCGCTCATCTACTGATGGGCCCTTGGGCTGCTTCCAAATCCTGGCTATTGTAAATAACACTGCAATGAATATAGGGGTGCACACATTCTTTCAAATTAGCGTTCCTAGTTTCTTTAGATAAATTCCCAATGACTATCATTGATAAATCAACAAACAAGTGCTGGCGAGGAGGTGGAGAAAGTGGGGTCTTTCTGCACTGTTGGTGACTGTGCAGATTGGTGGAGCCACTCTGATAAATAGTGTGGATTTTCCTCAAAAATTTAAAATGGATCTGCCTTTTGACCCAGCAATTCCATTTCTGGCAATTTATCCAAAGAAACCCCATAACTTAGCAATTTAACATTTCTAGTTGCTTTGTTGAAAAGTACTGTAAAGGGTAGGAGTGGAATGAGAAGACCAGTCTAAAAGTAAAGGCAAATGCATAACTGCAGCACCAAAACATATTATAAACATTTGGACTAGTTATTTTTGGAACACATTATAGGGACCTTCTTAAATATAACACCAAATAAAAACTTTTTACCAACTGAAAATTATATCTAGTCTTCTTTCCTCTCACTATTTTATGAAGTCAGTGTCTATGCTATTGCTAACCTGATACCTTGAATATCCTACACCCTGTGGTGATAATGGAAAACATAACACTATTTCCATATCTTTGTAGAAATCTAGAGCCAACTCATCAAAAATGTAATAGTTTTGGATTTTCTTAATGAAAAACAAAATAGCTTGACACAATAAAAACAGTTGGTATAGAAGTAAAGAAAGGAATAAGCAATTTATTTACTATAAAATTAGTGAATTTTAAATTTTCAAAAGCTATCTCTGTATGCAGTTACCCTTAAGTGTTTAGAATATTTTTCATGTCACTAGAATTATTTGTCCACTCTAACCTGTAGACTGTGAAACCCTTAAGTGGAGAACCAAGTCCATTCCACTATGTATTCTTAGCTTTTAGCATAGTTACTGGCATAAAAAAATGTTTAACAAATATTTTAAATGAAGGAAGAAGTAATTTAGACAGACATTCAGTCAATCACTTATCAGAAAAATGGAGGGAATGGATCTACTGTGAGGTAGGCTGGCATCTACCTCTCAGAAAATGTATCAATATCCCACATTTTTTTTACCCTTTCCTCTTGCTGTCAGTATCTGTACAGGGATGAGATTTTTAAGCAGAAAAGGTAACATAGGAATCTTCCCCTACTTTTTAACACTCAGGAGGTCAACTTTACAATAACTACTATATTCCAAGAAGGTCTTCAAGCAAGTAGTTGAAGCCAAAATCAGTCTAGTAAGCTGAATAGGTCATTTAATAATGACCTCCAGAGACTGTACTAATAAGGCATTCCACTGGGACACAAAAACCAAAAGCATTTTAAGTTTCTTTATTATTCTGCTGAGACGTCTCAGGTAACAATGATTTCAAACATTGGCTTTAGATTTAGATTGACCTCTACTTGAACCCTGGTTCTGCCACTGACAGCTTATGAGTTTAAGTATTATGGGAGAAAGTAAATCAATCAGTCAGCCAATGTTTATCTCATATATAGCAGGTTATCTAGGCACTAGGAAGTTCGAAGGATTAGAAAATATTTTTGGATTTTTCTTTCCTTGGTAATTTTAAAATGAATAATTTTAAACATGGCATTCAGGAAGCACAATATGGGTTCTTTTGAATTGGTGTTTCAGGATTCTTAGGGTATAATCCCAGCAGTGGAATTGCTGGGTCAAAAGGCAGTTCCATTTTTAGTTTTCTGCAGAAATTCCATAAGTGCCCACTCATCAGTAAATGAGTGGATAAAAAACCCTATGGTGCATTTACACAATGGGATGCTATGCAGCAGAAAGAAAGAAGGAGCTCCTACCCTTCACAGCAGCATGGATGGAACTGGAGAGCATTATGCTAAGTGAAATAGGCCAGGGGGGCAAAAGACAAATACCATATGATCTCATCTATAAGTGGAACCTAACCAACAAAACAAACAAGCAAGCAATGTAGAACCAGAGACATTGAAATAAAGAACAAACTGACAGCAACCAGAGGGGAGAGGAGAAAGGGATAATGGGGGAAATAGGGGAAGGGTCATCAAGGAACGTGTATGAAGGACCCATGGACAAAACCAAAAAGGGTAGGTTCAAGGGTAGGACGTGGGAATGGATGGGGTGGTGGGAGGAAATGGAGACAACGGTACTCAAACAACAACAACAAAAAATTATAAAAATAAATGGTAAAAGAAGCTCAAAACAAAAGCAAAAAATACAATAATAGGGACCTTTTCTACTATGACCCTTATATGATTACCTCTTTCAACTACTATTTACATGAATAATTGTATAGCAATCAAATATCAGCAGTCTTTATCATCTATGCATTTTGCTTATTTGGGCTTTTCAAAGAGCCTTCCTAACTTCATAGCAAGCATATTCTAAATGTATGCATGAGTCAGACCAATGCATTATCGTAAAGGCAGCTTTTAATATATTAGTTCTGTTGATTCATTACTGTAGGGCATCTTCACAGTGGTGTCCCAGTAATAATTTATGAGAATGCTCCATCATAGTATTGACACAGGATAGAAATTGGCCAAAGTTTGACTTGGACATTTACAATATTAAAAATTAAGCATTATGCATGTAGTTTGCCCCCATTTTTAGAAATGAAAACATTTATTTATGCTATCTATCTAAATATTGTATCAGCTATGGACAGTAAGTTAAACAACGTTTAAAATGAATATCACCTAATATTACTTTTTTCTGTATATACAAAATGACCAAAATGCATATAATATCTCACCAACCTGAAGTGATAATGTAAAAGAAAACAATACATTATTATGAGACTAATTATGTTTTGTAATTATGCACACTGGATTTGTATGAATGCTATTATTTTTTTCCCAGAAGGCATGGCATTGCTCTTAGGTTTTCTAATAAAGCAGAGTTTCATTTCCCCTGTGATTACTAAATTAAGTATTCAGAAAGTAGTAAAGCATTTACATAGTGGATACCCTGAATATTTTTTGATTGGGTAAGAAAGAATCAGATGTGACTAAGAGAAACGGTGTCTGAGATGCAATGTTCTTTCCAAGGAGTCAAGATGATTTTACCAATGATAAAAGTCTCATGATCACAATCCTAATGTCAATTAAATCAAGGTCTTTTGATAGTCTGCTGGTTGTACTCCTAAAATCAATTTGTTATTATGTAATGTAATTATGTCCTTGTGAATAAGTTTATGGTGAGTAATATTTTGCAGAAATGACATGCTCAACTTCCATGAGATTCTCAATTTTAAACCAAGCAACTTGTGTAAATATGGTAAGAATCAATATTTTTATAATATTGCCTCCCTGTTCATGAAGAAAGTATCTGTTCTTATAGAATTTTTTGTCTTTAAAAATAAATTTTTCCATAAATTACTAAATTTTGTTTCTTTTTTTAATAAACAACTATTTTTTAAAAGACTTATTTTCTAAATTTCTTTTTAATGTTGAATCTCTGAAGCAGAATTTTATGGATTATTTTCAGTCACCAAGTTAAGATCTTTTCTTTCTCAGATTTCATTGTAAAAATCTTAAGTTCAAGGGTAACTACTTTTTAGTATCTCTCAAATACAGATTTTCCTTACAAAATTCTATACGCTAATAAAGTAAGTTTTAAGAGAATATGACCTTTGCCCACTTCTTTATCATTCCTCAGAGCCCCTTTAATTTGTTCAGAATTCACCCTTTGCTTATCTTAGGGTTCACATGGAGAATGGTGAGGAACACCATCTATAGATCACCTTTAATTTGAATCTTACAACAGAGACCCAATGGGCGTTGTGATTCTGTGTCTTTTGTTGTTGTCGTTCTTGCTAAGGAATAAACTTCCTGAGATGTTTGTTACTTCAAGTATATAAATGGTAGATAGAAAAGCAACAGTTTCAACATTTCAGGTTATTTAAACCCCAATTTTATTCTCCCTTGATCTCTGTTCTTACCCATTTTGCCTGATTTCTTATGTGTGCCCTTTCAGAAGTCTTAAAAAGTCCCTACACACGTTGAATGCCTCCAATATGTGGAAGGGAAGTATAAGTTTTAACTCTGTTCTCACTTTAGAGACATAAAGTCTAAGGCCACTGCTTTTTTGGCTGAAGAAATGTCACCTGAGACCCATAAAACTTGACACTAATAGATCATGAAATTTAAATTTAAAACCTTATGACTTTCATATGCCTCTCTTTGAATGTCTTTTTTTTTTTCTCTCCTCCATTTACCACCTTATCATTTCGTAAAGTCTATTAAAGACCTTTTCTCCTGTGGAGTCACATTGGGAGACAATCATTTTCAAGAATAAAAAAGTCTCAACATAGCAATAATGACTTTGTCATAGGAAGCACGATAAAACACATCTTAACATTTATGTAATGCTGATTCTTCTAAAAATATCATGTACATTTTATATTTAATGGTCATCAGTGAAATGGAAAGAATTAACATTTCATATTTCAACTCATTCAAATTTTTGACTCACTTTTACATTATGTCATCAGAATCTTTTTTCAAAGATGTTTCAAAATATTAACCACTTTTGTCATTTTAAAACTGGGACATATTTAGAATCATTTTTATATACATGTTACCTCCATTGAAAAATGAACATTAGTGGTCTTAATATCTCTAGAGTAATGCCAAATAATAAAATCATAGTTATACTTAACTTACATGTTTATGTTAAATTACACCAGAGCTTCAAATCCTGACGTTGAAAATGTTTAACATCGTGTTAAAAATGATGTGGTCCTTGCCCATGCAGTTCAGTTGATTGAGTTTTGTCCTGTAACCCAAAGATTCTGATTCGATTCCAAGTCCGGACTCATACCTGGGTTGTGAGTTCCACCCTCAGTCTGGATGCCTATGATCGCCAGTGCTGGCAAAAAGATGAGGCAACATCTCTCTCCCTTCTTCCCTCTCTAGGAGGAATTAAAAAATGTTGTCATATAAGGATTAAGGGAAAATGATGTAATGATAAAGTACTTACTGCATTGCCCTGGCTGGTGCAGCTCAGTGAAGTGCTGGCCTGAAAACTGACTGGTCACCAGTTTGAATCCCCGGCAGGAAACAAGCCCAGGCCGGGTCCCCACTTGGTGTGGGAGAGGCAAAGGATTGGTGAATCTCCTGCACATTTATTTTCTCTTCCTTTTTTCTCCCTCCCTCCCCATCTCTCTAAAAATAAATAAAATCTTAAAAATTATCTAAAATACTGCATGAACAGGAGAGCTATGTTAAATGTTTTTGCTAACTGTGGTTGATATATTTGAGAAAGCTGATTCTTTCTGTTATGAAGCATAAAATCTGTGCAACTTTGAGTTATTTTAAAGACAATCTTTGATTCTATTAAAATGATCTATATATTTTATGAATGTATTATTCTTTATTTCAGTATCTTTTCCTACTTTAAAACATTTGTTCTGTGCTTTAATAAAATGCATTCTGATACTCTATAACCAACTCATTAATGACAGAATGAAATAATTTTAAAGTTAGTATAACATTTTAAATTTTATTTATTGACTTTTTTTGTACATGATATTTCCATTCCAATAAAAATTTTCAGTGTGCTGATACATGAACATTTTGTTAACTTCTGATGAATCTTTCATTAAAGACTTTCTAAAGTAAAAAAGAAATATGTTTTCCTATTATAAGTGATCATCCATTAGTGGAACATACAAGAATTTCCCTGTACAGGATTTTTCAGGAGTGCTTCTTTATTAAAAAGAAATCTAAGATAGGAAGACCTATTGTTGCCCAGGAGAATCCATTTATTACCAGTATTATGAGACTGCCGGATCTAAAATTTGTCAACAATAAACTTGAATTTCTTTCCAGTTACTAATATACATTTGCAACCTGATGAAATAACACAGAATCATATGATCTTTTCAATAAATGCAAAAAGTGGTGGAGAAAATTCAGCATTCTTTCACAATAAAATTGCTGAAAACATTCTATGTAGAAGCAAACCTCAAAACAGTATAGGCCTTGTATAACGAACCCACAATTAGCATCACACTTAATGTTGAAGAGCTGAAAGCAATTCTTCTAAATTCACAAACCAGCAAAGGGTGACCACTCTCGCCACTTCTACACAACATAGTCCTAGAAGTTCTATCTAACACAAGCAAGAAAAAAAAAGTTAGAGGCATCCAAATCAGAAAGAAAAGAGTAAAATTCCTTCTGTTTGTAAATTACATGATCTTGCATACAGAATTTACCCAATAATGATAGAACTAATAAACAAATTCAATAAAGTTGCAGTATACAAAATCAACATAAAATCAATTACATTTCTGTACACTAACAGTGTATGTTTCTTGAATTTGTACATTTCATCCAGATTGTTCAATTGTTGGCATATATGGGTGGGGCACACTGGAAAAAAAACAACCCTGGATTATCTTCTAGAACTTGGGTCCCTTGTAAGACAGGTTTCTGCCCCTAGCTGGAACCCATCCGTATCAGTGTACCAGCTGGTGTTTTTTGAGAGGCTGCCTTTGGCTTCAGTTAATTTTTTGGAGGCTCTTTCAACTAGTTTGCCCATTTCATGATGGGTGATTTACAAGCATACCTGCACACACCACACTGAGTGTTCAGCAGGTTTTGACCAAAAATGGTATGACCCTTGTGCCCCACCCTCCTTATTCACCCAGTTTCACCCTGTGACTTTTTTTTGTTTCCCCAGATGAAAAGACCCCTCAAGGCAAAACAATTCCTGATGTGGAAGGGGTGAAGCAAAAAATGGCAGAATCACAAAAAGGCATCAAAATTGACAAGTTCAAAAACTGTTTTGAGCAATGGAAAAATGCCTCAATGGTTTATTGCATCGAATGGAGAGTACTTTGAAGGTGACTGAAGTTTAAACATGTAATAAATACACATTTTTAATAAATAAATTCTTTTTTAGGTTTCCCCCTTGTAGTTACTTGTAATATTTTCTGACAACCCTTTGTATTTCTGGATGTCAGTTATTACTTCTCCTCTTTCATTTCTGAGTTTATTTGTTTGGGTCCTCTTTTTTTTCTTCCTGATGATCTGGTTAAAGGTTTGACAATCTTTTCAAAGAAGCTGCTGTTGGTTTTATTGATTTTTTTTTGTAATACTTTTTAGACTTTATTTCATTTGTTTATCCTCTGTTCTTTCTTATTCCTTTTTTTCTACTCACTTTTGGATCTGGTTGTTGTTCTTTTATTTCAGTTCCTTTAAGTGTAAAGTTAGATCATTTATTTTAGGTTTGTTTTTTTTTCTTAAGGTAAAACTGTAATGCTATAAATTTCCCTCTTAAGACCGCTTTTGCTGTGCCCCATACTTTTTGGGTTGTTGTGCTCTATATGCTTTCCACAATGGTTGCACCAGCCTGGATTCCTACCAACAATGCAACATGTTTCCTTTTTCTCTGCATCCTTCCCACCACTTGTTGTTTAATGATTTGTTGATGATAGAACATTTTAAATATTTAAGGAGTTATCTATTAAATGATTGATTGATGGGTAGTCTCCCTAAATAAGCATATATATGTATACATAAATATATATAATAATAAATGTATATAGGTATATATATTCAAATATTTGGTTTCATAAATGAACAGTCTTTTAAAAAGTTTTGAAGATGTTGAGTTTTGACAAGACATTTTCATTTATATTTACTGTATTAAAAACAAAACTAAAATTTATTAAATATTAACAAAAATAAAATGTAAAAGCATAAGAATATATTTTAGAAAAATAATTATATGAAAATTACATTTCATGAAACAAAATTAAGTGTGGTTTCGCTACATGTTTGCAGATTTGTAAAAATATCTGACTTTTTAAAAATGTCAGCTAGATCTAAAAGGGAGAAATGTTATAATAATTTTCAGTTAATTGGTGGTATTCTTCTTTGCTGCTTTCACCAAAATGTGACACATGGTAGTTTCTTAAAGTTTAGTTATAATGTGAAATCCAAGAATATACCAAGAAACTTTTTGTATTCTTCCACAATAAAATTTATTGATCTAATTTGATCTTTGAAAAAATCTCTGCCCGTACATGCTTTTATATCTTCATGTATTGGCCATTTGGAATACATTGGTTCACTGTGTTATGGAGATGCTGTAAAAGTTGACACATTTAATCATTTAATATAGAAACATTGCCAATCTCATCAGAAGATTCTTAAGTATTACAAATTTGTCAAAGTTATAGTGACAGATACAAGCTATATAGAAATATATTCTTTCTCAAAGATTGGATTTTATAATGGCATCAAATATTGTCCGTTTTACTTTTCTTCTCTTCAAAATGCTGCCCAACACCCAAGTGTGACAGCTATAGTTTATCACTCATTCCTTTAAGTCAAACTGGTATTCTATGAAAAAAGCAGTTACTTAAGCTTGTTACTCAAACAAAAGAAAATGTTTTTTACAGAAAACAGCTATTATAACATTATGAGTACTCCAGCATCAAGATGTAAGAAAAGTAATCATTTCACCCCTTCATTAGGTATATAGGATACTACAGTGAACCTGGATCCTCCCTACCCACCCCCCTGCCACCAGCAAGTTCATGGCAGTGAAGAATACAAATGACTAATCCAATTTGGAAAGGCTGCCTTTATTAATGCCAAGGATGGAAGCAGTTTTATCCATGCTGGATTTCACAACTTTGTAAGAATTAACAGGGTGAAAAAAGACAAATAATGTCTTACTGTTAGTGTGAAAGTTGTCTTGACTTTGTGAACCCCTGAAAGTGTCTTGGGGAACTCAGGGTTGTTTGAACCATATTCTGAACCTAATGACTCACTCAGAGAGAAATCAATGACACTCAGAGAGAAATTCATTATTTCTCTTTGTGTGTATGTGTGTGTGTTTGAAAGAAAACTTGAATATTGCAGCATAGCTTGGTTTGAAAATAAAGCCTTGAAGAAATATAAACTCTAATTTGAATTATGTCAAAATAAACTATGTGACTTAACAAAGAAACAAACAAAAAATAGTTTTCTTATAGAAAAGAAAGCTCAAAGGTGTATGTGAGAATTTTAAAAATATGTAAATAAGTATATAGAATTCTATCTCAAGAAGTGGGAGCTATCTAATAATGATAATCATATCATCTTTATAACTAGAAAGTTGAGTGATAGCAGTGAAAAACAAAAGTAAAAATCTTTGTTTTCCAGGACCTTATACTGTATTGTTAGTCCCTCAGACCTGCTGGAACAAAGTGTCGTAATTTGGGTGGGTTAAATCAACAGAAATACATTCTTTCACAATTCTGGAGGAAAAAAATAAGAAAAGAAATGTTGGCAGGGTCAGTTTATTCTGGGGGGTTCAGAGGTGTCCTGTGTTCTGTTCCCTTTCCCTAGTTTCCAGTGGTTGCCCGTGGTCTTTAGCGATGTCCTGGCCTGTGGCAGCGTAGGTCCAGTCTCAGCCTTCTTCTTCACATGAAATTCCACCTGTGTCTTTCCCCCTCTTTGTATAAGGATATTGGAATATTGGTCCACCCTGCTCCAGTGTACCCTCATCTTGATTTAACTGATTACATCTGCAATGATGCTATTTCTAAATAAGTTGGCACTCTAATGTTCCAGGAGGAATATACATTTTAGGGGACACTATGACACCCACAAAAACTCTGTTGTGGATGTAAAGAAATGATCACAAAATACATGAAATATATAGTTTATTAGATAATGCTCTTTACTGTGAAGAGAATAAAGCACAGAAGGGAAAAGCAGCCTTTGACGTCAGCATGCCTGCTTTCCTATGTGCAGGATTTACAGAGCTGTTGGAAGACAGTGTTGGTTTGGCACCGTCCAAAGGCACGGACTAAAGAGGCCAAAGTTCCAGGGAGTAAGACTTACAAAAGAATTCCTCTGGAATGGCCGCTCTGGCTTTATTTTAAAATGGCTCCACTTATGTCAACTTTTTAAAAAGTTTATCACGTTGAATACGGCCAAAGAAAACTCATAATTTCAACAAACCCCACCCCTGCCAGCAACATACATACTCGCTTTTAAACATTTCTATCTCAGCTATGACACTATGCATTAAATTGCTTGAACTTCCGTTATTTCTTTACAACTTACATATTCATATACAATTCACTTGCAACTCTTTTCCACTCTACCTTTAAAAACTATCTGAAATCAAATGACTTCGAATCGCCTTTATTGTCATTAAGGCCACGTTGGCAAGCCCCAGCAATCTGTCATCGAAACTACCGCCATGGCTCTCTCTAGTCTTTCTGTTTCACCTTTGTCTCCTAAAATATTCCCTACAACAACAAATAAATATGCTTTCATCTCTTGAATGAAAATGTTCATGACTTCCTATGATACTCAAAATAAAGTTAAAACTTTTGCAATATAAGCAAGACTTGACAAATTTAACTCTAAGGTACCTTTCCAACTTTATCTTTGTCTTTCAGTTGTAATCAAAATTTTATTAACATTCTGAACAGCTCTGTTTTATCCCACTTAGATTCTCTATGTGAGCTGATCTTTCTGGCCACAAGGCATTTCCACCTGTGGCTCACAGGACTAACACCCTCATTTTACTCTGATTTCGGCTCACGTGTCAGCTCTTCAAAGACATCTGTCCTGACCAAGCCAGCCACAACAAGTAAAGCAACCCATCAGTGTCGATCCCCTTAACTGCTTCATTTATGATCCTTTTGAACTTCCTGCAAAAACTTATTTTGTATTTTAGTCTGTTTATTGTGCATCTTCACCAAGAAAATATGCATTCTGCAAGGGGAGGAGCTTTTCTTGACTCTGATATGCCTCTGGTATCTGTAAGGAAGGTTGGCAAATAGTTAGCATGCAAGAGTACGTACACTGCACATGGTACTTGATGTGTTTAGTGTAACCAAAATATTATGAAGGCCATCAAAGGATCTGGGTGTTTATTATGTATGTGAGGAGTTTTAAAGATCAGAACTCATATCCTATATTAACTCCTTTACTAATCAATAAAAAATTTTTGTAATTATTTAATTTTTTGACTAAAAGATTGCATTGACACTTTGGAGTACACATTTAGGTCATCTGGAAGAGTTTGAAAATGATAAACACATAAATATAATTAATTTAACAATTGATTATTTTATAATAATAATGTTCTGATGTATCAGTCACTGATTCAATCACTATTTATTCAATACTTCTTATCTTTAGACACTATTCTAGGTGAAGGGACACAGAAGGGATGGCATCAGACAACAATTTGCTCTACAGACCTTATGTACTAACTATTGGAAGACCCAGTTAAAACGAGCATATGCGGAATGTTACACAATGATTAAAAAAACAAAAACAAAAAAACTATGAGCCCTGGCTGGCGTAGCTCAGTGGATTGAGCGCGGGCTGCGAACCAAAGCATCACAGGTTCAATTCCCAGTCAGGGCACATTCCTGGGTTGCAGGCCATGAACCCCAGCAACCGCACGTTGATGTTTCTCTCTCTCTCTCTCTTTCTCCCTCCCTTCCCTCTCTAAAAATAAATAAATAAAATATTTTAAAAAATAAAAAAAATAAAGAAAAACTATGGAGGAAAATCAAACAAGAAAGGGAGATGAAGCGTGCTGGGGGATTTGAGAGAGAAAGTCGAGTGCACATCTGACAAGAAAATTCTCATGGGTCCTTTACTCTAAGAGCCACTATGCTCAGTCCCATGCATGGATTATCTCATTTTATGTGATCTTCATTATAATTCTCTGAATATTTACTGCTTTCCATCTGAGCTTATATACAGGATAACTGAAGCTCAGTGAAATCAGTTCACTGGTTCAAAGTCACAGTTTCCACGGAGCAGAGCAGGGTGCAATGGCTATTTGCCTGAATTCAAATCCCATGCAAGACCACATTTTTTAACCTGTGCAACATTTATTGAGGATGCAAAATAGATGGTTTACGTGGTTCGTCTTCCATAGAAGACTGAAAATATTCACACATGATAAAAATGACTTTGTCATTTTAATAATCTGAATTCACTGACTTCCGTTAAAGTAAGTCTTAACAAGGAGGCATATTGATAAATATGCAATGAGAATAGTAATTAATACATAGTTTACTCTTACTAAATTGGCACTTTTCTAAATGGTGCACAGGCATTATCTCATATAAATCTTCTAAAGCATTAGGAGGAAGCGATGTGATTTGCTGGCCGTCTTTTGTTTGTTCACAGCCTGTTGAATTCCCAGAATTGCGATACATGTAAGTAATGGAGAGCCGCCGCATGGGATTAGGCTGATAGGTTTCTGAAACTCACTGTTCCAATCGTCAGACAAGGATTCTCTTTTACACAAAGTCTAATTCTTAGCTTTAAACAGAAGGGGTAACGGAATTAAATTTAAAAATGTGGTGTAGCAGATTGGTTGATTTTCTGAAAGTACCATTTTCTGAATGCACCATTAGGGAGTATACACATCAGGTCTCCCTACTTAACTTCCAAGGAATAATAAAAATGATATTAGCAGAAATTGGAACTCACGGAGCTTGCTGGCTCTGAGCCACCTAACCTAATCAACTTTGCTGGAATGGTAAATTATCATGACTATGAGCAGCAGAAGAAACTGAAATTAGCAAATTAACATATGATAAAGTGATTTTTCTCCTCTTTAAACAGAGGCAAAATGACTTAGAAAAACCCTGCGTTAAAATTTGTATAATCACCATCAAAAAGTCCAGCCAAGTTTTCTATAAATTATGTTTTGCTTTCTTGCTTCTTGGTTCATGAGTCAAGATGAGAATAGAGTTTCTGTTCTTGTTCGTCAGTGAAACAGACACTGAAATTCTTTGGAAACTAGTGCACAGTTAAGCATACTATATCTTTGATTAATCTTATGTTTAAATATAGCATAACCTACCACTTTTACTGTATTCTATGCATGCGTGCATATTGTGTAGATGATTTCCATAAACAGCAGGCAAGAATTTCATAAACATGAGACTTGAGAAAAGTGTTTATCTTGCCTATATTGTTAGTAATTTAATCCTTCAAATAAAAAATTCATTTTAAATGGTGTCATAAACAATGTTGTGATCATTTTAGTGCCAGACTAGGCCCAAAAATGGTTGTTCAGACCTAAATTTTTGTCTTCAGTGTAGTGTTTAGGAAATAAAAAAAAAAAAACTACAAGAAAAAAGGTCTATTAAATTAATTTTAATAAAAACAGAAGAGAAAGGATTGTATAGCACTTTCAACTAAACATAGATACATTGCAGTATGTTTAAATTTCCTCAAGAAAAATGACTCGGGCGAAGGAGAGTTTGAGTCAAATGACAAGGAGAAGAAAGCTGTTAGCACAGGGCACCACTTATGTTATTAATCTGAATGACAAGCAGGGAAAAAAGATAACAATAGATGCTGACAATGCACAGTGTGAGCCATGAATTAATTTGCCGTGACAATGACACCTTTCAAAGGACACTTTAGCCACAAGCGGTAGCATTTTGCACAGAATATAAAATGCAAATATAAGAGAACCATTTATTTAAACAAGTACAAGATCATGGTAGAAATATTTATTTTTCTGTTATGTTTAGTAGTACATGTTGACATTGTTGATAAAGAAACTACAGTTTTCATTACCTTATTTTCTTACTGTTCTAGATTAAAAACATTTAACTACACGGACCTCTAAAAAAAAGAGATGCAATTCTAAAAAAGCCACATCTGTAAAACAATGTCTGAGCTGCTTTTTTATTATGTGTTTGTTTGTTTGTTTGTTTGTTTGTTTTCAAATGTCTTGCTTTAAGAAATCACCCAAGAAAGAAGGAGATTTCTGTATTTTTAAAGCAGGCCAAAACCATGTAAATAAACACAGTGAATTTAGGAGCAAATGTTTCCCAAGCGAAAGTAAAAGAACAACATAAACTGGGAAGCCAAAAATGGCTCATACAACCCCTTCCTGTACAATGACCCTGGGAGAGTCAGATCATCTCCTCTTCAGTGTACCTGCACAGGTATATATACAAATAGTGATATATTGATTTTCATGAAATATAAAATGATGTTCTCTTATTTCATCATTATGATTATTGTCAAAGCAAGTGTACACAATTTTTCATCTTAAAAAACACGTCTGAGCCCTGGTCAGTATGGCTCAGTTGGGGAGAGCATCCTCCCACGCACTGAAAGAAATACGTCTGGTCTTTATAATTTGTTCATGCGTTTATTTTCCATACATTTTATCATTTTATTCAGCATAATTATTGAACAATTACTAAGCATAATACATCATAATAAATGTAAAACTTTTTAACAGAAATGTGACATGGGAAAATATTAGAACATAGCTAATGAAATAATCTAAGTCTTACATTCATTATCTATAAAATGGGGATTATAATACTCTTACCTCCCTTGCAAGGTAGCTTTGAGGATTTAATAAGACATTGTGTCATCTAGCATAGCCTATGTGCACATGTATTATGATTATTATTATAATTAATAATCCTTCAAACAAACACTGGGATTCCCTGGCATCCATATGGATTAAATACATCTTGATTTGGCTGCTTATTTAATTTCAAATTTATCTTTGATGGAAATCATACCTAATACCAGAAAGTGCCTCTAGCAGTTTTTCTGAAATATATGGATAAAATAGAGGTTAAGCAATTTAAAAGTAGAAATTTACACTGTACCATAAATATCATTGTTGAGTTCCTCTGCATTAATGTAGAATATGAATCCAAGGCACTCAGATCCCTAGTTTATTTCACTTCATGTTAGAGCGTTAGAAAGGCAGGTTCATGAATTTCTCTGAGATCCTTAAAGCAAGCCTGGTTCCTGATCTTCCAAGGTTCGATTAATCAGTTGGGTCTTAGAACATTCCAGCTATTCCAGGACCTTTTGAGTATAATTGTTGGGACATTTGCAATTGTTATTTTTATTGTATTCATTTATTATTTTCTTTCTTTCTTTTTAAAAAACATTTTATTTATTTGTTTTTAGAGAGGGAAGGGAGAGAGAAAGAGAGAGAGAGAGAGAAACATCAATGTGTGGTTTCTAAGGGTCGTGGCCTGCAACCGAGGCATGTGCCCTGACTGGGAATCGAACCTGAGATGCTTTGGTTTGCAGCCCACACTCAATCCACTGAGCTATGCCAGTCAGGGCTATTATTTTATTTTTTAGGCAGCACTGAACTATTTTATTTAAAGCCAAAGGAAATTAACAGAATTGATGTTATAGTCAACAAAAAGGTATTACAGTTAATACAATATATTATGGTTTTCACTCTTATGTGATTTGGTATCTAAATTTGTGGAGAATGAAACTCCATAGTAATAATATCAAATGAAGGATTACTAGCATAGAGCTCAATTCAGATCTTATTACATAATATGAGATAACATCTTTGATGAAAAATAGGAGAGGAAATTTAGAATAATATAAAAATAAGGCATAATTAGATGATGAATAATTTGTTTAAAATATTGATAAAATATATTGTACGCCTAATTTTTCCTTGTCATACAGTTTCCCAGGGAAGAGTAAAGGGTTTTATCATATTAAAAAATTGTAAAAAATATGAATATGCAGGTAAGAAAATGATCAAATGGGAAGGAGATATAAAATCAGAGATGATGTGAGTTAGGGAGTATGAAAACTAAATGTTATCTTTCATTATTTACATAAAGCTTTATTCGATATACAACAAGTAAAACAGATTGTGTAAGGTGCCAACAAATTAGTTTATATAATTTTATGTGAAAAAATAAAGTATCAGTGTGTTGGATTTATTTAAACATTTAAATCTATATGAACCATCAAAATTAATATAGAAATTTTAAAGTCCATGTTTCCCATATTACTGTGAAATGAAGAGAAATTTTACAATGAACCCCATAAATATCCAATATTTTTATATGTTAATTTTTAACAAAAAACAAATAGATTTAGAGGTATCTATGTTACTTATAATCTGTAAGATATTTTAATTTAAAATGCAAGTTGTATTTCTGTTGAAATTGGCTAAAACAATGAAAACGATGTTGCCAGGCACTGTGAGATGATGGGGAAACTTTCAGGGACCTAATTCCTATAATGCAAAGCATATTTTGACACAGGCTTATAAGAAAAAACAATCAATAGGATAAGGGATTTCATCATATTATGTCTAGAGCTGATATATACGAGGTCTGTCCAGAAGGTATCCAGCCATGTATTATGGAAAACAGAGACATTTATTAAAGAATATACAAGATATAAGAAACATTGTACAAAGGACAATAATGCCTCAAAATCATGTTTATCATTAATTTACATTACGCTAATAGATATTTTTATTAAAAAATTTAAGAAATCCCATTCCTATTCTTCACGGTATCATATTTTTACAGTTTACATATTACATGATCTCTAACAAGTGGCCCGCCAACCTTAATTTAACTTTATTTTTAATTCTGAGAAATAAAAGACATAATTATACACCTTTAGAAAAGGCTGATTACAGTTCATTGTCAGTCTCTAACTTTTAAATTAATTTCATACAGGTGAAATACTTAAAGTTAAAACTCTCAGTCTCTTGAGCTTCTCTCTTGTAATGATCTTTGTTTCTACCCTTCTTGAATTTCAAACGCCTCTAGGCACTGCCCTCTCATTTTCAATACATCAAACCGTCCACAGCTGCAAATTGCAAGCATCTCACTGTTCATGCGGCACCTCCTCCCCTCATATCTCAACTTGAACAATCTTTTGACTCTCACTTCAATCCACTGATCTTGTTGTTTTCACTCTCCATCAACTCTTGTTAAAGTCTCCGAGCTTAAATCCCATGATAAATTACTGAAGTAATTCTTTTGCACACATTGCAAATCTTTGGCTATCATACTACGTAAGGTCTAATTTTTCACTGAGCTCACCCTACAACAATACTGCTGAATGTCGCTGAAGACACACTTGTAATACAGGAAGAATATCTTATATACACCTTTATTGCTCCCAAACCCTGAGGCTGATATCTCCTACCTCAATCTCTTCAGCTTGCATAACTACATAACTACTTTTTTAAACCAAAACTCTCACACTTATTTCCTATTCTTCACCCTCAAATTGTGGCCTTAATTTGTTTTTTTTCACTGGAGACTTTATAATAATCTGAATTCCCATGGTTATGTGAAATAGGATTCCTATATGCAGTGAAAATTGAAGAATGTCTAAAAGTTTATTTATTAATCAGCTATTCTCTTGTGGATTTAGAAATTGCTGAATGATTTATTAATGGAATGATGAGGCCCTTGGCAAGATATCTGTAGTATTACTAGTGTTTATTTTATTTCATTTTATTTTATTTTTGTCGTGATATGGTTTTGCTTTGTGATCATTTCCAGTGCTTAATATTGTGCTAGATGTAGGGGATTTGAAAAGACAATTAAGATCCCACTTCAAACTCAAAAGTTTATTTTAATTAGAAGCTAATTGGTTTCAGATGTAATTCGTATTTAGTAGTTTTGAGAGAACTGATGAGTACATTTATATCTTCGTGTCTACATGTGTGTATTTATTGGTTAGACAGGTGTATAACCTACCTGTTGTTCATCTATTCATCACCTATCTATCTTCTATCATCGTCTCTATATGGTCCTCTATCTGCTTCTCTGTCCTAGAAAGGATTTGAGGCAGGTGTTAATAAGACAGAAGGGAAGTTAGCAATACAAAGTATTCTAACCTTAATATGGTGCATGATAGTTTAACGGGCTCTTGAAAGTCCCTGGGGGGTTAGGACATCTGTTAGTGCTGAATACCAGTGGTTTCTGAAGTTCTCAGGGCCAACACTGAATACAAATCAAAGCTGCTCAGAGAATGTTTTTGTTATTGCCATTTGCCAGGAGTTTTACAGAATATTTAGTGGCTATTAAATTGGATGTGCAAAGGGATATTAGCAGTTGCTTTCTATCCACATCTGGTGAGAGGTAACGTCACAGAGAGATGCCGTTCATTGGACACATTTCCTAGCGCCCATTGTGTCTGACATGGGTAGCTACACTTCACTACAGCACAGCACATACCAAAGAGAGCAAAACAGTATTGCAGCCAGGTGGGAAAAAGTCAAAACAGTCTATGTTCAGTCAAATACACCGACATTTCCTAGGGTCTTAAAAAGTGAAATACACTCTCTGCCTCCCCCGTCCACCCTCCATTTGGCTGCCTCCATTTGGCTGAATTTACTTTGTGTTTCTCTTAAGAATAAATCAGTGATTTAGTATTCATTTTTGATTGTCCATGAAGACCTTTAAAATGATGTTATTCTAAATTTAACATGACCAATATTAGCTTCATTAATTTAAGTGAATATTAGCTAGCTTCTAAAACAGCAATTCTCATCTGTTAAAAAATGTTATTGTCCACTCTTTTAAGAATTTAGGTTTTTTCTTATTTGCCTTTTGAATGTAGATATATTTATTTTGCTAAAGATTTTTAAATATTTTTAAAGATTTTATTTATGTATTATTAGAAAGAGGGGGGAAGGAGGGAGACAGAGAGGGAGAGTAACATCTATGTGTGAGAGATACATCTAATTGGTTGCCTCTCACACAACCTTAACTGGGGACCTGGCCCGTAACCCAGGCATGTACCCTAACTGGGAATCAAACCAGTGACCTTTCAGTTTGTGGGTCAGCAATCAATCCACTGAGCCACACCAGCCAGAGCTCATTTTTTCCTTAAAAAAATGACTTATAAATCTCAATTCTGTAGAGTATATTAACCTGCACAATTGTCATCAAGGAACATGTATAAAGGACCCATGCATAAAGACAACAGTGTTGGGGGGAGGATTAAATGTGGGAGGTGGGGGTGGGTGCAGTAGGGGAGAGTAAAATGGGGACAATTGTAATTGAACAACAATAAAAAATAAATTAAATTCACCTCATATTTCTTGCTTTTTGTTGTTTCCCACAGCATGTTCTTCAGTATTTATAAGCTCTTTATTTTTCTGTTTTTAAAAATTACTTACAAGATTAATGTTCTGTTCATTCTGATTTTTTTTCATAATATACCCTGAACACATTCTCATGTACTGTAGTTTCTTGTATATAATAGTTTCTATATTATATTTGAGCATGAAAAATTTTCAAAACAACTCCATTTCTCATTACATCTGCTCAGGTTTAACATTAATCCAAAATAAAAGTATAAAAGTTGAAAATATTTTGAATACTATAAGACTAGAATTCAGTGGATTCCTCCAATCTTATATTTACAATACTGATATTAGATATTGCACTCAATAAACATGAATTTTAAAAAATTATCTGCTTCATTTAGTCTTCTCTAAGAAAAGAGATATGACCCTTGACAGAGAATGGCTTTTGTAACCATAACATGAAAACGTTATTTTCTTTTCCCACATACCCACTTTCTTAGTTTCCACTGCAGTTAGGGGTGCAAGACTCAGTGTGCTTAGGACCCTTTGTGAAAATATTTCCTTCCTGATTAAAAATGTCAGGCCCAAAGGGAAGTTTGCTTTTGATGCCTCTTTTTTCATCCTTCCTTGGAAATAGTTGTATGAAGCATGAGATTTGTGACTTACAGCTTCTTGCATCCATGAGAAGAATACCAAGGGCAATAAGCAAATGTACTGCTGTAGCAGGTGATAGGGAAGGTTAGTGAGAGACCGAGTCTTGCGGTACGGAATAAAATTTTTTCATCATCTGCAAACTCATTTATATGTGACCTACTGTAAGTCATGTTAGATATTAACTGCAGTAAAACAATATTAGTGTGGGAAAAATGAAAATACATGAAGGCTCAAATATTAAACTTTGAAAGAGGATATTCCTAAATGTCTATATAAATACTGATGTCCTTTCTTAAAAATGTGGGTACTGAGTTATGCACTCATGTTTCTTAAGATAGCACAGATGTAATGCAGTGATGGGTTTCCAAATGTATGATAAATAAGAATGGCTTACATTTGCATAACTTTGGCGACCCGTGTAGTTCTCATGTCTGCTGACATCCACACTTGTGTTTTTACACAAGTTTAATTCACTTAAGCTTGATCTGAAGTCTTTCCAAGGTTTCCCCTTCCTTCTCCCCCACTTTTCATTATCATTCCCTTCTCTTAACTCTTTTGGCATTTACAATGAATTTAAAATGAATAAGATGGATACTGTAGGAAGGGGTTTAGGGATAAAACAGACTTTTTCACATGCCCTTCTCTAATTAGAAAGTAAATATTATTTTTGTGTTTGGCCACTATCCATGAAAAAGTAACAGACTAACTTATGAATGTGTAAGTAGGGTGTAATAAATGTGAGAAAGTTCAGTCTTGATAGTTTTGGCCAAAGAAGTAAGATTTCTGGGTCAGAGACATAGGCCTTTTAAAAGCATGGCATAGCGAGTACAGGAGCATTAAAACCTGCATTGATTCTTCTCACCCCAGGTCCCATGGACGATGCAATGTGGTCCCTGCTGAATGCTACACATGCTCTTTGTTTGCCTGAAAACTTAACATCATCACTGAGCTTAGAAAAGCTGTGCCTTTGTAGAATAAGAGAGTAATGAACCAGTCTGCTCTTTATCCCAGAGGGAAACACTACCTCATCCCTCAAGACTGATCCCTGCAAAAAACAACCTGAAAAATGGCCCAGGTGAAGAGAAATCAGAGTCTTACATTTTTGTGTGCCTGGCCAGAAGGGGCAGGGGCATTCAGATCCCTTGTTGGTTTGCCTGATCTGGTAAAAGTAGGTCTCTCCTGTATCTCATTGGTCAGTACTGGGTCACGTGCTTTGCTCTAACTTACAGACTTTGATCCATCGTAAGTTGTGTACAATGGAGGGCCACACTATTCTCTAAAAATATGGTGGTTCTATTAGCAAAGAGGGTGGAAACAAGGAACTATAAATGTTCCAATTCATTCCTATGGAGAGAAGATTCAGGTTTTCTTTTGTTACTCAGTCTAGGAAATTACTAATTGGAAGGACATATATTTTTATTAAAAATATGAGTGTATACAATGCAAATAGTTACCCATGGTTTGCAGTTGGAGTCAGTTACTTCATCAGATAATTTTCCTCCTAAGTTTTAGCCTTGACCATTTACAATGAGAAAGATTTCTTGACTGAGAGGAAGAGAGGAGAAGGGAGCTCAAAGATAGACTTGGTTGGGCAGGGCAAGAATGGAGGGGAGAGGAATGATCAACAGAAAATTATAGATAAAGGGCACATGAAGAAGAAAACACAATGAGTTCACCTACCTTAAAACACAGACAAGCCCTGGCTGGCGTAGCTCAGTGGATTGAGCGCGGGCTGTGAACCAAAGTATTGCAGGTTCGGTTCCCAGCCAGGGTACATGCCTGGGTTGCAGGCCATAAACCCCAGCAACTGCACATTGATGTTTCTCTCTCTCTCTCTCATTCCCTCCCTTCCTTCTCTATAAATAAATAAATAAATAAATCTAAAATAAATAAAAAGCTATTAAAAATAAAAAAATAAAAAAAACAGACAAAAGCAATTTTATGTTGGGACATTATTGTAATCCATGTTTAATTCTTAATATCAACCATTTAAACTGCTCTTCTTCTGTATACACAAGTATATGGTTTTTAAATTATTAAAATAAATATTAAAATAAATATTTAAAAGATAGGGATTAAATTGTAACATAAGGGATTAAAACCTTTAGATTATGGTTTAGTAAACCACAAAAGGTGGACATTTCTGAGAGGAAACTTCCAGGTGGTATTTTGATGTAAGGAGATAAGTGGTATCCAGGTGACTGCTTCTGGAGAAAAAACAAGGTGAAGCCAAATGAGTGTGTGTAATTGTAACAGAGAAGCAGGGTCAGATCGCTGGGCAGAGGGGAGTGATGCCGGAGAAGGGTTGGGAAGTGCTGCAGGAGGCAGATTAAAGTGATAACTGAAACCCAGGGGCAGGTTTCCCATCCTGGGGAAAGGTAAACAGCAAACGCAGCTCAGGGCACTCCTTGCACAGAGCATGTGCGGGCTGAGAAGGTCACACCACCTGTGTAACATGGCGGTGCCCCACCCCAGGTAGAGACGCTGCACCCCTGTGTGCAGCTAGAAAACCCTCCTAACAGCTTACACCTGGTGGCAGCTGTTGGAGGGGCAGAGACACCACGTGAGCTGACCTGCGTGGTGGGCCCCAGCCAAGAATGGCTGAGAATTTGGACATTTCTGCACCGTGTGAGATTTGGGGGTGACAGATTTAAAACGGAGAATGAGGAGAAACTTGGTCCTTTTTTTTTTTTTTTTTGCATTCCTTTTGCCCTGCCCTGCCATGGGGGACAGGAGAGTCAGTGGGAACGGGCGGATACTGGGCCCTGCTTGCAGCTCTGGCCTTGCCCTGCTTGCGGGGTTAGAAACAGACTCTAGTGGAATGCTGCAGCACCGCACTGCACAGTGTGCGGGTCCTTGACTGCTCCCAGTCTTTCAGTCTGAGAACAGCACAAAGACACGTGGGCCAGGAAGTTTCACTGGCCCTAGGGGCACAAGCACCCTTGTGCCCTGAGGACCCTGTGCACAGAGCTCTTCTGCAATCATCTGGAGGTGTGCAACAGCCCCAGGAGAGGAAGGAAGCTGCTGCAGGCAGGGCAACGTAGACCCTGGCCCCACAAGTGTGCACGCCAGAGAGAGAGACAGAGCCTGGGGCTGGAGAGACAGAGGCGGGTCAGTAGCAGCGTTAAACCTTGGACTCCAAAACGACAGGTAAGAATGGGCAAGGGTCTCTGGGCATGCATTTGGATTTCAGTCTTTTGGGGAACAAGAGGATTCCTGTGTTTTGCAGAAGAGAATGGCTTGGAGCATGGGAGCTGCTAGCTCTCCCAAACTGAGTAACCTTTAAAAAAAAAAAAACAATACTATTTTCCTTCCCCACCGGTTACTGTGTTACGCTTTTGTGTGGGGCAGACAGCCAAATTCCACTTTGCTCAGTAACGTAATGTCAGCCTGAGGTTCACAATGATCAACTTATTTTCACATACGTCGTGTTGCGTGATAATGTATGTGGTGAAGATTACTAGCTTAGGCACTTAGGTGATTTACAGAGAGGTTCTTGGCATGACTTGATTCAACTTTAATAATAAATTAACGAGTGTGGAAGACTTCAAAGACTGAGAAGGTCTTTGTTATCAGGGACCAAAACCTGGAGGATTCTGGGTCTCCCCAGCAGACGAGCCACCTACCCGATGATGGAAATCTGTAATGAGTGAGATAAGAGAGACTGAGCATCAGTTGCAGCCTCTAGTTTGTTTATACTGACTGTCTTCATGCAAGTTTCCCCAAGAAAAGACAGCAACGATCCTGAAGGAACTCCTCAGATGTGTATAAGGGGTACAGAGTAAAGCAGTAAAAGGACTCCGCAGTGTGCCTACAGTGTACCATTAAGATCCACTCCTGAAGAGAGAAGTACTTCCACCAGCTGCTGGGAGCAACGCCAGCAGAGAGCTCAGCTGAAACGATCGGCCAGGAATTGCCTTGGGCTAAACAGATCCTCCCTTTGCAAGTTTACCCTATGGCCCTGGGCCAGTGCACAATCAAAGAGTGTGTGCTTTTCCCGAAGGCAGGACGACTCTGAAGGGCAGCACCTGTCCTGGAGCCCTTCGTGGGATTAATGGGGGCTGATGCCCCTGCTGTGACTGCATCACAGTTCAAACCCTCCAAGCAATTCTCGCTCCTTCGTGGAAGCCAACTACAGACAACTAACTTCACATACGATTGAATTAGATGATTTGGTTCGTTTTAATTCAGGAGTCCCTTTACATATAATTATTAATGTAGTTTATTGCTGCTTGTAGTTGATTTTCCTCTGCAAAATGCTTTTATGTGGAAAAGATACCAGAGACTTTGTCCTTTGTGTTTTTGGACTGATGCTAATTCTATGGCATTTGTTCTGTATTTGTACTTACGAAATGTATGGATAACTTGCTTAGGGGATTTCATACATTTTACCTCCATTTCTGTCCCACTGCTCAGTTTAAATTTGACTTGTAATGGCACTGCATACCTGAAGTTGGTTTCTTGGCAGTAAAGATTACTGTGTTTACTATTACTTTAACTCTGGCAAGAAAAAGACAGGATACGATACCCTTGATTTTAAGTTGATCATTTAATTGCTATTCCTGTGTTTGTATTGCTACGCGTACTAAGGGTGTAGGGCAAGGGATTCTTGAAGACTATTTATCTGTTTGGAATCCCTAGTTACAAGCAAAAGAAAACTGTTTTGCACACATAAGAATCAGAAAGAGAACTTATTACAAAATATCAAGGACCAAACACACACAAATGCACACTCACACATACACACTATTCTCAACTAGTACCTCCAAAAACGGGATCCACAATTTTTTTCTGTTAAAATCCACCTGAAAACTATTTTATGTTAAACTTTGAGGGCCATACAGTCTATCACACTTGTTCAGACCTGACTTTGTAGCTTGATAGAAGTCTAGACACCATGTAAGAGGATTAACATGCCTGTGTTCCAACAGAACTTTATTTACAAAAACAGGTGCTAATCTGAATTTCTCCTGAGTCCTATGTTATCAAACCCTGCCTAAAGCAATCGGTAGATTTCTTCAACTCCTCATGCATTCTTATTTACTCCCAATGTTTTAAAAATAATTTTATTAAATCTACATTGTCAGAACATGAATCAATTGCATGTTCTTTGATTACCATTTTGTCTCCTTTTTGTCTAAATTTAAAAGCATTTACATAGTGCCCTCTAGTTCTTTTGATAAAGCTCCTTCAATCATGCACTATGGTTCCCTGTGTTTCTGCAGCATCCTGAAGTCTGTGCTATGACCTTTATAGTTGAAGGTCTATTTGATTACATATAATGTCCCCGGTTCACATTTTCTCTCATATTAACTTCATTTTTTTCTCTTTTGGTAGATCAGATTTCTGTCAAGGTCCCTGACACTGATATGACTTTTTGTCCCTGAAAAGTGACCCTTTTGCTTATGTGCCCAAATAATCTGTTTATTTTTGTTCCTTTTTAAAATAGTCCAGTAGTTTTGGTAGTTTTTATTGCTTTTTTATTTTTGTAAAGATTTTATTTATGTATTTTTAGAGAAGGAAGGGAGAAAGAAAAAGGGAGAGAGAAATATCAATATGTGGCTTCCTCTCATGCATCCCCTATTGGGGACCTGGCCCACACCCAGACATGTGTCCTGACTGGGAATTGAACTGTCAACCCTTTGGTTTGAGGCCCACACTCAATCCACTGAGCTATGCCAGCCAGGGGAGATTTTTTTTTTAAGTTAAAAGATGTGTCCTCTTAAACAATTGCTCTACATAGTCTGTTTTTACTTCTTTTGGTGGGGGATTACGGATTTTAGTAGTTTTCTTATATTGTTTTGATTGTCTTCTTTGGGAATTACTACCATCTATAGACTAGTCATTCTCTGCTAGTCTTCTGTATTTAAAACCTTTTGTCAAAATTTATTTTATCTTTTAAAAATTTTGTTGAATTTTTTTCTTGTAAAGGGAAAACATCACTTTACATCATACATTTTTCTTCAAATGTTCTGTTATTCTGTTCCAACTGTGATAACAAAATGACACGCTGGGTGGCTTAGGCACAGACTTTTACTTTCCCACAGTTGTGGAGGGCGGAGGCCCTGTCAGGGCTGGGTCCGTCTGAAGCCTGTCTCCTCGGCCTGCAGACTGCACCTCTCTTGTCCTGTCCCCGCAGTGTGGCCTTTACCTTCGCTGCTGGTGGCTCTTTTTCTTCATCAGAACACCAGTCCTACGGGGGCGGGGCCTAACTCTTAGGACTTCATTTCACCTTCATTAGCTCCTTAAATGTTCTCTTTCTGAACACTTGGTCAATAAGACCACGGGGAACAAATTCAATCCATAACAAATGTTTTTATAGCATCTTTTTTATTTTTGTGTTACCTACAGGTTAGTCTTGATTTCTGAAATCTTTTCCTGCTATTAGTGATTTTTCTTGAACAAACCAACTGCATTTGAACTTCCTCCTATGGACCAGGTATCTTATTTCTAAGTGTTACTGATTGTATTTATGTAGCTTATTTTTAATGTTTGTATCATTTTCCAAATGTTCATGTAGCTTATTTCCCAGTTTGCCTCTAGTTTGTTGCTGTATTCTTCTGAAATGTCTTCATTGTCTTCAAGGATGACATTCGGATTGTTTTACTCCACAAACATTATTGAATTAAGCCTAGTAACCTTTTCTAGTCTCATGTTTAAGTAAATTAAACTTTTCCTGTACTTTTGGGGAAAAAAATTCTACCAGAAGTGAAGATAACGTAGGCAAACTTCTCGAGCTTCATAGCTCTAGTGTGCCTTCTGTTCTTCTTCTCATGAAGTAATATGAGCTGTGCCCTGTTGGCATGTACTTTATAAGATTTCAGTCATCTATTTCTCCTGCTACGTACTGCCAGACCCCTCTTTCCTTTATCTTCAGATTACCTTCCCTGATCTGCTTAGGTTTTCTATCCCCTGGGGTTTCCCCTCTTTTACGCGTAGTTCTGTTTTTGGAGGAGGACTGTCGGAGAGGTCTGCGGGTTCAGGTGACTTCTTAAATCCTCCAGTACGCTATGGCTTCCTCTTAATCACACACTTCAGTTAGATTTGCTGTTCACAGAGTTACAGTAGAGGCCTTTTTTCTAAGTGACAGACATCCTTTCTGCCTATGAACTAGTTGATGATGACTGGTTTACCTGGTTCTTAAGATGAACAGAAGCCTCGCATGCTTTGCCTCCTCTGACTACTGTTCAGTAGAGCTTATATACACGTCTGTCTCCTGCCATTGGTGGTTCAGCCCCGCTTGCATTACCTATGGGACTCGTGATGGTTTGTTGGACAGTTTTGGTGAAGGTTATGTTTTCTTCTTCCATCCTGTTTTCTCTTTTATCCTTAAGGGGATTAGGGCAGATTCAAAAAGCACCACAATGTTGCCTGGTTGCTATGATCTCACACATTTAATAGTTACCATACGTTATTGTGTAATTGATCAAAATGGCTTTAATATTTCTGAAGACTAAACTTTACACAGGCTTCTTCTTGACAAAATATTCTGCATACATATACACTTGGTGTATAAATATATTTATTTTTATTTATTTTTAATGAGTTAAGTTAATGCCATTTTTTTATTTTTGTCATAAGTTCTTGTTTAAGAGAGATTTACCTTTTTGGTATCATATAGCCTTAGAAAAGGGTGATACTCTCTTGGGAGTAATAGCCATCTTTTTCTTTGTACTCTTCACTTCTGAAAACGTAATTTTCAGAAATATTAGCAACAACAAAACCCCACAAAACAACCTATATTCATGAGAATACATGAATTCGGAATGCATTTCCAGTAAGTTTGCTACACTTGTTAAATCCAGTGGGAAAAAAGGTAGGAGCACTATTTAATTGAGAACACTTTAGTATTTTTTAATGTAGCTTTTATGTGGGTGTTGTTCAGAGCAAGATGTGCGGCATATCAATTGCTCAGTACCTGCTGTTACTTGTGATTAAGAAACAGACACTGTTCAAAGGAAATTGTCTTGTAATTACTACAAAAAGGAGGCACTCAACACAAATATTGTCTTTTTTATTTTAAAGAGAGAGAGAGCTAAATTAAACCAGAACCTTTATTTGAACATCGCAACTCATTTAACACAAAACTGTTTTCACAAAATATCTACCACCCATGCTAATGTCTTTCAGTGATGTTAGCTGTTCTTGTGTTTATGTGTACCTATCTTGACCTTTTATACCTCACAGGTTGAAAAATTGCCAGGAAAAGAATAAGGGGGATTTAAAGACATCATCATCATTCTCTGGATTAACGTTTTCCAGTAATTAGTATATTAGTCAATTTAATCATCTTCAGTACTGAATTTTTATTCTTGATTTTGTCTTCCTAAGACTGCTACATTTCTATCTTTATAGTTAAATCATTGAAAGAGTGGTAGAAACCACCCTGGGAACCAAAAGACAAATCCTATGAAAATAAGGAAAAAGAATCATGAGAATTGTTTATATGTGTTTTAACATGCTAACTGAAATAATTTTGGAGAAAAGAATCAGGGAAATTGTGTTTCTTTTATTTTTTAATGTTTATACTGGAGAGTCACAGATGAAAGTAATGCCTTATTTACTTTATTATGCGTAAGATATACAAATATTGTGGAATCTAGTAACAATTAGAGTAAGAAGCTATATTTTATATCCAGATAGGTGGAAAAGTGAGTAGATTCAATGTAAGCATTCAATCACATTCAATAATAATTAATTCTCATTTTCATCATTTTAGGCTCTGAGCCTAGCATACAAAAGAGATTTTTTTCAAGGACAGGGCATTGAGGAGAAGCACAGATAAGCCAATAGCAGCAATGCAAGGTGGTAAATGTCATCATGGAAGAATTAAGGTAAGGGGAAGCCTTAATTGCCTAAGTTAGCAATTCAAGATTCTGTTTAGGAAAATTAAGATGGGCATCACTGTAGAAATTCTAATTTGGTGCAGTAACATTTAAAATAATTAGCATGATCTCACTAGAACCACTAGTTTCTTAAATTTCCACTCTATTTAGGAATAAACTATAAAATCTGATTTTGCATATTTAGAGAGAAAAAATACATGCAATAATTTTTAAATCAGTATTCCTGTTTTTACATAGTTGAATGGTTGGGTGCAAATGTATGATATATTTTTACATGTATTTTAAAATTTGATCTCACTTTATATCTGCAATATATGCAATATTCAGAATAGCATATTCTAAGAATTTACATACTCATACTAACGCACTCTTTGGGGAAGAAAGTTTGCCTTCTCTCTCCAGAGTACCTGGTTGGGTATACATAACCTAATAAACCGAAACCACATTCTTTTTTTTTTTTTAAGATTTTATTTATTTATTTTTAGAGAGGGAAGGGAGGGAGATAGAGAGAGAGAGAGAGACAGACAGAGAAACTTCAATGTGCGGTTGTTGGGGGTTACGGCCTGCAAGCCAGGCGTGTACCCTGGCTGGGAATCGAACCTGGGACACTTTGGTTCCCAGCCCACGCTCAATCCACTGAGCTACGCCAGCCAGGGCTTTGAAACACCACATTCTAAATGGAGTTGGGAGGCTAAAGGAGAGAGCTGTCACAGTCACCCCATGCACACTAGGGACTCCATCAGGAAGAGTCTTACCTCCCATCTCTTACAAGAAGTGATACTGTTATACCACCCCAGTTGGAAGGAAAAATTCCTTGTGACCTAGTAACAGCTCAGCCAATGAGAAACTTCCATAACTCGGCCAATGAAAAGTCACTATACTCCAAACTTTTAGTTTCCTCTAAGGACATCCATAAAAAAGTGTCTCTCCTTTGGTCCTCTCTACTTGGCATGGTTTGTCATCAGGCCACATCGCCTGCATTGCGGTTCTTCATTGTTCCCAAATAAACCCATTTTCCTGGGGAAATATCCAGTTGTTTTTATAAAGTCAGCATTATTTATACATATTGTCACATGGAATCCACAATATACTAAAGACCTTTCAAATATATATATTTGCAAAAAAATGAAGCATCATATCAATGTCAAGCAAACAGGAAGTAAAAAGTCGGGATGCAAATTTTTGCTAACTATAGACTTAGTCATGTTTCCTTAGGAGGTGTTCCACTTCCACATGATCATTTTCTTTGCTTGAAATCATGTGTGTAGTTAATGATAATAATTGCAATGAAAAATAATGTACATTTTGGTGAATTCTCACTAATAACTTGTCTTTTATCATTAGGACTGTATATGGTTAACATAAACATATATATGGTTAAAATAATCAAATATATATATATATATATAATATTTTAAATACAGACCAAGACTAGATAAAATATAGTTAGTGTTAGGTCAATAGAATTAGTGCTCATTAAAATAAACATTTATAACTTTTCTGCCTGACTTATTTTGCTTAGAATGATATTCTCAGGATCAATCCATGTTGTTCCAAAAGGCATTATTTCATCTTTTCTTATGGCTGAGTAGTATTTCAATGTATACATGGACGACATCTTCTTTATCCAATTATTTATTGAAGGACATTTTGGTTATTTCCATGTCTTGGCCACCATGAATAATGCTGCAATGAAGATAGGGGTGCATATAACTTAGCAAATGACTGTTTTCAAATTTTTCAGGCAGATACCCAGAAGAGGGGTTGTGGGGTCATATGGTCACTGAATTAATTTTTTGAGGGGCCCCCACACTGTTTTCCACAGTGTTTTTCCACTGTTTTCCACTGTACCAGTTTACACTCCCACCAGCAGTGACTGAGAATTCCTTTTTCTCCACATCCTCATCAATATTGTTATTACTTGTATTGTTGCTAATAGCCATTCTAACAGGTGTGAGGTGGTATCTCGTTGTAGTTTGGAGCTGCATTTTCCTAATACCTAGTGAAGTTGAACATCTTTTCATATATTTATTGGCCATTTGTGTATCTTCTTGGGAGAAATATCTGTTCAGGTCCTCTTTTTTAATGGATTGTATGAGTTCTTATGATTTCACTCATATGTGAGATATAACACTGAAAACAAGAAATGAACAGACAGTAAAGACAAACAAAAATGCATAGACACAGAAAACAGTATCATGCTAATCCGACAGATAGAAGGTAGGGGGGGTAGGAGAAGGTAAAGGGAGGGTTAAATTGTGATGGAAGGAAATTTGACTTAGGGTGGTGAACACACAATACAATACACAAATTAGCTATTGCAGAATTGTACTCCTGAAACCTCCATAACTTTATTAACCATTGTCACCCCAATAAAGTCAATAAAACAATTTAAAAAATAAAAATAAAAGTAATTTTAGTTGAAATGTAAGGTATAATACAGAAAACTAAAGAAAAATAACTTGATTTATGTAGAAAAGAAAAAAAAAACTGTAATAAAGAAAACTGGAATGATGTTTTATTATGTAGTTAACACCAGGTTACCATAAGAAGATACTTTAGCACATGCCATTAATTTTGACACAGATTATTAGAGAGTTTTCCAGAAAAGTTAGCTAAAATGTTTGAAGAAACAAATGTGATTAATTTTTAACTTAAATGAAATGAGGATTGAAAGCTCACTGAAGAGGAAGAATTTTCCTCTCCCATAGTATTTACCATTTAAAGATGTTCAGAAACATTTTTGAACAAATTTCACATTGGGTCAGGAAATCCACATTTAGAGCTTTATTACATTTTTAATTTTTTACTGTTGTTCATTTACACTTGTCCCTCTTTCCCCCCAATACTCTCCTCTGCCCTACCCACCCCAACTTCCCACATTCAATTCTTACCCCCCACCCTGAGTTCTTTGTCCATGGGCCCGTCATGCGTGTTCCTTGATGACCCTTCCCCTTCTTTCCCCGTTATTCCCCTCCCTCTCTCCCTCTGGTTACTATCAGTTTGTTCTTTATTTCCATGTCTCTGGTTCTATTTTGATTTGTTATTTGTTTTGTTGATTAGGTTCCATTTATAGGTGAGATCATATGGTATTTGTCTTAAATAAGCCAGACGGTGAAACACATTTTTAACTTTCAAAATGTTTTTGAAAAAATCAAGAATATCAATGCTTGTTTAAGAAACACTAATAGAAAAAATTAGAATTTTGAACTCACTAGACCTATACTTTAAGATATGTTGTGCAGAAAATTCACCCAGTATAAAGCTTCATCATGCATTGTTTATGGTATTGTGTCTAGACTAGCTAAATATTTGTTTTAAAATTTTGTGTTTATGCTTTACTTTATTTGATCTCTATAAACAAAAATTGGTCTTTGATGTACAGAATGCTTTTACAGATCTGAATGCCTGATTTATTATGTCTTTTAATTGGTACACTAATATACATTATTTAAAACTAATTAAGGCAATAGTTAGGAGTAATTTGTATTATAATAAAACATGATCTCTAACAAGCATTCTACACACATAAACTCAATATCAAAATTCATTTTGAAAAGTTGTAAGAGACAGGAATCAGAAATATTTATGCAGTAGAAGTTAGTCAATTTTAGAGATAATTTTAAAAGGCATTTATGTTGCCATATGACTTAAGTAAAAAATTCAAAGCGAAGAAACTTTTCAGATAGGCATTCTTACATATGTAGATAAGAATTTTGTATTCCAGCATTTCAGCCATTCATGTGTAAAATGATTCTCTAAAAGTGCTTCAAATATTGAAAATAGATGAATATATTTAGCAAAATAAGAATTCTCTACTTACGACTTTCTCCCCTTAGAAAACTTGGTCTTTAAGGGAGTGTGAGGCAGGACTAAAAACTGTTCTTCACTTCAGCCTGAATATCATGCATCAAAATGAGCGTGCCTGAATTAATGAGGTCATGAGGTCTAAGTAAATACGAGTTTTTCTTTGAATTTAAAACTGGATATAAAAAAAGAATGGTTGCCAAGTTAATTTGTTTCTCTTAACACATATTCTCTTGCATAGGCTTATAAAATCTAGATGATTTTTTAACAGGCTTTATTTATGAGAGCCGTTTTAATTTCACAGAAAAATTGAGTTCCCATATGCCCCCTGCTTCCCACTTTCCCCCACCCAGCCGGCCCACTATCAATGTGCCACACCAGAGCGAAACATTTGTTACAACTGATGAATCTGCACTGACACATCATTCTCATCCAGAGTCTGTAGTTCACAAACAAGATCACACTTAGTGGTGTACATTTCTATGGGTTTGGGTAAAAATATAATGACAGGTATCCACCATTATAACATCCTATGGGATAGATCTCAGTGTCCTAAAAATCCTTGGCTCTCCACCTATTTTCCCTTTCCTCTTCCCTACGCCCAGGCAACCAGTGCTTTGCAAACTGTCTCCATGGTTTCAGCTTTTCCAGAATCCCATATAGTTGGTATCCTGCAATATGTACCCTTTTCACATGGACTTCTTTGACTTAGCAATATGCATTCAGGATCCTTCCGTGTCTTTTCATGGCTCAATAGCTATGTCTTGTAGCACGGAATAACATCCTATTATTGATATATTACAATAGTTCATTTATCCATTCAGCTACTGAAGGATATCTTGCTTGTTTTCAAATTTTGGCAGTTAGGAATACAGCTGTTAATTGTGGGGTGGGGGGGCTCCACCCACAGGCCCCCCCCAGCTGCCACAGATGAGAATAAGTCTACCAAGACTCGATCTGCTTGGGAAGGAATGGTGGCTCGTCTCTCAAAGGAGAAGGGCCAAGAGCCTGATCCTTAATAGGCTTTTATTGGGTTCATTTGCACAGGAATACAGATAAAGCTCATTAATCATTGTCAGGCAGTAAGGATCAAACAAGAGATAACAAAAAACTCTGAGGGCCTCTTTTGAGTCAGGGTCTGATAGCTAAAGAGAAATAAAAACTTTGAGGAACAAACTCAATTTTTCCTTGGACCCTTATCATTTAATTGAGAGCATTCTAAACAAAGCAGGTTTCACAGGGTTTTACATATTCTTTCTTAGGCCTGATTACTGGAGGAACCCACCCTTTCCAGCACAGGGCTGCACTACCCTCTGCCATTGTTTCAGGCTTAAGACAGGCAGCAGAAGTAAGGCAGCCAAGAGATTAGGAGACTTCTTGCAGACAGAAGAAGGACTCAGGCTTTGTCAAAGCGGAGGGGTGAAGGTCCATTACCCCCTTTTGCTGTAGCCCCCCAAGTCTTTCCTTGGGAGTCTCCCACGTGATCGTGCCTGGCTTAGGTCATTCCCCCCTTTGGGAATTGGCTAACCGACCAAGCATTGGGGGCCAGTTATGGAGGAAGTAAAAGGAGCAGAAGCTGCACTCCTGCCAGGGAGATAAGCTTTGTCTCCTCAGTGGCTTATGGTCCCAGGGTCGCTCACCCAGCCTTAGTCATGAGGGGGTTACAGCTTCTGAAACCAGGCAGGGCGGTTCCCAACAGTTAATAACATTCATTTGTACGTGTTTATGTGGACATAAATTTTCAACTCATTTGGATAAAACCAAGGAGCATGGTTACTGGGTCATATGGTAAGAGTATGTTTAGTTCTGGAAGAAACTGCCAACTGTTTTCCAGGTAGCTGTGCCATCTTCTATTCCCATGAGCAATGAAAAAGAGTTCCCATTGCTCCACATCCTTGACAGCATGTGGCTTGTCAGTGTTTTGGTTTTTGGCCAGTCTCATAGGTATGTAATGGTCTCTCATTGTTTTAATGTGTACTTCTCTGTTAACATACCATGTAGAGCATCTTTTCATATGCTTATTTGCCTCTGTGTATTTTCTTTGTTGAGTTCTTTTCAGGTTTCTTGCCCATTTTTTTTAATTGCCTTGTTCTTCCTATTGCTGAGCTTGAATAGTTGGATATTTGGATAGCAGTCCTTTATCAGAGATGTTTCCTGCAAATAGTTTCTCCCAAGTTATCAGCCCTTCCTTTTTAACAGAACAAAGTAACATGAACTGATGTTCCATCTCTGTAGACAACTCATTCTAGCTCTAGGAATTACATAGGCTATATAGCTCACAGCATCTCATTATTGAAACTGTTCCAAAACATATCTGTGCATTATGAGGACCCGCAATTATCACTGTGTCAGTTATTTATGTTTTAGAAATTCTGTTTGTTAAATTTCCTTTTACAACCCCCTGTGGACGTTTTGGGAGCTTTAAAAGGTTATCATTGGAGCATTGACTAAGTGGAGACCTTACTCTAGAAGGGGACTGGAATTGTCAATAGGTTAAAAAACCTTTGACCAGCTCTTCAATGACTTGAATGGATTATGTTCAACCAGATAATCTGCTGTAATAAAATTTCAAATATCGACTGATAAAATTTCCTGAAATATTTACTACGGACATATCAAATATGCATCCACTCATTTGACATCATCCCCCTGCTCACTCCAAGACACAAAGGCAGGGATTTTCTATTAAAGTCGTGTGCCTTGGCCGGTTTGAAAATCTCTTCAGCATAGAGCTCCAGGAAGTGGCTGCCAAGAGTGAAGACAACATGGATGAAAATAGCATCTGTCATTTCTGTTTGCCCCCAAATCTCTATGGTTTCCTTAATGAATATCCTTCAGTTTCACCTTGTAAACATATAAAAGTAAAAAGGAATAGTTACTCACTTTAAAAAATTAGATTTCTTTTCATTTCCATTTCATAAAAAGAAATTAGCATCCAGATAGCATTTATTCATTAATGAAAATAAATAATGAAGCATTTACAAGGTCACTGTCACTTCTCTAGACACAAAACACAAAATTCACTACTTTATCCTAGAGTTTACATTTAAATTGGAGAGACAGTGTGAACTGGGTGAATAAATACATATTAATATGTTACAGAAAAGTGGATTTTAAAATAAAAGGAATGAAAGGAAAGGCAGATAGGGAATGTGTGTGGGGTTGGGGGAAAATCCTGAGAGTGGCCACAAAAGGCAACACGGAGTAACTGACTTTGGAGAAAAGGTTGGTAGGATGCACATTTTTCAAGGCAGAAGGAACTCCAAATGCCCCAGCCCTGCTGTCTGTCCTCTGGGATATTTAGGGTACATACACTAAAGAGACCAGCGTGATTGGAAAGGGATGAGTAAGGAAACAGTTTGAAATATATGAGATGACATTATACAATTCCTGCATGCCTTTTTATAATGGTTTTCTGAAACATTTCAACAGCCTCCGAGCACCAGAGGTATCAATACATCATTTTACACAGGTAACGACAGAATAACAACATTATATGATTTACTAATGTCTAATACTTAGTAAATTGCACCATTCTCCCAGAGATCTGGGTCTTTGAAATACAAATACATCACTAATTCTGTTACAGCACAGATGCCACTTTGTAATTAAAGAAATAGCTAATGTCTAAAACGCAAACTATTCTGCCACAGAGTATCCTTGGCACATCACTGGAAACAGCACGCAGGCCGTGTTTTGCCAGTAAAATCACTATTTCAGAAATTTAAATCAAGCTGGGCATCGGATCTCAGGTTTGTTTATCTATGCCAATGTTCTGCTGGGTACGTATGTCAATGAACTAGAGTCTAAGTTTTAATTGTGTTTGCAAGTCATTGCTAAAAATACATTTTAAAAATGGAATAGTGCTTGTCAAATTTCAGAGGTTCCTTTTTTAAGAGGAATTTGAGTCACAGCCACTCTTACAAAATTAATCACTAGACTTTACAGTTTAGGTATTGTCTTTTTCTGTCTTTCATAATACTTGAATGCAAAGCGGATGAGCTGATGTCTCATGCATACTTCATTTGAAGGAATATTTTAACAGCTTTTTTCACCTTTAATTATTTACAAATCTGTTTGAACTAAATTAGATTTATACTAGTTATTTCCTCTTCAACAGGATCAATAATTTTAATTTTCTACTTATTTAAATAGAGTAACTAAAGATCCTTCTCTAGGTGTGCCTATTAGGAATAGTTAGCCACAGGTAAATGTAGAAATACCTGTTACTATGAACTTTAGAAAATAGTGCAGTGGAGTGCCCTACGTGAGGAACAGCTGTAAAACTAAATTGGTAGCTGCAATCTGGAGAAATAAGTGCTTGCTTCTATTGGCTTGCAGCTCACATTGGAAAACAAATGTTGGTTTTCTCTGTCTACGGACTGTTAATACATATGACGGATGTCTCTTTATAAATCATGTTTTTAGTAAAGTGAGATGATTGTCTCTACCTTCGGGCTGCAACACGAAGCATGCAGCATAAAATTCTCTCATTCTCAAGGCATATATTGAAGTCAGATCACTCAAAACATATCGCCCACACTTACAGAAAACCTACCTAGGCTTTTCCCAGTGATGAGCAAATAAAAAACAGACAGCAGGTCTGTTTATTTTATAAGCTTTAGCAAAGTGCAGTAGCCTATTAAAATAATTCCATATATTCTATGGAATATGGAGTCCCAACTACTTTCACACACACACAAAGAAAACAAAACACAACCACCTCCTTCAAAAACATACAATTTTGCATACAATAGTACAGTTTTGTTTCACCTACAATACCACAGTGTAAATATTTGATTTAAGTATGAAATAGAGATAGTTTCAGAATATTATTGCATAAGGTAGCAGATTATTTTCAGTCAATAAGTACAGCTCTAGGACTGCCTCTCCTTTGTTTTGATTATTATTTATTTTTTGTTACAAATTTTGGATCCATAGTCACTGGGTAAAAATATTTGTAAAAGTAGATTATTTTTACATTAGAGATTAAATTATGAAATTGATAGAACTCTCCTGATCTTACAGGACACATAATCATTCTGGGAATTTATCCAAAGAAACTCAAAGCACTAATTTGAAAGAACATAAGCACCCCTAGGTTCATTACAGCATTATTTATAATCGTCAACATCTGGAAGCAGCCTGATTGCCCATCAGTAGATCAGTGGCTAAAAAAGCTGTCATACATTAACACAATGGAATACTACAGGGCCATAAAAATAGGAAATCTTACCTTTTGTGACAGCATGGATGGACCTGGAGATTAGCAAGCTAAGTGAAATATGCTAGTCAGAGAAATGCAGACACCATATGATATCACTTATATATGGAATCTAATGGACAAAATAAACTGATTAACAAAATGGAAGCAGATGTATCAATACATGGAACAGACTAACAGCTGCCAGAGGGTAGGTGGGTAGTGGGAGGAGGGGACTGGAAGAATGAAGGTGAAGGGGTTAGCCAAACAACATATACACAAGTCACATAGACAAAGAGAACAGTGTGGTGATGACCAGAGGGAAGGGAGTGTGGGGGCTGGATGAAGGGGGGCAAAGGGCAAGAGGAAAGGAGACTTCTGTAATAGTGTCGACAATAGAAATAAAGAAAAAAAAAAAACTCCTGATGTCTGAGATCCTAGGGAATTACATAATCCTTAGCCTGGCCTATTAAATAATTCACTGGCCCCCAAAAGGAAATGCTTTATCTTCCTTGTTCCGTTTATACATTTTCAGAAAAAATAATTAAATGCATTTTAATGCAGCAATGAAGACACCATCTATCATTGTCTTGAGATATTTTTCCTAAGAGTGAGTCCTTATGTATTTCTTAATTGGCATAACCTTTAGCCCAAACTGGCTTGATTCCTTCATATTCAGCATGTATGCCGTGTGCTTTTTCATTGTGTGCCTTTTCTTTCCTGTTTTCTGTCACTGGAACTCGTGAAATGCCCTTTTAAAATTTCTCTAAACCCTTTCTTGAAGTTCCATGAAAGAGCCATATTGGAGACTTTTTCTGTCTCTGTAAATGGCAATGCTGTTTCCTCTGACCTCCTTGCATGCTGAGTCCCTCTATAAGGCAGCGTGTGCCTAAATGGCACTGCTTAGTGCAGACCTTCCAGATAAATCCAAAGGGCTTATGGGAAAAGTGGGTTTGGAACGAAAGACTTAAAAACTTCCTCAGTGACAGAAACACAATAAGAGACAAGAGCTTAATAAAAACAGTAGCACAAAGGTTAGATAATTAAATAGTAGCTACTAGAATAGCACTTTATCCTGAAAAAGATTTGAAGTTTGCTCATGGACTGGGCACTGGATCAGAAGGTAATGACGGAAAGAGTTGTATTAAATAGGGTGCGCTGACCGAGTTAGTTCCTAGGTATTTAAGGTGTGTTCAGGTGAGTCTGAAGTTTGTGCATTTTGTACCTTCCCACACGCCTTCATTCAACATGATGAAGTTTTCTGCATCTACCTAGCATTTCCATGGACAGCATAACACATGAACATTACTTCTAAATTTGCATAATGTTGAAATTATTCCCTAATATATCAATCATTTCGGAACTAGTCCACATTTTCAAAACAAGCATGAGAGCTGAATGGATGGAAGTACATCTTTATTTTCAGAAACATAATTTTGAACTCCTATTATATTTCCTAAGCACATATTTCGTTTGCCCTATTAGATCATATATTCAGTGTACTATATACTTAGGAGATAATTTATCTGTCACTCATAATTATGTCTTACATAGACTTTAGATTTTTAGGTAATTAAGTTCTTTTAGTTGAAGTTGTTTACCCTTATAGCACCATAATTTGGGCTGAAAGAAAATTTTCAATCTCTATTTTATAGTGACTAGAATGACTAATTAACATAAATATTTCTAAAACAAGCAAATAAATGAAAACGAAATATCATATGTACTATGGTAACCAAATCTCCTATGGATAACAATACTACGTCAAAAAAGTAGAAAGCATCTGAATAAAATTATTATATAAATTTCCAAAATTCTTATTTTAGGTATTTAAGAACACTTAGCCAAAGGTGGCTTCTGTATTCTTGGCTGGCCTCCTCCTGCTCATTCTTATTCTAAGGGTAGTTTTCAATAAAACTTGTGCTTTTATCCCAAACCATTCTCATTTGTGTCACTTCTTAGGCTAAATGTTTGTTAAAGAAAGTCTTAATCTATGCATAAGATCAAGTCAAAGCTAATTTTCTTTACAAAGTCTTTGTTGATGAAGTTCCTCAGGGAGTTTGTTTTCTTCCATCACAGAAAGGAATTCTACCTCCTTACAATTTGGGAATATCATCTTCCTCCACGTACTTGCACAGCTGAGTTTTTAGTTTGTTGACTATTGTCTCTGTGTTTTGCTCTTATTACTTATTTTGCATCCGAATGGGTTTATATAGGGAACTTTATTATTTTTGTTGAAAAGAATCTTTTGGTTGGAATACCCATTGGGAATACATTTCTTTATTAACATAAAGCTATACACCATTTAATTTCCTTTGTAAAATTCCATTTTATGTGAATTTTAATTAAATAATGTCAGTTGCAGTGACTTTGTTCTAGAAAATAGTAAGAACAAAAGTATTTATTAGGAATTATGTTTGTAATAAAGTACATATTTTGTTCAATAATGTAATGACGCATAAATGATCTTTAGCCTTTAACATTAGCCTCTTTTTCTCTGAATTTAAAAAACCTTGATTATTATACTATAATTGAACTAATTGTTCTGAGAAAGGAGCATGAGAAAGCAAAAAGATTAATAACTTTTGAACATCTATGATATACAAAGCACGGGCTGGATTGCTATCTATAAACTCAATTGATTCTCTTCAAAATTTCTCAAGATAGGGATTTTGTCTAAAATTTGTAATAATGTCATATTTTGTGAATAATGTCCTTTATAGCACCTCATTCTCCAAATACAAGTTTGTGTCAAAAATCAGGTAGATTTGGGAAGAATGAAGGAAACCCACTAATAATAGGACATAAGTGCCTTTTGGGGGCCTTCTTCCCCAGAGCCGGCTGGACCCCTTAAAGCATTATTGACCCTAATTGTTTTTTGTGTCTTTATTCTCAGGACTAGAAAATTACTGGAAGCACCACGAACTTAGGTAAGAAGACCCACCAGGCCACAGCAACTCAGACCGGACCCTGCGCCCAAAGATCACACGGAAGCAAGTTGCAGCCCAACTGAAGCACCCTGTTCTACCACCACCCCATCACCGGATGACAGCTCAGAGCACTGTCGGTGCACTTCTCCGCCCCCAGCCCTATCCCTCCTTTGGGAAAGTCAAAAGGAAACTTTGAATCTCCACATTTTCTTCTCTTTGTGAATTCTTTGACTGCCCGTGTCACCGTCCGCCATAACAGCTTAGGTCTCTGCCAACCTCTAAATGTGTCAGCTAAAAACTTATTGTTATATACATATTGTCTAGTGTTTTATTTGAGAAAATTGTTATAATCACAAAGCGTGAATGCTTATATTCTTTTTGACATTAGGTAAAGTTACTTCATAAATCTTAATAAATGAAGTCTACTGATAAGTTTACAGAATATGACATTTTTCTTCTAAAACCAACAGTGCTGATTTGCTTCATGAGTTCTGAGCACTCATCTTCACATTTGGAACTGCATTAGTCGACAAAAGCATCGACTTCTCCAGATACCTTAGGTTTGCAAGAAGTGTTCATATTTACATTTCTAAGTGCTCTGCTTCTTTGAGAGCGCCTGACAAGCCAAATAAGGCAGCTACTCCTCATGCAGGAGAGTGTGAGAGAATGGCTTTTGTTCATTCAATTGCGAGAGATAAATGGCAAAAAAGAATTCTTGAAAGCTTTGTCGAGGTGTAGTTTTATTTGATAATCACACAGCATCTTAGCTGCATGGGAAGAAAAGGCACAGCACATTATATCCTTTCTGGAATGAGAATATTTTTGCCTTCCTAATCCTTACCTGGTCATTCACATTAATGCATCGTTAGGTAAGAAATTCAGAAAGATGAAATGGCATTCACTTTTGATTTACTCTGTTCTGAACTTTGTTATATTAAGTAAGCTACCATACTGAACAATAGTTTGAGTGGTGGTCATTATTGGTATTTATGTATGTTTTAAAAGTTCATTCATTTTCATGTTTGTTGACTAGCTTATCACGGCATGTTTTTGTCAGTGATCATAAGTTTATAGAGTACCAGGGACTAGACTGTGTAACTTGGTTTATGAATGCCAGCATGGCATCACATATTTATAGAAGCTCAATGGGCGATTGTATTGATGGATATTATAATGATGGGTGATTCCTTTTTTATTATCTGCACAGCAATAATCATCTCTTACTGCTTTACTTCTCCATGCAACAAAATGAATCTAACAGCAAACCATATGTAATATACATGCTTGCTCAGCGTGAATGTTTGTGGTATCTTGTAGCATATAAACAAAGTATTTATAAATTATACCCAGGGTTAAAAATAATAATATAACACACAAATCTGGCAGCATATTAAAAATACTGCCAAAACCTAAACTTTGTTTTAGAATATATTTATTAACAGGATATCTGTCTCTTGGCCCACTAAGAATCTGCTGTACCCAAAATTAAGTAGTAGATAAAAGAAAATGAGTAGCATGTAATTAGCTTTTTCAAATAAACCTAATTAGCAATAAAATAACCACAAAGTAATTCATATGAACATTGTAATTAAAAAAGAATAGCACAGATAGTCCTATAAAGAGATACGGGTAGAAATTTATTCTTGATGAAATGATGGGCAGTTGTGGTTAATTTCACTTCCTGAGTCTCATTACAGAAGAATAATTCTATACCAATGTTTTTCTTCTTAGCATTTAAAAAATCATCACACACATATTTACATAAGATGCTTAGCATTTCCAAAAATACTCATAATGAAATATCTAATGATTTGCTTTATTTCAGTAAGCCTACAAAATGTTTTTATTAGTTAGAAAAACAGATACCAAAGTGGTTTTGCCAAACAACTATTATCCTATGTAAGCTAACACCCACAATTTGTACGATGAATAATTGCAAATACTCTTTCTCAGTATTTTGACTCTCCGTCGTAATGATAACTTTTGGCCAATGAATTCCTTACAATTCTAAATACACAGATGCAACTTCAGGGTGCATAAGAGCTAGAACAAAGATTGTTCCCCTGAGAATCTCTAAACTGAGGACCTCATATGCTAAGGGTTATCTTCAAACTATCTTCTGGAAGGCAGGCCCCTTGTAGTACAGGCTTCCCTGCTAAGTGAGTGTTCTAGGAACCCACCTGTATCAGTGTACCAGTTGTGTTGTGAGAGGCTACATTCAGCCTCGGTGAATTTTTCTGAGAACTCTTTCAACGTGTTTGCCCATTTCCTGATGGGATATTTACAGGCACACCTACGCACACCATGCTGAGTGTTCAGCGGTTTTTGATCAAAAACAACATGACCCCGCTTGCCCGGAGCCCCACCTTCCCTCAACATACCTTGCCCAAGTGACCTTTTTTTTTGTTTGTTTGTTTTCCCAAATGAAAAGTGTCCTCAGAGGGAAATGTGTTGCGAACGTGCAAGAGATGAAACAAAAAACAGCAGAAGCACTACAAGGCATCAAAATTGATGAGTTTAAGTCGTTTGGAGCAGTGGGAAAAAAAACATTTCAGTAGGTGTGCTGCATCAAATGGAGAATGCTTTGAAAGGGACTGAAGTTTAAACATGTAAGAATGAATACACAATTTTTATAAATACATTTCAGTGGTTTTGTTGAGTCCCTTCTCATACGGGGTTGGGGTAACTGCAGAAACCTCATGCTCATTGTGCGGGGAAGGAGTTTAGACTCCGTGGTGGAGTCTGGGTGCGTCACTTCATTCACCCCAGCTGTGAAAGTGTGAGAATGAGTTTAGGTAACGTGTCCAAAAAACTCTTCTCTTGTACATTCACATGCTTAATTTTTCTTTTTCTTTTGATTTCCTAGTTCAACTTTTAATGTTTTCTTTGATTCTTTTGTCTTTTATTGATATTTCATACTTTTCTAGTGTGTATTGTGGATTCATATATGTTTAATAGTTATTTAATGTAGTGATACAATTGATTGAATTCATATTGACTGTGCTATTGAATAGAAAGATATTATGATGTAAGAAAATAGTACATATTCCCTATGAAAGCAGTAGAACTTGCTCCTGCTGAAGGTCTGTTATTAGCCCATAAAGCACCTTCCATAAATTGGAAAAAATGCTTCTTTTTTCTGGATGGAAGCTGGATGACTTGGTCAATAGATGGAGGCAGTGGTACTGGGGGTGTGGCTCACAGTGCAGAGCATAAGCGGGCTTCTGCCTTTTTCATTCCCTTGGTCAGGCATCTCTGTGTGTGATACACAGACGGCATAACCTGAAGGACCTCCCCACCTGCAGGACCACATGCATGGAATAAATTTTTTTCATCTGAGACACCATCTTCCCTGTCCAGCTCTAAGCATAATTGAAAATTAAAATCTAGCAACAATATTATGAAATTGCTTAGACTGCAACATACATTAGTTTATCAGGTTAAAATTTCTACCCCCACTCAAACTTTCTATATGCCTTCCTGAGGATTTCCTTTCCAACTGCAGGATAACACTATGTTTCTCTTGGTGGCGATATCTCTTAACTTGCTTTCTTCAAAATATTGAACAACTGTGTTCAAATATGTGAACCCCCTTAGTGGGGACTCCCAGGGAAAAACACTGGAGTAGAACAATGGAAAACTGAAATCCTATCTGTAATTTTGAAAATTTCACTTTCTTCTGGTCATTTTCCCTTTCACTATTGAAAAAGCTCATTTCATCCCCAAAAACGAATTATGAAAAACATGTTTCTGGATTTTGTCTCATTTTGCTCAACAAGTCATTTTCAAAGCCTAAATAGGCCACCTGATAGAGCAGGTACATAGGTTCTGAACTTACATGTTACACTTGGCATTCCATAACCTCCTATAGTCCTATCTATAAGCTTAATGCGTTTGTCTCGTATTATTAGCCTTTTCTCAAACTTTCATAGTACTCTCAACCCATTCCTTTACTACCCCTTTAAGAACGTGTTGCTTTTGTCCTTCCTCCTTCCATCCACTTCAAAATGACTCTGCAGCTGTTTTCTGTCAGAAGGTAATATTAGTCCAATAACACTCAGAGAGAATTTACAACCCTGGGGCATATGCTAAATTATTTTCCATCTTTAACAACATCAACAGTACAGGTTGTGGCAAAAGTAGGTTTACAGTTGTTTGACTGGAAAATAATGTAATAATTAATACATAGTAATGCAAGAACAAACTCTGTGTTTCACTTAGTCACAACTGTAAACCTACCTTTGCCTCACCCTGTAAATATTGTTTTCTTTTATTTCTCTTCTAAGTAATGTCCCACACCACACTTACTGAAAGAGAAATGAACTTTTCCTGATTCCAGTTCCTTTCAACTCTCAATACTGCATGTAAACTTCACCTAACTCTCTAATGTTTATATCCAAAGGTTACACATATTTCATTCCTAATTCAATTTACTAGTTTAGGATATTTAAACTAAAATCCCTCTTTTTTATGATCTTCTTTATTGGTTTTCAAGAGGCTGATCTCTCCCTCAGTGTTATCATGTGACTTTATCACCTTACTTTCTGAGAAGCTGTTTTTCTTTTGTTCACCCATAAATCATTTCTGCATTAGGCTTTCTCTTAGACCTCTCTGCAAACTATGTTCTTTCTTTGCACACTCCAGAAAGCATCAATAATCTTGAAGCAGAGAAACCTCAGTATTCTCTCTTTGCACACTTCCAAGAGTAAAAATAATCCTGTGTTAATATAACATAGTAATTTTTATTTTGGTGGGTATATTTGAAATGTTTAATAAGAATCATTAAAAATGATTGCTCACATCTGTGTGCCTTTGAGACTTTATATAAGAATGTTGCTAACTCAGAAGACTTTATGAAAGGATTAAATTTCTTTAATTTTTAATGAGTTCTTGTTTTTCCTGCCAGTTCTATTGGCAGTGACTAATTTTAATTCCCATATTAACTATAGGCTGTGTATTTCAAAAAGAAAATGCTTAGCATTTTCAAATACCGGTCTCTGACCCTTAGGTACTCATTTATTTTCTGCTTCTGCAGATTATTGAATTGGCCAATATCTACAAAAACACTATGTCAAGAATTCATTTCTGTTTAAAGCTGATAATGTCTGAGTAGGAATAAGTATTTATCTACAACATGATTTTGTGGAATCAAAGTGCTCTGTATATGTCTTTTCATAACAAACAGAAGAAAGTAATAAAAGTCCTAAACAAAAGCTTTTATTTGCAGTGTGAGTTTCTTCAGTCCACAGGAGGCCTTGCCCAAGGCAGCATGGATTAACAGTCACCAAAGCCAGCTGTGAATTGTATTTGTTGAAATAAAGAGTTGGTTTATGAATATATGACTATAGACGTTGAGCCTTAACTGAATAGATGACATTATCTAGGTAAGAGTCAAAATTTTTACTTTTCTTTGCTTCAAGAAAAGGAGAAAAAAGTCTTTTAAAAGAACTCTGAGAAACACAGATATTAGCAAAAGACACAATTGCTTGGAAAAAGGATGACACGTTTGTCCATGGTTTAATTACATTGGCTTTGTTTTTGCAGGTTCAATTAATGTTTGTAGAAAGCTTGAAGTCCACATTTATCACAGAGAGCACTCTTATAAGTATATTGAAGGCTGTGAGAGACAAAAGGACTCAGGGTAGACTGCATTCTGCGGTTTATGGTTTTCTTTGGAAATAGGGAGGGATATGAACATATAGGTTGTTACTGTATCTTCTACACAAAGACCCAAGAGAGATATATGTTTGTGGAGTGGGGGAAACTTAGAAAATTTGGCATATTTTTTATTAATGTTAAAAACTTATATTACTGGAATTTCATATTTCCAAGTGTAATTTAAGGGACAATGGAGCTCTACGTAGATTGTTTGAAATGCCATTGAACAAAATACAGAACAAAATAAATCAATAAGAAATAATGCTGTTTTTTCTAATGAAGTGTAGATAATATTCCCTCATTTTTAAGTGAAGAAAGTAGTAACTCAAATATGTTGCACCTACACGATTGATTCTTTCACTTTATTACCTGATGTGAAGCTTATAGCATAACAGTGTTGAGATCTCATAAAAATAAATAGATATACCTGTCACTTCATTTTAAGCCAGGGTTGAAATCATTAAGAGAATAATACGAGATGGTGTCATGCCATATGATACGATACAACAGACATAATGCAGTATAATATATAATATCACATTTATAATGTTATAAGTTATCATGCCCCACCTTTTAAGTCAGTTATGGAATGTTATGTGAGAGAGAAGTGAATATTAAATGTGTGTTGAATATTTTGGAACACAGCTTTATTATTCAGTAAGAAACAGAGGTAAACAAAATTCAGGGGCAAACTCAGGTATCCCAGCAGGAGATACTTGTATATTTGACAAAATGAAAACAGGATTTATGATAGGATCAAAGTAAACACATATAAAGGAATGCATGTTAATCCTAAATTCTGTATATTGAATTTGAAAAAACAAATGCATGCAGTGTGACATGTACACGTGAGACCTTTTTTTTTAATCCCCATAACATCCATTGTTGTACTTTCTCTGAGCCAGGGGCACACAGGATATGTATTGACTAAGTCAGAGCTGTGTGCTTGGCGCCTAGCTGCTGACACCAACGCACACAATGAGGCAAGGGTTCATAGCCAAAAAGAAAAATAGGAGGAGTGCAGCATTTGGCATGTGACTCCAAATCTGATTTTGGTTCCACCAGTTACTAAATTTACACTTTCTTCATTGATAATATTGGAATACTATTATCTATTCATGTGATTTTTAAAATACACAAAGTAGAAATTTAATATTTTAAAATGAAATGCTGCCCTGGATGATGTGGCTCAGTGTGCTGAACACCAGCCTGTGAACCAAAGAGATGCCAGTTCGATTTCCAATCAGAGCACATGCCTGGGTTGTGGGTCAGGTCCCCAGTAGGGGGTGCACAAGAGGCAACCACACACTAATGTTTCTCTCCCTCTCTTTCTCCTTCCCTTCTGCTCTCTAGAAATGAATAATTAAAAAATAATAATAAAAGGAAATGCTTATATCAATATACTATTGAATTCAAAACTTTATTTTTCACATACCTTACCATGGGTTACTGAGGTAAGAAGTAATTGTAAAACATGTCCAGAACAAGTTTCAGATGTAGAAGAGGGAGGATTCCATTTTTTAAATATTTGCTACCCCAAACAAAAGTTATACTAAAAAAACACATCTATTTCTTTTGTTCCTTGACAATTCATTTATTTCATTCAGTGCCATTATTTAAATATTTCTTCCAAAAACCAAAGATCCATCTTTTTCAGCTGGCATGTTGAATAGAGCTGCTATTGTCCCTGAACTTGGAACTATATATTTGTGCAAAGTTACAGAAAATCAGGTTAGCTATATATGATGTTGCTTTTCTGGCACTCATAATGATTGGAGATCTCTGAACTTCACCCAACTAGTTTTTAAAGTCAAACATCTGATTGGGTGCATATCTGACCATGTAATTGTCCAATTACACATGGGACAATGGCCGTTAGTTGTGGTGACTAACACAAGGGCAGAGCTCTGAGCTTCTCTTCAAGAGAGGCATGCTACAGGCATGACAAAAATGAAAGGAAACACAGAAGTCCGTCTTGGGAAAGTACAGAAGCTGCCACCAATACACCAGCTCCCTTTGATAACTAACTCCCCACTCAAATTCCAAAGATGTAAAGACCATTGAAAGTTTTTTTAATGGTTCTTTTAAAAAAAAAAAACAGGGATTTTTAAAAAAGATGTATTTATTTATTTATTTATTTATTTATTTATTTATTTTTAGAGAGGGAAGGGAGAGTGAAAGAGAGAGAGAGAGAAACATCAATATGTGGTTGCTGGGGTCATGGCCTGCAACCCAGGCATGTATCCTGGCTGGGAATCAAACCCGCGATACTTTGGTTCTCAGCCCAAGCTCAATCCACTGAGCTACGCCAGCCAGGGCTTGACCATTGCAAGCTTTAACATGCTCAGAATCATCAAGAGCCAAGTACCATCAATATCCTTTATGGCTTGGCACCAAAAGAAATGTGTTATAGTTAGTATGTAAATTCTTACTACTGAAAAACTTTTTCAAGTCAAACCTATGGCTGGAGACATTAACACTGAGGTAGACAAATTTTGATAAATAAAGCCCTTTATTTATCCAAATATAAACCCAGTACCCAGGGACATCTGTGAAAACAATAGGCCTGCCCATCTCGTCTGCACTGCTGGTGAGCTTGCTGAGATCCTTATAGCATCTAGTCCAGAGTTGCTATTGAGTCTCTCTGTGAAGGGATTTGCTTCTAAAGCATTGTGATTCATTTTACTCTTTTGTACTCCTATCTAATTATTCCACTTCCTCTCAATATCTGTTAAAAATAAGCTCGTTCTGGTAGCAATTTTACTAAAAGATACTGTATTTTGTTTTCCTCATAGTCTAAATGGGTTGCATAAAAATAACTTCATATAGAAGAAAATAGAGACTCATTTTCTCTTTGAATTAGCCAGAGTTATTTTTTTTTTATGGCTAGTACTAAGAATGCTGAGAAATACAAAGTTTTATGATTAGATGAGAAAATGTAATGCATTTTCCCCACAGAAATACACTATGCTCCAAATCCAGGCGTAGGGTCAGCATGTAATATAAATGCATATTAGAATTAACAACAGAAAATACAGTAACATTTCTTGAAGGTTTCTCTTAATCATCCCCACAGTGATGTGTCTGGGGAATGGAACACAGTATCTTTTCTGAGGCAACAGTGGGCCATCCACCCTTACGTGGCTTCTAATACTAACTTTCTAGAGACTTTTTTTCTTTTTATGTTGAGAAATTCTCCTACTCACTGCCTCAGATAACCACTATCCACTAAACATTTTTAATCTCCATTACATTAATTGGTAGAGTTATAAATATGGGGATGGCATTTTTCTCTGAATTACCTTTAGGTTGATAGAGCTATTATATATCAAATATAATTCACTAAGATATAAAAGTATTGAAAATTGACCCTGGCTGGCATGGCTCAGTGGATTGAGCGCGGGCTGGGAACCAAAGTGTCCCAGGTTCGATTCCCAGCCAGGGTACATTCCTGGGTTGCAGGCCATAACCCCCAGCAACCGCACATTGATGTTTCTCTCTCTCTCTATCTCCCTCCCTTCCCTCTCTAAAAAATAAATAAATAAAATATTTTAAAAAAAAGTATTGAAAATTAATTGCCTCTTTAGAAATAATTTTCTACCAAATTCATTGATCATATTTTCCAAATCCCTTTAAATTTAATTTAGTCATTAAGATATACCTACATCTCTAAGTAATTCACATTACTGAATACAGTGGTACATCCTCAAACATCAATATTTGTAAGGATGTAAGGCATCTTTGAATTGAAAACAATATCCTATTGGCCAGATGAGTGTGTTTATCCATTTCCTAAACTGAAAGTGTCTTCTAATCTGAAAATAAGCTGTCTTGCTGGTAAGCCATCTAGGGCATTTTGAACACTGTAAAATTTAAGTAAACCATGTTTTGTGATAATTTGCACACACATTAATTTTCTATGATTTCTTCTGCCTTACAATAATGCACAACTAACATGGACTTGATACACTGAGATAATTCTATTATAAGCAATTTAATCAAGTCCTTCAAATAATTGACTTTTCTTGACAAAAATAATTGCAGTAGAGCACAGCCCAATTGTTTTGGGTTCTTGCAAATACTAGGTATAACTATTGCCCTAGCACAGTTTATATCCCATTACATTAATAAAGGACAAAAATGACCTTCAGCTAAAATTTTGTAGGCATTGCAAAATCTTAAGAATTGGGAGGCTTAATCAGCTGGAGAAGTAAAAGAGAAATTTTCTCTTTTTCCCTGCCACCTCTTGGTTTGTTAGCATGTACTAACTGTGTAGCTCAATTTGAGGTAGTTACCAGTTTCTGTCTTATAGAGTACAATAGTGGAGCAACACTTTAAATAAGCTGATGGTAGTCCCATTGTATCTGGCCACTCTTGGTAGACTTGTATGCTTGAGTCATAAATTAATGTAATGTTCACAAATGTCCTCACCTATGAAACCTCTAGGAAATTCCAAGTTCACCATAACCTATTCTGTGAACAGATAAGCCTTTCTTTTCAATTGATGTATTCTCAGTTCTAACAGATTATACAATGCAATATACACACGTATACTCATTTTATTTAAGAGCTCCATAAAGCAGTCATACGAGGTGTTTGTAGGATTCCTTTACTTAGTTAGTTGGGTATAACCTAAGCCCACGGTAACTCCACTATCCCTAAAAAATTCATTTCTTCAAAATGTTGTCAAAATTTGAAATCCTGTACTTGCAGATAATATCCCATTTGTATTTTTCTCTCCTTTGCTAATACAGCTTCTTCATTTTTCTACATGAATCTATTCCCCCACTATTAAAATATAATAAAGACAAAACAAGGACAAAATATTTGCTAGGTATCCTTCAAAATTCAGCAATTTCCAAGACTCCCTCTTGCTTTTATGAATTATACAGGACTGGCAATCTTCCATAAACTTCTTGACAGATTCTGTTCCCAGAAAGAAGAGGGAACAGTCACATTAGGCCCCAGAGGAGTATAGGACCAGAAAACTCTGAGTTGCAGTTTCCTATTTTTCACAAACCACCAAAAAAGTCAAATGCATTAATCACCACTAAGTTATATTTTGGGGGCCAAGTTCTTCGTACAAAAATGATTTATACTTCTTTTGTTACCTAAATTCAAAGTTATTTAAAAAAAAACCCCTCATGCTTTCTGCTAAGGTCACATTGAAGGGTGGTGTGATAATTGGTTCTATTTATAAAATTTACCTTTGCAAAAGAAAAAAGACTCATAGGCATGGGCAACAGTGTGGTGAGTGCGTGGGGTAGAGGTGTGGGTGGAGTGGGAAGAGGGCATAAGGGGGATAAATGGCCATGGAGAAAAATACAATAAAAATAAATAAATGCAAAATTTACCTTTGGATTGCAAATTCCTAGTCAAGATAAGAACCAGGGAAATTCAGTAGAGTCACACCATATGATTACAAGTGAGAAGGAAGGATATTGGTGATTGCAGAAAATGTTACTGGAATGGAAAAACAAAAGTGTGTCTTTATTTATAGGTAAGTGTCTAGTAGTATGTCAGTATTTTGCACTTGCTAAAAGGTAAAAAAAAAAAAAAAAAAAACACCCAACAACTAAAGTTCAGATTTTTTTCAGGTGAGTGAATTTTTCCATTTTCTTTGACCATGTCTAGCTTATTTATTATATTGTGTTTTTATTTCTATCCTGCTGTGTGGCAGAACTCAAAACTAATAGACTTTCTCAAATGTATTTTTTTCTGACTAGAGAGAAGACATAACATTTTAGTTTACACAGGAATTCAGCACTATGAGATTTGAAAACAATAAAAATGTGAATATAGGAAGTTTTCTGAATGAAAGATATTGAATTCAGTTATTGGATTTTGTGCAAATTAAGTATGAAGTCATAAACAACTGAGTTCTTAAGTGACATGAAGCTAATAAGCAATTATAGGATGAACAAGATCATAATTAGTCATGTTTTTAATTAAACTATTTAATTTCTCCCAAGAATTATTTTTATTACACGTGTATTATTTTCTAAGCCATTTCAATTTCTTATGAGTGTTTGTAGTTCGAGACTCAAATTCTTTCTTTCCTGAGATGAAACTCAACAGAGATTCCTTGGTAGGCAAACCGGAAGCTCAAACATAATAACTTAGTTTTATTAAACAAATAAAAATATAATCACGTTAATATATATCTTAAGCTAAAAATTTAAATGTGTAAATAAGATAACCATTCATATGCATTGCCATCCATTTGTTTTTTATCATCACAGGTGCATTATATACACACTGAGTTCTATTTGATGATTTCTTGCATGTTTCTGTGATAGTAACATATTTATGTTCATTAATCACTAAGGACATCATCATTGTGGGAATAAGAATTGGAACTCAAAATCAAATGCATATATCCTATTAGATAAAATTGTTTCCCATGGGAATATGGTTTAACACTTCTGAAATCACTATACGTATATTCTAGAATTAACAATTAAATAAATGAATGACATATAGTGGGGACCAGGATTTTCATTATTGAAGTGGAAAGTTACAGATAAGCTGAAATTATCCATGTGTCAAAGGACTAGAGTTGTAGACATCATCATGAAATCATGTTAGCGTAATATAGACATAGATGGTTATGCATAGAATTATTTGTATATATGTTGTATACATGGATTAGCACACACTCTTATACCTTCTTACTCCTTGCTCTCTCCTTAAGAAGCCCTAGAAGCAAAGATAGCCCAGCACCAATGAGCGAATCTAGGGTCCAAATCTCAGTTTCTAATACTGTTCTCTGATGTCTTCTACAATCTACTACCATTAAAAATATGAACTAAAACAAATTAGCATTGGATTTACTAATTCAAATGCAAGTTATATGTCAGTGTTATGTTTTGTTTGCTTGTTTGAGTATTGGGTGCAATTAAAACAAGATTTACAGGAACAAATATAAAGGACACATGGACAAAAACTGGGGGGGTGGAAATAGGAGAGAGGTGGGGAGGGATGGGTGGGTGGGCTGGAATGGGAGTAAAGGACAGAAAACTGTACTTGAACAATGATTAAAATAAAAAAAAAGAAGAGTGAGACCAAGAAAAAAAATAAATAAAACAAACAGCTGAGATTGAGCTCTGTATTAATGCAATAAAAAGCAGAGTCAGTGGGTATGGGGAATCTTCTTAGAGAATATTCATTCTTTGGACAAGGACAACATCAGGGAGGATTGAAAGTGGAAGGTGGAGGATGGGTAGGGCATGGGAGAGTAATGGGGGAAAACGTGGACAACTGTATTTGAACAACAAAAAATTTAAAAAATAAGTGGAAACAACAGACACATTTTAATCAACCCTTTATTATAATGATGAGAAACCAAAGTTGCTTCTGGAAGTAAACTTAAGGTAGCCTATAAAGGATGACCACAAGTTAACCACAATAATAAAAATAGAAATAATTTTGGGAATAAGGGAACTTCATGTTGAAAACAACTGGCGGTGTGAAGAGGAGATCGTGTATAAAAACTACAAAGTGCTCCGATTGCCAAGCCTGTGCCAGTGTTTTGTGCCCAACCCTCTTTGCCGGTGTGGCCCTAAAGGTTTGATAGTTCAAGGCTGTCAGCCTGGCAGATCCAGGGCTATCCCACACTCCGGGGAGGGGAGCTTTTGGAGTAGGCAGCATGCCCATTGCTACTTTCAGCTGCCTCCTTGCCCACCTTCCTCCTGGCCTCTGGGTATGTCTGCCCCTCCAGGGCTGGAGGTCTAAAGCCTTGTCCTGTGTTACTTTAACACTCATGTCTATTGCTCTTTGACTCCAGTTTGGAGGAAGACTTACCTGTTTCAAATTTCTGGAAATTAGCTGCTTGCATATGGAAAGTAGCGCCACTTTATGGTTACAAGTGCCCACTCCTGTGTTTTCCATGGGTGTTTTGACTTCAGCACTGGCAACGCAGAAGGGTAGGGCCAAGGGGAAGCAAAGACCTCTTTGCGCTATGGTTCTCTCCCACCTACCTGACCTCACAGGGGGCTAGATCACCACTAGTAAATGTTAGATGACCTAAATTAATGGGCCATACTTTAAAGTCCTTCGCTCCTCCCTAACAGGGCCTCCAACCATTCCCCTTTTCTTGCTTTGACCAAAACCCATAACCTCCTGGCCCAAGAGCCTTTCGGCCACACCCATCCTTTTTGGGAGAAGTATGGATGAGTCAGTTTAAATTGAAAGAAAAAATATTTAAACATTTTGTAAGACAATAAAAATTTGTTTTTGCATTGAAGCTAGATTGTCTTTTAAAGACCTTCAGGCTTGGTTCATGGAGGTGACTGAATATACATGCTATTGACTAGGGCCCGGCCAAATGTGGCTCAGTGGTTGAAAGTGGGCTTGCAAACCAAAGGGTCATTAGTTCAATTCCCAGTCAGGGAGCATGCCTGGCTTGCAGGCTAGGTCCCCAGTAGGGGGCCTGTGAGGCAACCACACATTGATGTTTCTTTCTCTCTTGTCTCCCTCACACTCTCTAAAAATAAATAAATAAATAAATACATTTTTTAAAAAAGAAAAAAACATGCTATTGACTTGGGATTAGCTGTATTGTTAGTTAAGCTATGCCTGTGGGCACAAGTGGCTCTGATGGAAGCCCAGAGAGCTTTCCTGAGAGACTAGAGCTCCATCCACACTCATGGAAAACACAACTCTTATTTCCTAAGTACTGTGGCATAGAAGTAAATAGCCCTCCCCCTCTTTTCTGACTGAGGTTGAATGTTTTGGAGCTGGGGACTGCTCCTCCCTACCCCCAAGAAGAGCTCAGTTAATGTTTAACTATCTGTGGAGCTGAAGAGGTGGCCTGAACCTCAAATCCCAAACACCTGTTAAGAGTGGAGAGGTAAGGGTGGAGCACGGGTGTACAAATCAAGCTTCTACCTCTACCTAAAGTAAGGATGCCCCTCCTAGTTATATACTCAGAGCTAGTTTTCCACAGCTCTGCAGGCTTGTCAGTTGGACCAGGAACCCCTGAAGAGGGTGTCCAGGGACCACCTGAGTGTGAATATATTAGTGTGTATGTGGACATGTGCGCATCCTGGACAAGAACAGGAGGTTAGAACTTTCCATTATGAATAAAGTCTTAATCCCTATGAGTCTGGGAGTTTTTAGCATGACAGTGAGATTTTTCTCCTTGCTTAAATCAGCAGTGATAAAAAAAAACTTTTATATATAGCAAAGGAAAAAAAAAATAATGTACTTTGCCAAAAAAACAAAAGACTCAGCAGTTAGACATTATCTAGATGTAATTTAAAATAACTAGGCATAGTATGTTAAAAGTACCAGTAGAAAAAAAATGTAAAACATGAAGAAAAGATAAAATATTTCAACATAAAAATGGAACTATAAATAAAAGCAATGGAAATGCTCAGGAAAGAAAGGAAGAACCTTGTCACCCTATCAGTGTTCTATGGCTACCTAACAAATTAGCTTACATTTGCTGATTTAAAACACCAGCCATGCATTGTCTCACGATTTCCAGGAGTCAGGTGTCCACACAATATCGGTGGGTTATCTGCTCAGGGCTGTACAAGCTGTAGTCACGATGTGAGCTGGGCTGCATTCTCATCAGAGGATCAACTGGGGAAAGACGTTTTCCCAAGATCTTGTTGGGTGTTCACAGAATATGTTCAGTTACAGCTGTAGAACTTGGGGACTTGCTTCTTCTGGGTCAGCGGGAAAGAATGTTTCTCTCCTCAAGGAGGGGCTGGTTTCTCATTTAAAGTCTTTCTCCTGATTAATTGAGGATCACCTATCATACTCCCCCTTTTGATTAATACAGTAACTACTCATTTCAGATCCTAATTATGTCTGCCGAAACGCTTGACCATTTGCCATAAAATGTTGGCTAGAAAAAGTGTTCTGCTGGTGCTCTATGGAAGGGAATTATAGAAGGATGTGACTCATTAGGGTCTACCTCATGGTATTTCTAAGTTATTGCGGGATCTTAAATTCAGTGTTTCTTTATACCCCTCCCACATGTAAGACAATTCACTGCATCCTGACGTCTCCAAAATTCTCATTCCATTACAGCATCCACTCTAAGTTCAAAAATCTCAGGTCCAGGTTCAGATGAGACTCCTAAATGTAATTTATTAAGTATAACTCTTGGGACATTCTCTTACCAACTTTTGACTCATGAAATTAAAGTTATATTGTCCCAACACACCCAGCAAACACGGCTGGAAAAGGGGTAATTGCTATATGCCTTTTGATTCAAAATGCAAGAAAAAGATGATAAAGTCATTGGTCCAAGGCAGTTCCGACATTCTGCCAGGCAAACTCTAGGCAGATCTTAATTTAGTTCCAAGGCCTGGAGATAATATCCTGTGGCATTCTGTTCTATGCTCTGGTCTATTGGTTTAGAATTCTGAGTCATCATTTTTTTCATCATTGAAGATACCACATGTTTATCCTTGAATAGTTTTCTCACACTATTTTTCTGCCAGCAGAATATTGAAGATCTAACAGCCTCCTTTCATTTTGTATTCTTTCTGATGTATAAAGCTTTTCTTGAGAACTTATCATATTTTATCCCTACCTTTGCTATATTCTACAGACTTAGAAAAGGCATTTATTTGGAGATTATACTGATGGAAGCATATTGTTAAATTCTTCTATCAAGAAGATTCACTCTAGAATTGTATATTCATTCCCATATTCTTAAGTGTGAGGTGTTATCCTAAAAACAATTAACAGACAAATGTACAGAAGAAGAAATGAATAAAAGCCCAGTTATTAGCTTTAGCATTTTTATACATAATGCTTGTATATGATGCTTCGAGGAGTATTTTTCCAAATTTCATATTCTTTAACTTATGCCTCATATGCTATCTTTATAACCTAATGGAGATATTCAATATATAACAAACCTGAGTCTCCATTTTTCTAGTTCATGTAGATCAAGCGTGAATGTGGAAGTTGATACTGGGAAGTCACACTGACTGCCGTGAAAAGTAATAGTGAACAGACTGATAGCAGAGACAGGAAATGACAACTAACTTCCGAAACTTGAGAAAAGAAGTTGAGAAAAGTTAGCATAATGAGGTTCCTATGTACTTATTTGGGTTCTGAGGATGTATTATGCCAGAAGAGGGTATAAAAATTGACATTCTCAATGGTTACACAATATTATTAAGATAACTAGGTCTATTTTTAACATTTGTCTTATAGCCGTGGGGAATTTTGCCCTTGCCTATTTCTCACACAGGGTCAGCTATTGCAAATGACCACTTGTAATAAAAAATGTAAAAGGTCACTATTTGAAAGTACATTATCCACTGATACTATACATTTCATTAAATAATAATAGAAGAGTATTCATTCAATAGGGTTCCATTTTTTTCTTTGCTTTCACTCCTATAGAGAAATCTTATCAATTTATTAAGGCTATTGAGACAAGTTTTCTAATATAAGGGATTTAAAACACAGGCAGTTCACTAATTTTGTATTTATGATTTCTATAATTAGATAAAGAGGGTTGACGAATTTGCAAATGTAATAGATAATATGCTTTAATTATCATAGTCATACATTTTCTAAAAATGAATTGTGGTTTTGTAAATGTTATTAGACATTATTTTTAAAAATAAACAATAAAAAATATCTATGGCTAGCAAGTAAAATGTAATTGAAAGCATATTTTTCAGCCAACTCCACAAATGGTGTTATTCCAAAATTTGTATAAGTAGGAATCTTTAGTGGCTAAGTTTATAATTAGCTTTATCATTATTTACTCTTTCTATGTCAAATTTATTGCAAGTTTCAAATGAGTATTAATGTATGTTTTTGAGCAGATATACAGATTTTATTATTTTTAAAGAAATATTTGATTCACATGTTAGATGAGATATATTGACTAGCCACCAAAACAAAGATATGTCATCATTTTAGCTTTCAATAGGTTATAATCATGAGACTTGATCATTTATTTCTTAAGCATATATAAATTTGTCAGCCTATAGTAAAGGATATTTATACCTCAGACACTTCTCTATTTAATATATCTTTTTAAACACAATATATTGTAGGAAGTTCTCTCCCACATTATTTATGAAGGATCATATTTAAAACCAATATAATTGCATTACTTTTAGAACTGCTATTAGTAGCTGGTAAGAGCAAATCTCTGTAAAAATAAACATTGTGAAACATGTAAGATCATTGTATGAGCGGTGAAATTATCAGCAACTAGCACATGAGTCCTGAGTTGGTCATGCCCTAAGGTCAATGTGAAACCATTTTATTTCCTGGTTAGACACCATAAAAGATATTCATAATACTCAATTAATTATTAATAAGAGTAACAAACCATGCGCAAACTCACAACTACTTCTATTCTAAAAGTGATATGACTGAAACAAAAATACAGGCCTGTGGTTTGAAATGATAGAGCCACAAATATAGTAAATATCTACTTTTCCTTTTAATGTTCTCCATACTGCTGTTCGAATGAAATGCTAAACATGATTAGCTTATGCAAATGCACATGGTAAAGTTAAAAAGCATTGTTACAATTCTTAAATCCGCTGAAAGCTTTGTAGAAGACATGAGGTGATACAAAGACTTTTTTTTAGATTTTTAAATATTTCTAACTATTATATTTCTATCAAGTTAAATCTCCCAAAACTCTACATTTGGTTTAGTAATCTTCAGCATCCAAAGCAATCTATTGGCATATAATATGCTTCTGAATTGTTGGAATACATTATAAAGCAATCTCTTTTACACAATGCACTGCAGAAATAGAATTGAAGAGAATTTTTATTGTTATCTATTACTTTTATAACATGACCAAGTTATTACATTTTTTATAAGAATTCAATGCTAGGAAATGCTTTGCCTCTACAGGAAAACAAAACAAATAATAAAAAACAACTAAAATATTAAGCTTGTTTATTTATAACACAAGGACTAGAGATCTTTTCAAGTATTTTTTTTTAATGTATTGGCTTTCTGAAAGCTGATGCAAAATAAGATTTCTAGCTTAATTTTGACAAATTTTTACCTGTAAAATAAATTTTAGTATAATTATTACACTGTTTTTATATTTATTAAACATACACATACATCTGTATATTTTGTGTTACTTCACTTAATGTTTCATATGGCAGTGAAACTGATTTATAAAGATATATTCTGTATTTCAATGTAAATATGGGTCTTTCTGCCAAACAACAAAACATTTTTTAGCTATTAAAGCCATATTTTATAATCCTGGATTTTTACATTGCCTTGATCCTGGCTAATCCAACTTTATTTTAATATCTCCTTGTTTCTACAAATATAATTTGAAGATCTTTACTGTATTTTGAGATTTTAAGAATGCACTTATTCATTAATGCATTTAAGAAATATTTTAATTTTTCTCAATATTATAGTTTTTTCATATCTCCCTTGATACCTAAAAATGTACATGTCTTTATTGTTCAAGAAGTTTTGCTTTGTGTTTATTTAGATAAGTTAGAGGCAAATTTATTTACTTTTACTATTGCCATATAAGACAATCATCCAAACATGTGTACACACACACACACACACACACTCAGTTTAGTTTTCAGAAAATAACACATTTATATCTTAAATAACTGTACTTACCTTAAATAATGTATTTTATAGCTAAATTTTTAACAATTCAGTTATGTGATTGAAATGTCTTTAATTGTCATTTTGATAAACAGTTGATATCAGAAATTTCAGTTAACTCAATCTAATCCAAAATTTTGCACGGATATATTTTGTCAGTTCTGTGGTTGCCTCTTGCTATTAAAGGTTGCATACTTAGGACATTATACACAAATTTCTAATTAATCTGAAATATTTAAGAGCTCAACTGTACTTAAGAAAGAAAACACTTAAATATATAATCTTAAATAATGCCTTTACCCACTTGAGTGATTCCTTGGTTCATATCCCTCCTGTGACCACTGAAATCGTTTTTAACTTTGGGTGCTTTATGTATTTGAGGATATTTTCAACACAGCACAGCATGAAGTTATTTTAGCAAAAAGGCTATCATTTTGGTGGGTTTCTGACACACTACAATTATAATTAAACCACAAATTAAAATTAGTCAAAGAAATTAAAGCCTAACATTTGATTTGCAGCAACCATTTCCACACCTCCCATATAAATCATGAAGTACCATATCCGAAATTACATTGCTTTCTTCAAGACACACCACTAAATTTTGAAGAGGACAATGAAAAAAATTAATCCATGCTAAAATTCACCCATTCACAAATATCGCTATTATGACAGTTATTGAGCTTTCTATTATAAACAAGACAGTTGTATGTCCATAATTTTAAAATGAAGAGGATTTGGGGTTTTGTTTACCTCCCATAACTCAATGTTCAGGGTGGATTACTCTAATTGCATGCAAAAAATCTATTACTATTTGACTCTCTGATCTATAACTTTGCTTTATATCTGTCTACCCTGTGAACTCCCAAATGCTAAAACACTTTCTCTCATGCTGGGAAGAATTCCTGACTTCAGAATCTCATACTATCATTATAAGTGTTCCTTACAACTAAGTGAGGCAAAGCCTGTAAAAGTTTTTAAAAAGTATAAAAAATCATGATAGAACTTTTTTCCCCCCCTGCTTGTGTTATTTTGGAAAAACTGCACTCTCCTATTTTATAACTGTAGCACTAGTGGAATTAACACATGATAAATATTCAACAAATATGTAAATAAGATTCAGTACTATTATAACCATGCTTTTATAATTGTTGTTAAATATAGACCATGAATATATTTCCAATTATATACATGTGCGTGTATGTATATATGTGTATATATATAACATATATATAATCTGCAATATGTATATATAATATGCAAAATGTATATGAAAAAGTGCTGTTTTTGCAGCAGGTTTCTCCATTTGGGATTTTGGAAAACCTCATTTATTTTGGTTAAATGGGATCATTACAGTGCTTTTGCTCTGCAATCTGGAAAATGTGTCCTTTTCTCTTTAGGAAAGCGATCCTCCAAAATGAAATATTTAACAGAGCAAAATCACCCTAAATTAAGGCTTTCACTTTGATGCAGTTTTAATTTCTTCCCATCTCACGCCCAGCTGATTCTAATCTGGAACAGTATATACAAGTGGAGGAAGTACTTTTCTCAGTCTGTTGAGATCTTGCTTCCAGGCGTATCCTGTTTGGCTCAGGTAGATTACTTTAAGAAAGTATTCATAAGTGGAAAATTTTTAGTTGCTCTTTAGTCTCTGTTGTCTTCTACAGGGCACGTGCCAGGGTGCAAAGTGTCTGCCATGACAGGAGAATCAGGTGAGAAACTCTTTGTGCACCCAACATTTTGCTTGACGTCATTGGGTTGGATCTCTTGGGTCCAGAGTCACGGTGATGAGTGCTATGACACGTCACAGCTATATGAGTCCAGTTTAAATTATTCCTGTCTTCCTTATAGCCTCATATTCAGCGTTACAACTCCAAATTATAGAAATTCACTGTGCTTTTTCGGGATATCCTAAAATTATTTGCACAGCATTGTATTCATGTTCGTGAGGGGAAATGAGTCAGACACCGATGCTTCCTTTCTATCAGGATGGTTCTGCACCTAAACCGAAACCCGCATCCTTCCTAAGGCTTACAGGCTTCAAATAATATGGCCCATTCTGTCGCTGGCTTTATTCCCCACGGCCCATTCTGTCTCATTCGCTTGCGCTGTATTGGCCATCTATTATGCCACATACATTCCCATCCTAGGGCATTGTCACTCAAGATTCTGTCTGTTAAATTTGTCCATCAGTTGTTCACCAAAGCTGATCCCTCACTTTATGTCAAGTTTTATAAATGTAAAATGTCACTCCAATTCTCCTGATTTTATTTTAATTTTATTCATATTGTTCAACACTATCCAACATTTCATATATGCACATATTTATATACAAGTGTTTGCTCATATGTGCATGTATATATTACATGCATGGGTGTGAGTGAGTGTTCTTTTTTCTTCAAATAGAATGTATAGTACATTCATGTGGGATTGTCTTTCAATCTAATTGTTCTTGTCCCTCATTTTAATACACAGAACAGTAACTGGGCTGCATTCAGACTCAGTAAATACTGTGTGGATAAATAAACCATTGATCAAATGAATCAGTATCTAAGAAATATTTCTCCAGCCCTGGCTGGCGTAGCTCAGTGGATTGAGCGCGGGCTGGGAACCAAAGTGTCCCAGGTTCGATTCCCAGGCAGGGTACATGCCTGGGTTGCAGGCCATAACCCCCAGCAACCACACATTGATGTTTCTCTCTCTCTCTCTGTCTATCTCCCTCCCTTCCCCTCTAAAAATAAACAAATAAAATCTTTAAAAAAAAAGAAATATTTCTCCAAAGTTATAAAAAGGGGTTGGCATCATCCTCAGATTTCAAAAATGTAGATTGTCCAGTTGTGCTCATTGTTAATAAACTCCTTAGTTCACTTTTGTTTGGTTGATCCACTACTACATTTTCAGAAGGCTTAAGACATATGAAAATATTAATCAGTGTTAATAACATTACTGTGACTTACATGTAATTACATAGACTTTGTGAACTTCAGTAGATTTAACTTTATATATTTCATGTTAGTACTCAAATATTTTTAGAATATAGAGCCATAATGTAAATAATATAATAGATTTTTACTGCTGAAATGTATTGTTCTAATTATTTCCATGTATTTAATAGGTGCCGCATACATATAGTCTTTCCTGCCTAAAACTTAGTCTTCTTCCTCTGTGTTTAAATGTTTGTGGCATGTCCTAGGTATATGTATATACACATATGTACACATGAAATGGAAAATTATATTTATTGTTGAGAATAATGGAAGCCCAGTCACTATTTTTACAGGATGCAAATTACATTCAATCAGCATGACATCATTTCCCTGATTACATCTCTACTAAAGTCACCTCACTGTTTTGCTGCCTAAGACATCCCCATGGTTTCATTTGGGATCATTGTTAAAAGGGAATGTTGAATTTTAATTAATCAATGCTTATAGTTTCATTAAACAAAAAGCAAAGATAATACATTTTGAGCTGTATATTATAGAAGTTTTAATAACAAGAAATACATACAAATGGAACCTTTTGTGTAATGATTAGCATTCAATCAATACAACATAAGTTGAAGGCAACAGGCTAGACTTGATAATGAAGAGAACCTGCAAGCTATAAAATATTTTTATGGTCAAGTCACATGCCACTTAAACAACAGTAAAGAAAACATTTTTTTTTGTTATTGTAAAACTGTGTTGTTGTGCACACTGTTTTATTTGTTGGGTGTTTGAACTCCTGCTCTGCAATTGCTTTACGGGCCATGACTGAGGGAGGGCTGTCCTGCACAGGCCCTTTGTGAAGTGCCTGGGGTTAGGCTTTTGTTCTGTGAGAATGAAAGAGGACTGGGTGGTTCAGGCCAGGCTTAACTCTGGGCATATTTTCTGACCCTCGCATCAAACAGAGTTACAGAACCAAAGATCCTGAATTCCATGGAGGCCAAAATGAACAAGCTCATTGGCCTGGGTGGAAGGCAACGGTCACCTGGAGGACTTGTACGAATCCTGCTTCTGGACACGCAGTTGGGACTCACACGAGGCTTCTGTGAGGTCAAGATTGCAGATGCACAGGTGGCACTTGCATGTAGATAGTTTTCTTTTTTTTTTCTTTCTTTTTTTTAGTTTTCAGTCATATTTCATAATATACTATGACTTTTATCAATCTAATTTGAAATAATTCCAAATGTAAGTGCAAATGCTATTTGGTTAACTAACTACATTGTTCACTAGTGTTATCAATTATTATAATTGTTATTGAAACAGTAAAATGAAATTAGTGAGAAAAATCATAATGAAAAGAGCAAACACTATGTTTCCTATGTGGTAGTCACTATGCTGTTTTATATTCATTTTATTTTTTTTTAATTCTCACAGCAATCATTTTTGTAGACAAAGAAGGTGTTACTTAGTGAGTTCAACACCTAGTAAGTGGTGCAACAGTGCTCATATTCAAGTTTATAGTACTCGGAAACACAAGTTTTCCACTATTACACTGTAGTTCTTTAAATAATATATTTTATTTCAATTAAAATATACATTATGATAAAATAATGGCTGACCTTTGCAACACAAACTAACTTGAGATACAATTTATTAAGGTCTTATAATTAGTTTGAATCTTTGTTCTATTTATGAATTCCTATATTACCAGGTCATTTTTAAAATTGTTTTCATGTTCCCAATTGAACATTTTACGTAGTTTTATAGATATATTCAATCTTAGTGCTTTGCTTTGTTTTTATTTTCTTTACTTGTTTTAAATTCCTTTACCTTTTATATATCAAACCAAATAGCTTAATATCAAGATTTAGCCACCTGCTAGTTGATACTGTAGCTCTTCCCAGACTTTCTCTGTATCTTCTTAAAAATACTGAGAGATCAGTGTATGTTTTTACGAATTATCATCATCTTATTTTCTAGCAGCTTCAATTTACTAATTATTTGTTCTTTATGACACAGAATTTTGAATCCTTTCTCTTTTTCCTTCTAATAATGTCAGTTCCCACCACCACCATTCTTCACAAGGATTTTGTCCACTGAGTCTAAAATCCAATGGGCCGAGAATGGATTCATGCCAGCAGGTGCCCAAATCCCTGGCTTGGTTGCCTATATTGGAGATCCTCATTCTTACAATAATTTCTTTAGCCTTACTTCTGCCTTTCTGGAGCATCGCTGGAGCTGACAAAGTACGGCTCTTACTACAGACACATCATTCCCTTTGTCACTTGTTCCAGAGGTAAAATTGCTTTAAAGCCCCTCTTACATGTAAAATTACAATTAAAGCATCAAAAGTCAACAGCAGGATACTGAAGGAAATAACACAACTGAGCTATCAAATTGTTCACAGGCAAAGTGTAGAAAGCGGTGACTATAGGATTATCTTCTGGCATGTCATCTGAGGTTTGATAGTCTTATGTTTAGGCATGGCCCTTAGTGATAAAACTAACACAGAGAAAGTAAGGCTGACTTCATGTACCACACTCAGTACCCACGTAGACACACTTCAGCAATGTCTCTCTGTCATCATCCTTCAATACTCTAAAGATTATTAGCATGAAAATTAGGGCCCTTCTCCTTTCTCATGTGTACAAACTGACATCAAAGGATATGCTATTGAAGATGATGATTTTGCTTTGTTTCAAATTATTTGAAAGCCTTTAGGTATTATTTTTTTAATTAATGTAAAGTTGATATATAATATTATGTTAGTTTCAGGTATACAACATATGAATTTGGTATTTGGGTACACTGTGAAGTAATGCCAATAAATCTAGCTACCCTTCACTACCATACAAAGTTACAACATTTTTTGATCCTATGATGAGAACTTTTACAATTTATTCTGACAACTTTCAAATATGCAATACAGTATTATTATCTATGGTTTCCAGGATCGACATTACATCCCCATGACTGATTTATTTTATACGGTTACGTACCATATAACAATGTGTCAGTCAAAGAGGAACCACATATATAGTAGTGGTCTCGTGGGATCATCACGAAGCTAAAAACTCCTATCAGCCTTGATGCTGTGATGCTAGCTTCCCTAGCATTGCAGTGCAAGGCATTATTCATGCATTTGTGGTGATGTTGGTGAAAGCAGATCTACCCCACTACCAGCTGCATAAATGTGTAGTACATACAATTATGTACAGTGGATACAGTGCATAATAAACAACTATTTCACTGTTTATATATTTACCATATTATACTTTGCATCATTATTGTGGAGTTTATACTTTCACTTATTTAAACAAAAACATTTGCTGTGAAACAGTGTGCTGTGTTACACCGGCAACAGACTCACACATCACGTGTTCACTGTGTCTCTCGACTGCATCACTCTGTCCTGCTTGATTTGACCCCTCATTGTTTGGTACAGTAACATGCTGTACAGGCTTGTAACCTGGGAGCAATGGGCTGTGCCAAATAGCCTAACTGTGTAGTAGGCCGTACCATCTAGGTTTGTGTAAGTGCAGTATATGATGTTGGCACGATGATACAATCACCTAACAGCCCATTCTTCAGAATGTATCCCTGTGGTTAAGCAGTGCAGGACAGTATCTGGAAGATTGTACCCTTTGCTCCCCTTAGTTCACTATTGAGCAATTTAGTTCACTCCAACCGTCTTTCCCTCTGGGAACCACCAACCTGTTCTTTGTATCAATGAGTTTTGTTTGTGTTGTTAGTTTGTTTTCTTATTATGTCCTGGACCGTATTAACAAGATATGCAGGGTGTGTTATAAGCCATAAATAAATAAATTTACATTCTTAGTGGGCAAAGTGGTCATTATATAATATCACCAAGCAGCAAAGCAGTCCCTTTTTTCTTAACATATTACATTTATGATACACATACAATTATAAATGTGCTCAATATTAAATAAAGAGTAAAAAACAAAGAAAGTTTTAAAATCATATCTCAAAGTTTTTGAATTAGTTGAGCATTCATAGCTTTAATGGAATACATTGTTTGTTCATGAGGTGAACGAAAAAACCTTCCGGCTCTGTAATTAGGATAGATATACTATTTAAAATGATCTGGTGATTTTTTAACTATTTCTCCAAGAAACACAGGAAAGGAAGAAACATGTTCATTAAAAAAACATTTTTAATTAAATGAACCACTTTTCCCCACTTTCCATCATTTACCACTGAGACTATCCATCTTATCTGTGCAGTGTTATTGCCTCCACCATATTTATCTCCTAATAAAATGAATACAATTTTACAAGTAGTCCATGCCTTGTAAATATAAACTGTTTCCAAACCTGGAATTGTTTGCAAAGTTGTGGATCACTTTCTCAGTCTGCAGTTACACTGTGTTATCATTTCATTACTCTGACATTTTATGTTTTATAAGGACAGATTGTAAAATATGTTGATATCATAGACTGCTTGGTAATTTACTTGTATTTCTTGCTGCTTATAACATTTTTTGCTTCTGCCTGCCTGCTAAAATTTTTATTAATTCAAATAAAAATACTATTAGAATTGTGAAAACAATAACAATTATTTTGCACCTTTATGCCATGCTGTATAATTATAGCAATATATATTTGTTATGCAAAAAATAAAGTTTTCTTTCTTTAAATATTATCTTTAAATATATATTATTCCTGTTCTATGGTCTTTAAAATAATCTGTATATCCCAAACTATAATATGTTTAAAAATAAAGTATACTATCACATGAAAATTTATTTAGAAACAAGTCAGATTATAAAATAAACAGATTTGAACATATATCCAATTGTGCATAAAACAAATAAGACCCTTAATTTTAGTTTAACAACTTCATATGATAAACTTACTAGGTGTTCAATTTTCAATCAATTTCATTAAAATACTTGACACAACCAGTCACTCTAAAAGATGAGCAAAAGAATAACACCTAGATGCCTTAAATGTTTGTGGAAGGTTTTCATACTTGGGTATGCAAGGTATTCAATATCGGTAATATTGGCATTTTTCTATAAAACTAGTTTTTCTTAGAGAATTCGAAAGTTAAAATATCAATTAATTAAGGGACACCTTAGCAGGTTCTTAGTCTGATAGGTTTGATGGTAGTGAGGATAAAGTTTGTCTCCAGCTAAACAAAGTTGGGAGTCTTGTTGCAGGTAGATAAAGAAGCTATTACGATCTGCAGACAGCTGCTTTGGTTGAATGAGTTTGTGCTTCGTTTATCATAACAATGGGTGATAAGGCTAATAAAAAGTGGTGCACTGCTAATGGTGGTGATAAGAAAAGACAGGACATTATTCTTGAGTAAACCTAGATAGAATCAAATTCTGGAGTGGCTTGTTTCTGGGTAAGCTGTCCACTTTAAGCACAATGAAAGGAAAAAGAAAAAGAAACCGTTAATAAAGAATATGTTTAGAGAAAATATCTTGAGATTCTGAAAATCTCTAGTTCCTTATCAACTTTTCTACATAGAACCATTATTTTCAAAATGCAGTTTTGATCATTTAAGTTTTTCTTGTGAACATGCCAGAGAACATTCATTGAACACCTTGCTTTAATGTGTAAATATGAAAAACAACATAGAAAGATAGGCATTAGATAGTGTAGAGCAAGTCAATGTTATTTGAGGGATATTCTAGCAATATAAAGTGCTGGTTGAGTGCATAGAATCATATTTTCAAAAAGTAGCTGATATTTGAAAATTGAGTAGATTCACTACATAAACTAGAATATTCTGGTAGAGGAAACAAACACAAAGGCAGGTGTGGAAAAGAATGGTGTCAGAGTGAATTGCAAGCAATTAAGTTTATATGAGAAAAAGGTTGAATACTTTGTTGGTGGGAAGGCAGACTGGTGAAGCCACTGTGGAAAACAGTATGGGATTTCCTCAAAAAACTAAAAATGGAACTGCCTTTTGACCCAGCAATTCCACTGCTGGCATTATATCATAAGAACCCTGAAACACCAATTCAAAAGAACCTATGTACCCCAATATTCATAGCAGCACAATTTACAATAGCCAAGTGCTGGAAGCAACCTAAGTGCCCATCAGTAAATTAATGGATAAAAAAACTATGGTACATTTACACAATGGAATTCTATGCAACAGAGAGAAAGAAGGAGCCCCTACCCTTTGTGACAGCATGGATGGAACTGGAAAGCATTATGCTAAGTGAAATAAGGCAGGTGGTGAGGGACAAATACCATAGATCTTACTTGCAAGTGGAACCTAATCAACAAAACAAACAAGCAAGCAAAACATAACAAGAGGCATTGAAATAAAGAAAAAACTGACAGTAACCAGAGGGGAGGCAGGAAAGGGATAATGGGGGAAAATAGGGAAAAGTCCATCAAGGAACATGCATTGAGGACCCATGGACAAAACCAAAGCAAGGAAGGATGGAGGGTGGGAGTTTGGGGTGGGTGTGTGGAGGCAAGTGGTGGTGGGAAAATGGAACAGACAACAATAAAAAATACACAAAAAGAAAAAGGTTGAAACTGAGGTCTAAAATGGTAACTCTTTGACAGATCATTTTAAATTCTAGTGGATGGTGTGGAATCAGCTCTTCATCCCAGAATTTGATGTTCTGTAGCTGAAAGACCACCTACATCAGAACTCTCTAAGGGACTTTCTACATTTTTGGAATCCAAGGTGTGCCAGTGTTTTACTGCATCATAATCCCTCTGGGTGTGGTCCAAGAAATCGGCACTTGAATAAACCCCTTGATTTTATTATGCCCAACAAAATCTGAGCTCCGTTTTCTACTAATGAAATGTAATGGGAAATGAGCATACTCCATGCATTACCCGTGATGATACAATGGTGAGTTAGAAGAATGTGTTACATATTTGTTTGAGTTTATCAGGAGAGAAGAGCAAGAGCAAGAGCAAGACTAGAGATGATTTATAGATGAGTCTAATGTACAGGTAATTATAGTGTCCTTCATCTTGCCTGCATATCACATAGCAGTATCTAGGGTATCTTCAGACAAGAGACTACCCATCCACATCCATCTGCTTTCAGGGTTTTAGAATATATTGTATTTTAGCTATGCTGGGTTCATTTGTTTTACCTATTTTTTAAATCTCAGTTTATGGAACTTGCACCTAAGCTTTGAAATCACATGTTTGTGAATTGTTTTGTGAAAACCATTGAAATAAGTATCAAATTGACTTCAGTACTCCTTCAAAATGCTAAAACAAGTAATTTTTAAGAAAGCACATATGTTTATGCTATTTTATGTGTGTGTGTGTGTGTGTGTGTGTGTATCAGTTAAAATAATGGAACTACATCCTACTATTACTGGAGGTTGACAGAGCTTTCTTTCTGTAAAGGAAATGAAGTAGCCAACAAAAATAACAGCATACAAAATAACCTTGAAGTTCAATTATTTTAAACTGCAAATTATTATCTTGCTTAAGAATTTTAATATCTCCCATCGTGACAGTGACCTTCAATTTTTTTAATCACAGAACTTATCATGAATAATTTTGAGCACTAACCCAATGACTGATTGCACTTAATTCTACACTGCTTCATGCTCCATGGTTCTATTATAAATGTAACAAAATATTTCAAAAATAGAAATTAGCTCAAGAAATAAAGGTAAAAAAGATAAATATTTAAAAACATACTGATAGTACAAATTCTTTAATTTTATGTTAAGTATGAAACAGACTTTGCACATGAAAAGTCAGGGCACGGGATGTCATATGGTACACACTCAATAAAAGTTACACCACGTTGTCGTTGCTGCCATTGGTGTGACACTCTTCCTGGCGGGAGCATCTCTGTGTTAAAGTGGCATGACCCAGCAGATTTTATTTTCACTCTCAAAATTTCTTTTTTCTCTTTCTTTAAAAAAAAAATTATTGTTGTTTAAGTACAGTTTTCTGCCTTTTAGCCTGGGCTTTTGATTTTGTGTCCAAGTAAGTTATTACCAAATAATTTTATACTTTAAATAGTATACTTAATGTAGAGGATAACTTTATGTAGATAATATATATGTAGATAATGTAGATAATATATTCTAAATGAATATATTTAATTTATATGTGTATATATGTATATCTACATATTCTAATGTATATATGTAGATAACATATTCTAAATGAATATATTTAATGTAAGTCAATGACAGATGAATAAATATAAGATTGCTTTAAATATTTTGATTTATTTTACAATCATATACTTTGCATCGGAATGCAGTTTTCCATACCTCAGCACTTCATTTTCAAATATAAAAGAAAGTTCTGATTCTGTCAGGTTCACTATACAAGAATTCAGGGCCTAAAGCCACAAATAGTTGAAGCTGCACTTCTCGTTTTTCTTGTATTTAATTAAAAGAAAGTTGTGTTTGTGTCTTTCCCTGAGGTTGCATTTAATGCTACTGATATTAAAAAGTTTTTCTTTCAAAAATGCAGGTACAAATTTTACCTCAAATCCTACTTAATAAGAATTTTACCTCAAATCATACCTAAAATAAAATTTTGTGATAAAATAGATTTCTAGATAAAAATAGTGAAGGAAATTGTTTTCCACAAAAATGAGAAATAAAATAAAATCACAAAGAAAAATTATAGCCTGATATATGACAAATATTTTGAAACACATTTTTGAAAAATAAGGTATAGTCTCAACCTCAAGGCAAATTAACAACAGACATAGTGAATGAACATTCCAGACAATGAAAGTAGTAAAATTGTTAATTAAGGTGTTTCATTATCAACTGTCTACAAACCAGTTTCCTAGAATAAGTACTGATAGAAACATAATTAGTTTTGGTCCTATTTGTATATTATACATAATAGTTAATAAAGAATATTAAAGTATGGCTCAAGAAAACTGAGTTCACACAGACCTCCATAAGATAAAAAAAATTACAAACCATAATCTGGCAGAGTCCAGAATTTAATTTAGGGGAAATAAAACACAGAGATAAAATCTATATCAGAAATAATAGAACTAGAATAAACACAATATAAAACCCATTGAAGGCATAGAAGACAGGTTTGAGGAAATCACAAAAAAGAAAAATGAGAAGAACAAAGTTATAAACCTGACTGTGGAAAAGATGAGAGATAAGAAGACAGACTATTCTGTGCATGAGTAATTAATATTACTAAAATAACAGAGATGAAATTTGAAATTGAAGAATATCCTGAAAGATACAAGAAGCAAACTTAGGAAAGAAGGGACAAAACTGCTTATGGGAAGGAGAATATTATTCCAGGAGAATTTATTTCAACAAAAAACACTGGAAGTGAATTCATTAACTCAAGTGTATGTATATTGTCTATTATATGGACATCAAACATAGAGAGGGAGCCATAACCTAAACTGTAGTAAGCAGCATTAATTATTAGTCATTGATGGAGACCCAATATCTGGGAGTTCAAGAATTCATGCTCCAGCTCCAGTGGGAGTACCTAACGTGGACACTATAACAGCTTCTCTATCTTAACCCCTGTTTTGTAATTTATAAATGAATTTCACAAAATAACTTAAAGGCACCTTCTGGACAGTACATTAGATTATGTGTATAGGGACTTAGAATTCCCGACAGAAATGAAATATTCTCTAATTTAGCAATTTTCAACCAGTGTGCCACCAGAATTTTTAAAACTTGCAATCCCTGACTGTGTAGTCTGGGACTCTGACCCCTTTTCCATTAAATTGTCAAATTAAAAAAAATGACAATAGCCAACAGAACAATAGCTGTCCCATGTGAATAAATCAAAATAATACCTATTTTATTGTCACATTGGCTAAAATATATAGGTTTTGGTTTGCTGCAGAGTTTTAGTAATTAGTTTATGTGTGCTCTGAAATTAAAAAGGTTGAAATCGCTACTGTCAGGTATTGTACACAAACTTTCAAGAACTCTTCAGAGTAAAGCATCCACGATTACTTTAGGTTTCCTAGGGGGAAAAATTAGACAAAATTCCCACAAAACATATGAATATAAACCAACAAACTCAGAAATGGAGAAAACATCAAAGGAACAGTGGTAAGTATTAAATCTACCAAAATAAGATGAATTACTTGCAGCCATAGTGCTTATGGTAACACAACAGACATAAAGATTACAAAAGCTGACACTGCAGTGTCCATACTGCAGCTACGGGACTTAGGAGGACCACCAAATAGTAGATTTGCAGGGTTTTTTTTGTAGAAATGAGTCACTGGATACTGTTGAGTCCTCCCAAATGAGGACATGGCCCTCAACCCAGGCATGTGCCCTGACTGAGAATCAAACCAGTGACCTTTTGGGTTGTGGGATTATGCCCAACCCACTTACTGAGCCACACCAGTCAAGGCAGTTTTCAAAAAAGACTTTACCAATTTATACCCACATTAGGATTTGTTAATATTTCATTTAGAATATTTTTGCTTAATGTTCAGAACAAAATCAGTCTATTCTTTGTTTTTTATAAGTTGTTTTGTTTTGCTTTGCCTTAATCAAGATAATGTTGAGCTCATTAAAAGAGTAGAGAAGGTATTCTCTGGAAGAGTTCGTGTAAAATTAGTGAAGTTTCCAATCACCCATCTTATCTCATCACTACTTCATTACTTGGTTCATGTGTAGATCAGCACCTATGGCTTGTTGCTCCTTTTGACTTGTAGTTTTATGGTTCTTGCCTGCCTGGTAATTGCTGAATAAATGCTCTATATTATTTCTGCAAAAATATAAATTATCAGTATTTTATTTCCTCCAAAGAAGAACCGGTTTCTTTATGGCGAGCAGTTACACGATGTTCAAACCTCCTTAATTCTGTCCAGGGTTGTCAGGTGTCAAGGCTGTTATTCACTATGATGAACTAGGAATCACTGGAGAGATGGTTGGTTTGAGGGCCGAGACAGTAAAGAAGTAAGCCTAAAATAACTTTTGTCAGAAAGACATGTAGAACTTAAAAATACGATTTTATTTTATTCACAGATCAACTTTATAAAAGTAATTATTCCCATTAATGGAAATCGAGGGTCAAGTGCCTTCCCTAATGACTGGTTTAATCCCTCTTCTGATTTAAAATTTACCTTTTTTTCTCATCCATTTATTCAATAAAATTTATTGAGTATTTTTTTTGTGTGCCAAGAATGATATTATACTTTGAAAATGTAGAAGGTTAGGCTGCTCTAGAGATGGTCAGAAGCAATTTGTTCATTTTGAAATTTCTTACAATATATTACTGTGGAGAATTCTGTTTTTGCACAGGACACAGTCATCCTTAATATCAGGGTAGGAGAAAATATAGTTAGATACTAGTGGGAATGCTATGGGCTATTTTATCCTGAGTTTTTATTATGTAGGTGGGTATTCTTTTAGGGAATATATGCTGTATCAAGAAAATGTAATGTGTTTGATGTGACTCTCAATCAATCACCGCACTGGGAAGTCCAGCTTCTGGTAGCCTAACCCTGGCGCAGCAGGCGGGGCTTTGCCCTGAGGCCAGCCTGGGCTGAATGGGTGCTGCTGGAACACCCGAGACTACAAGGATGCACACACTAGATGCGCCAGTGTGCATGCACTAGGAGCAGACTGCATACTAGCCTTACTTGGTGGGTTGGGCTCCTGTGCCCAACAAATCCCAGCACCTCTGGCTATCTGGGAAGATTTGCTGGCCCTATTGCCTCTTGGCAGGGAGGGAGGGAGGGAGGGAAGGAGGAAGGAAGGAAGGAAGGGAGGAAGGAAGAGAGGGAGGGAGGAAAAATCACAGAAATTATATTCAGAATAATAAAGTACATTATAATTTCAAACTACAGTACTTAGAAATATTGGAACAATTGCATGCATTTTTTTTAGAGATGTAACTTAGATATTTCCTAGAGGCTTATGGTGCCTATTGGTAAGCACTTAGATGATGGTTAAAATACGTTGTTCAGCAGCCAAAAGGCTTCATGATGAATTCTATAGGTTAAATTTGTACTTATATCTATCTAGAAATAAGAGATAAATTGGCAATGCTTTAAGAATTAGTATGTATTCCGTCAACTGTGCAATTCATTAAACATTTGAAAATATTGTACTGTTGAATCTAGGCTCCATCTAAAATAATTCTAGACTCCACCAAAAACAATTGCAATAACATCATATAATGAGCATTGAAATATCAGTTTAGTATAAATCACCAATTTTTAGTCTTTATTTTACATTCTTTAAAGTTAATAGTGTCAATCCAACATTGATGAAGAAATATTTCTAATCAACATAAATACTTTAACAGTTTAACTTATGAGAGATAATTTGTTCATTTTATGTATATTACGTACATCCTAAGGTAAGTTGTCAGGCCAAGACTTCTGTTTTTGATCTTTCACTTGCCTTCAACAGGACTATTACTCATCCATTTATATCACAGCATCGAAACCCCAGGCCATAGCTGACTCTAAAGAAATTGATCCAAGTCAGGACATCCACATTTTTGCATCAGATATTGGAATTGAGAAAAATAATTAATTTTAATCATTTTGACTTACTTGAATTGAGAACTTGGGAATTCTTGAATTGTGAAGTGAAGATGTTTTCAACAGGAATATTAAGAAGGAAAAACCTGTTCCCAGAAAAATAGAGGGGTGAAGTAGAAACACAAAGAGGCAGAGATGTGAGTCCATACATGTTAAATAAAAGCAAGTCAACCAGCCTTGGCTGGCGTAGCTCAGTGGAATGAGCACGGGCTGGGAACCAAAAGTGTCCCAGGTTCGATTCCCAGCCAGGGTACATTCCTGGGTTGCAGGCCAGAACCCCCAGCAACCGCACATTGATGTTTCTCTCTCTCCCTCTCTCTCTCTCTCTCATACACCTCCCTCCTTTCCCTCTCTAAAAATAAATAAAAATAAAATCTTTAAAAGCAAGTCAACCAAGAAAATCTATTAAGTTCCTGAAAACTCTTCTATTCCAGGTGCCAGCCTGTAAGAATTCTGGTGCCAGTTCTTGGTCTTTGCTTCTAAAAGGTGCTCTGGAATCCTTATGATCAACTTAATTTTCTGCTTCTGTTCTTTAAAAACGATACACTGTTACATGGAAGAAACATCTTGAATATCAAATCAGAGACTAGTAAAGGATAAAGAATGTGAGGCAATTGTTACCTGATAAGGAATCCTAAAAATATTAAGTATACTTTAACATGGAAAATAATGGATTAAAGTATTATAAATGATTTTTATTTGAATCTAATTATATTATTTGAAGTCAGACATTATACTCAATTACTTAATTTCAAAATCACCATTTAAATAGTTTGATGACAGCAACTCTTTAAAGATAAGTGTATTTTTAAATAAATTTATCCAGGTATATTCTTAATGCAGTGATATATTTATAATGAAAATTCATATTGAAATAAGTAAAATTATTAAATAAATTCCAGAGGTATAAATTTAATCAGTAACATAGCAGATGCACTTTCATTTCTCTGTAAAAGAAATACAATATAATTTTAAGACATGATGAATTAGAGAATTTCCAAGATATTAAAGTAAAATAGAACATGCATTTAGAAAGGAACAATACATATTAATCCTCATGAGAAAAATTATGATTAAATAAAGTATATGATTTGTACATTTCTTTTTAACATTTTGAATAAAGCTACTGCTTATTTTTTTAAAAATAAAATCATTGCTTGAATAGTTTCTTTTACACTTTGGTAATTTTTCAAACCAAACCCTCCATTTTAATTATAGTTCTTTAACCATTAATACTATGTCCTAATTAAGTAATTAATTAAGTCTATAATAATTGCTTTAAAGATAACATTAAATTTACTGGTGTTTTAAAAATAAATTCAGGTGATGGGACTTTAATGTACAATTTAAGAATTTATTAATATTTAAAAAAACAGTCATTGCTTTTGTGTTCAGTCAATACTGAGTTTTTGAAAAATAGTTATCAATTTTATCATTTCTAATATTTCATGCTTAAGTGTACTTTATGGAAAAGGATATATCTTACTTTTAGTGAAACTTCTTTGCTTAGCTATTAAGTATTTATACTCATTTATGCCAATGGAAATAATGTGACCAATAAAGATTAATTCTACCTCTTTGTGAAGTGTGACCTTCTATGACTTGAACTTTGTGAACACTTTTTCATGCTTTAGCCCCAAATGAGAATTTCGAATACTATATAGTTCATACTTATAAAGAAGTTTCTATTTATCTTGACAATTTGGAGAGGAAACATAAACCCTACTTTTGTTTGTCAGCTTATTTTCTTCATTAGATTCCCATGTAAGTGAAATCAGATGGTGCTTGTCTTTCTCCGATGGGCTTACTTTACTTAGCATAATGTCCTCAGCTCCATCCATTCTGTCACAAAAGGTAAGAGGTTTCCCCCCCCCCTTTTTTATAGCTGAATAGTATTCCATTGTGTAACTGTACCACAGCATTTTTATCCACTCACCTACTAATGGTTGCATGGGCTGTTTCCAGATCTTGGCTATTGTAGAAAATTCTGGATTGAATATAAGGGTGCATAAATTCTTTCAGATTAGTGTTTTGGGTTTCTTAGGATATATTTCAGGGAGTGAGATGGCTGGGTTAAAAGGCAGTTCCATTTTTAGTTTTCTGAGGATATTCCACACTGATTTCCACGGTGGCTGCATCAGTCTGCATCCCACCAACAGTGCATGGCTCCATTTCCTTCACATTCTCACAGAGCACCATGCAGAGTACTGATGATATGTTATTTAGCTATATACTCGAAACCTGTATGGTTTTGTGAACCACTATCACCTCAATAAATTCAATGAACTTTTTCTAATTTTAAAAATATGTGCTTTTCCCCTGTATTTTCTTTTTCTTTAAGATCTTATTTACTTATTTTTAGAGAGGGGAAGGGAGGGAGAAAGAGAGAGAGAGAGAAACATCTATGTGTGGTTGCCTCTCGTGTGGCCCCCACTGGGGACCTGGCCAGCAACCCAGGCATGTGCCCTGACTGGGAATTGAGCCTATGACCCTTTGGTTTGCAGCCCAAGTTCAATCCACTGAGCTACGCCAGCCTTGGCTTCCCTGTATTTTCTATGTGATTAATATATTCTTTTTCCAGCAATTACAATGAGATTATAAGCTAAACTTTTTATGAGCAAGATTTTTGAAAAATTTAATAAAAAATATTTTATTTTCTAGTTTGAATATAAAAAATCTTAAGGGTAATACACTAGATATAACCTTATGCTATGTGTTAAGATTTGTGATGTATTTGAAAGTAGACATAATATGCTTAACAGATTAATTGGGTGCCAGACATGAGGTAACGAGATGATTTAAGAACAATTCTGAGGATTTTATCTTAAGAAAATGGTGGTGTCATTAAAAGGACCCAGTAATTATCTTTGTAAATTTAGTGAATACTTTTGTTTCCTATATAATCTGAAAACAAAAGGACTCATGTGTATTTGGTATTTTATTAAATTTACATCATCATTATTATTATCTATAGTATTTTTGATACAACATACCTAAGCATTTGATGTTACTCCTAATCCATAATATGAGACAATCTTTTAGTTTTGCATTAATGAATACACCTTTATTGCCCATGATGTCCCATGACTATGCCAATATTCTTCACATTTATTGACACTTAATTTGTAAGAAAAAGCATTTGATATAGATATTATGATTTAAAATTGACTATAAGTTAAATTGATTAGTATTTATGTCTGAAGGTAAAGCAGGCATTGTGTAAATTATCAAGCCAGAACAGCAAAATAAAACCAATCAGACATGGTGCATTTTCAATTAAGTCACTACTGCCTCCAAATGAAAACCAGTTGTTCTATCTGGAAGGATTTAGAGCAATACAGAGAGAGTGTGATGCTTCTCAGGCCAAAATGGCAGCTCTAGGCTGATGGTGAGTGTCTGGGTACCAGTCTGGAGAGCGCACTACTGCCAATCTGTGAGGGGGCTCCATCCAAAACCTGTGTCTGCCATGTTATTCTTTTTGAGATCATGGACATTAAAAATCATGCGGAGGAAAATATGCAAACAAGTTGGACTTTGGTAGGTAGATTTGGAATTGAAATTAATGAGGTTTTGGACACTAGGGAAAATGTCCCTCTTTCACTCCAACTTCCTACTGTGCTAGCTCCTCCATCAGAACTGAAGCTAGTTTTCAATTCAAGCCAAGTCAGTATTTTGAGACTATAAAACCTGTCCTGCAACACATACTTTTCTAAGTATTAAGCAAGTATAACAGAATTTTGATCTCTGTTTTCAAAAAGCTTAATATAGTACAAGGAAGAAAGATATGAAAAATAAGAATGCCCTGGGATGGTAGAAGTAGAGTGGAATTCAAAATGCAATTGAAGGTTCAGGAGAGCAGTGTATAACTCTCCTGAATAGTTATAAGGAAGCTGAATAAAATGGGTTACACATACACTGAATCTTGAATCATGGGCATAAAACTTGCAAATGGATGAAGTGCAAATTGACATAGTAGTTAAGATAAAAGATGTCTTTGTGGGTCAAATAAACAGAAAAATAAATTAGCATCAGGAATATAAGTGGTAATCAGAGCTCAAATACCAGATAGTCAACACTACCATAGGAGTTTGGCTGTTACTCAATCTCAATTTATTAAGAAGTATCAGTGGAATAATGAAATCAGGTTTGTGCCTACACCATTTAATATGTTCATTTTTATAACTAATATTTGTTGAGTGACTATAATATTCAAAACACTATGAAATTATAGTTTCCAAGTAAAGGGAAACACAAAATGAAAGAATGCATCACCACAAAATGTGCCTCTTAGTCATAAGGATTACTTTGAATTAAAGACATTTTTTTTTAAAAAGCAGATGCAAGAAGGGAATCTCCACTTTTCATTCTGAAGATAGGAGGTAAATCTCCCATGTGAAAGGTGCCCTTCCTGTACCAGAAAAAAAAAAAAAAAAATTCTTTGACAGGAAGTCAATGCAAAGAGAATTCTGTCCAAAAAAACTTAGTTAAAATACATCTTAAGTTTCTTTACCTCCTATATATTTTAAAAATTTCCCATAATTGCCTCACCTTGTTCAAGCTAGTATAAAAGAATTGAGGTTTTACCACTTGTTTGGGTTTTATTGCTTATGAGGGCTCTCATATCATGGAAAACTAGTATATGTGTATGCTTTACTCCTGTTAATCTGTTTTGTGTGAGTTCAATTCTCAGGACAGGCTGAAAAACCCTCAGGGGGTAGGATTGCTTCCCCTACAGTAGAATATGCTTAAGACTAATACAATGGTCATATATATATAGGGAGCCTTTGCAATTTATTTCCTAACATCTGCTTAAATCTGTTAGTTAATCGAGTTTTATTAAAACTTTTGATATTGCAATAAACACACAATCATATTGAAACAGTGCTAGGTTATATTTACCAACAGAATGAATTTATTGCACCCAAATAGGAAGAGAGAAACTTGCTTGTTTGCTTTTCATCTTTGGCTAATTTTATTTCTCTGTGTCCAGGGTTCTGCCCCAGATTCAAAATATGTTTAAATTGCTCATCTCTCATTTATACATGAAAGACACATATATTTTCTAATATAAGATATCTTGTAAAGTATCAAGAACATGTTTAACATCCCTTCATTTTTTGCTTAGTTATTCAACATGATGAGCACTAGACTCATCACTCCACGATCTGGGTAATATAATGAGCAAGACAGACGGATGCCTGCCATAGAGGAATTATACTTTAGGAAACAGAAAATAATAAAATGAATGACTCAAATAAATACAGAGTATTCAAGTGCTATGAAGGAAATTTGACTCTGTGATACAGAAAGACAAGGGAATGGCCTCCGGGAAGGGATGCTATTTCAGTTGAGATGCACTAGGTGCTCAGGACCATGAAGGCCAGTTGTCAGGGGCAGGAGCTTTGAAACAGGGAGAGTGTGGCACATTTGTTCTTGTAATTGCCAGGAGATACTGTGATCATTAAGAGGGTAAATGAGCTAGGGTGTTCTAAGAGACAAAATCAGCAAAGTGGGTTAGATCATGAAAGGATTTCTAGGTTCTGGGAAAAGGCTTTGATTGCAGTCACCTAAAGCAGAAATGATAGTCACTTTACTAAAATTGTGGAGATAGAAAATAAGGATGCATCAGAGATGCAGTTTGGAGATAGCATGAACAAGACTTGAAAGTGAATGGAATATGAGAGTGTCTAAGCATTTGAGGATGCATTCTAGGTCTGGGTATACTGATTTCCAGGAGAGAAACTTCTTTCTCCTAAATAATATAATTTTACTGAATCTACTGTGTAGGATTTCCTGAAAAGAACAACAGCAATAGCATAAGGAAATCTCATGTCCACTACTTCTTCTTTCCCTAGCTTTCCTTTGTGGTAATTATAACTTTTAACCTTTTCAGTAAAATAATCAGTTCATTTTATTATTTATTTTTATTAATGGAACATATAAACATTGTGCTATCCTCCAAGAATAGATGTGGTCAAATCATACAGATTTTTCTGTGTGCTTCTCTCATGATTCATATTTTCTAAATATTCTGTTAAAACCAGTGGTATTTTCCCATTGAATCAAAAGCCATCTGTAAGAATGTTTTTATTTTTCATTTCTAAATATTTGAGAATAGTTTTCTTATCTAGTTTTCACAACACTGTTCATTGAAGAGACTATATTTTCTCCATTGTGTATACATGAAGACCTTGTTTAAATTAATTGACCATATATGCTTAAATTTCTTTCTGGACTCTCTGTTCTATTTCATTTGTCTATGTATCTATTTTTATGCCAGTACCATATTGTTTTGATAACTATAGCTTTGCAATATAATTTGAAATCAGGGTATGAGATTCCTCTAACTCTGTTCTTTTTCAAGTTCAAGATTGCTTTGACTATTCAAAATCTATTGTGGTTGCATATGAATTTTAAAATTGTTTTTTCCTATTTCTTAGATGACTTTTTTCAAATATAAACTCCTAAATACGTAAACACCAGTCCTATATTTTTCATGTATGTCTTTCTGGTCTTCAGTTTCAATAACTTAAAAGTATAAATACTGTAACAAAAACCTCACTTGCAAACTTCTGAAATTTTTAAAAATTTTTCTAAACTTATTTAATTTTGAAAAATAAATTAATTCTAAATTTTAATCAAGTTTTACCATCTTCACCAAGGCAGTGTGATAGAAGTTTAAGATGTAGCATTTATTATTCTAAATTCTGATAATTAAATATTTTGCTATGCTATTTGTGTCTTTTTGATACATTAAAAAAACTCATCCATTTTTATAAGTTTATTTATGAACTTTTAAAATCAGAGGCAGATTTATTTTGATTCAGGAATTTTTGAGTTACACTTATTTACTACAATAAAATATTAAATTTCTTTACATTTATTTTCTACACAAACAATCAAGTTGCAAAAATAATCCCATTGGTTACCAAGTAGAGTGGTCTTGGCACAATACTTTCATCAATAATCTTTTCAAATGATGTGCCAACAAAAGATTTCTATAAAAATGATTTTTATGATGTCAGAATGCATGCATATATTGCAAGGCAAATAATGAATCAAATAGACTGTCAACCATATGGTTGAAAATATAATTACTAGGAATCACCCCCAAACTGTGCCATAGTATCTCCAGCATCCTTCTGACATATTGCTTGTAATCTTTTCACTGACCAGTTCTTCTTTGTATTAAGTTGTTACAAATAACAAGGAAGTTTTTATTATGCTCATCAAATTCAGCATGGATTAGAGTCCTAAAAGATTTCTTATTACTATTACATATTTTTCTATTCCATTTTAATATTTTCAAAATTAATAGCCAAAATAATTGAAATAACACAAAAATGAAGTCTAGAGAAAAGGAATTCTTTGTTTTGAAACATCTAAGTACATTAATATTCTTCGGTGAAAGTGAATTTCCTAACCTTCTTTAGCAAAGAAATGATAGATCTTGAGAGTTTTGCTGTAACATTTCAATTAAACTCTCTATTTCCACAAAAAAAAGATTCTATGCTACTTTATACACATCAAAAATGTTAAAAGACTATGTTGACTACCTCTATTTTTTTTCAAATTCACTAACACTTTTAAACACTAATTTAATATTGTGAACAATTGAACTATACATATTTCTACTATTTCATTACATTTGCAACTTAAGAAATGTTTTTAACAGAAATCTTAGTTCTTAGTTCTATGGTTGAATTGATGAATGTAATTGATAAGCTGTGTGTTCTATATTTTTAGTCAATTGCAGGAATACTAATGCAACATCAAGAAACCTGCTGAGGTGATAAAGGGATTAATCAGTTCATGAACAGAAAGTCACTGTTTTAATGCATTGAAGCAACTCGTCTTTGCAAAGATGGGAAAAATGATCATCAGTATAATTAAAGCAATTTCACTAAGAAACATGTGCTCATTTCTAGAAAATATAAATTTATTAACTGACCTAATGGGAAGTATGCAAATAATTTTACAACTAAAATAATAAGGCTATGCCTAGCAAACTACAAAATCATAATAATTATAATAGACGGAATAGCTAATAACTGGATAAAAATAGGTTAATAGCATTTTTAAGCAATCAGAATTGATGTATGGAGCCTGCAAAATAATGTGTTTTCTTCATTTGGTAAACATGAATTAACAATTCTTCTCAAATTAAAAGATTTTATATGAATATAATAGTCATAAAACTTTCATAGGAAAATACATGGAACAGTCAGGGGAAAACATAAAATAATAATTTATTTCCTGAAAAAATGCAATTAGACTTATTTAATATCAAGAAGGTTTGGAGGGAATATGTAATTAGATGTATATTTAGCACTTGGTAATCATAATAATTATATGATACAAATGATTATCATTTTACATACATAATGAATCATGCTTTATTTCATCATTTCTCTTAACGAATACATCATATTTGAAATGTCATGTTGTAGGCTGAATAATGTCTCCTCCACCTCCAGGTACACATATTCAAATCCTCAAATATGTGAAATGGTTACCTTTGGCAGCAAAAGGACTTTGCAAATGTCATTGTTCTAAAGACCTTGAGGCCGGGGAGATGAGGCAGCTCACCCAGGTGGGCACCATGTAATCTTCAGTGTCCTTACAAGAACAGGGCAGTAGAGTCAGGGGCCAAGAGAGAAGACAATATGACAATGGCAGGGAGGAGAGAAAGAAAAGGTGATGAGCTGCCTGGCCACAAGCAAGGACTGGGGGCGGTCTCTAGAATTTTGGCAAAACAAAGGAATGGGTTGTCTCAAGAGCCTCCAGAAGGAACTGTGTTTGCTGACGTCTTACCTTTAGCTCAGTCAGTGTTTCTGTCTTCAGAAATCATCATCTCAGATTTTAAATTTTTGACTACTAATGTGGTCAGATAATAACTGTACGTGTATTTTTTAACCCACTAAGTTTGTATTACTTGGCCACAGCAGCAGAACCCTAGAGCAGATTTTGGTACAGGAATGGGGTTGCAAGCTAACAAATATGTAAAAATGGGGAAGCGGTTTCGGAATTGGGTGATGAGTAAAGGCAGGATGGATTTCGAGGATTTTAGACAGTCTTGCATGTTTTTAATAGACTGTTAATAGAAATATGGCTATAAGAGACTTCTGGTGAGGGTTAGAAATAAATGAAGAATATGGTAACAAACCCCTATATCATCTCAAAGAATAAATTGTCATAAACAAACTGTGCCTAGAAACATGGGCATTAAAGGTGTTACTGGGGCTCAGAAGTAAGTGAGAAACACGGTTGATAGAGCCTGTCATGTTGTAAAGAATTCTTAAATAAATATAAAAAGACCATTGATAGAGAATGGATGTTAAAGGCACTGTTAATTAGGAATCAGAATGAAATGAGGAACATGCTATTGGAAAAGAGAATAAAGTCTATTGTTATATAGTGACAGAAAGTATGGCTTACTGGAGCCCTACAGTTCTATAGAAAGTAAAAGCTGTAAGCGATAAATTTGGATATTTTTCTGAGATTTCCTATGCAAAGTGTTGAAGTTGAGATTTTGTTCTATCTTGGTGTTTATAGTAAAATACAAAAGGAAAGAAGTATTAAACAAAAATAACCAGAACTTCATTTGGGAAACTATCACACTATACAAATTGCAAGAAAGCTAAAATGAGAAGACTCTCAGTAAGGAAAAGGCATTCCTAAAACAAAGCCAAGGATGGGCTTGGACACCGTTTTTTTCTAGGGTTCAGAAAAAACAAAGGTACGCATTGTTCAACCACACACACAGTTCTGGGAAGATCTTAAGAATGAGACTCATGGACCCACTCGGCCACCTCCATGGAAACCAAATACAGAGATGAGGTTATCTAGAAAAGCGACATTTTGTTTAGTGGAGTGAATCCCCTGGTGGTAATTGTGAGAGCCACAGGATTCCTAAAAATGGGATATCAACAGAAATAATATTGGCTTGGACCAAAAGAGACAGACACAGCAAGTGAAAGAAGGCTATTGGACTCTCAAAATTCTACCAGCAAGAAACAGACTGATAAAACCACTCAATGTCAAACACACGCTGCCCTTCATGGAAAAAAAAAAAAAAAAAAAGGGAAAGCATCTCTCGTAGCCCAGAGTCCAGACACAAAGTTGGAGAACCACATGGTGGAGACCAAAGCCAAGGTGGACTTCTCCCATGTCTCCAAACCTACTGAAGTATGTCCCATTGAATGGTGGATTTTTTTGAAACTGGGGACACATGTTTTTTTTTTTTTTTTCATTTTATTTTCTTCCTTTTGAAAAAAGCCATAGCTGTTAGCCTATGCTTTCTCTACCAGGCATATTATTATTTAGTTGTCTAAGTGTATGTTTGGAAAGGGATTTTGCCAAATATTGTGCTCTAGTTTCTCAAGTGTACATTTGGTGAGGAATTTTGACCAGTATAGATCCTACCTTGAGTCTGACCAATATCTGATTCAGATGATGGAATTTGGAACTTTTGAGGTGATAAAACTTACATGAGTTTCTGGAATTGAGTTGATCCTGTAATAGGTTGAGACTTCTGAGAAACTTGGGGGGGTGTATTTTGAGTGTGAAATTAATGTCAGTATTTGATGGCCAGGAGCACATAGTGGTTGGCTAAAAAATGTCCCCCACAAAAATATATACATCTAATCTTGAAACTTGTGAATGTGTTACCTTACATGGCAAAAGAGACTTGCAGATATGATTAAGTTAAAGATATGAGTATGATGAGAGATTATCCTGAATTATATGGATAGGCCTAATGTGAGAAGAATAATAGTAAACTCAAACTTATATATATGTGCCAAACTTTTTTTATGGTGTCCATCATAATAATTATCAATAATTTGTATTGAGATATACTAAACATGTAGAGTTCCAGAGACTTTCTCAACATCTTCATGTTTTATTAACTTATTCACATCATCTTATTTAAATTACAGTTTAAGATAGATATCACATCTTCATTTGTAATGAAGAAGGCATCACCTTCCTATTACAAATAGGTCTATACTAGAGATTTAAGTTTTAGAGGGGTTGTTATGTTTATCTAAATGAATGAGGTTGTACAGTGACAAAAGAAAAACTAGAGAACAATAAAATAAGAAGGCTAAATATAGACCTTAGAGAACATGAATAATAATTAAGCATTAGAAATTAAGGACAGATCAACAACAGTGACTGAATTACCACAGCAGTCAGCATCAGAAACAAGAACTTTGGATTTCAAAATCCAAGGAAGGGGACACATTTAGAGGACAGGCCATCTAAAGTCACAAAATATGGGCAGTGGCTACCTAAATTTGACAATTAGAAATAATTGATCATATTTTTAAGAGAAATTCATTAAACTTTCCATCAGTAAATATAACAGTAAGAACGATTTGGATTACGTTGTCTATGTAATTAAAAGAAAAATCTCGGATATCATCTGTCTCATCTAGTAAATTATTTATTCTTCAAAGTAGTGTCCTTCCTTAATGACTTCTAGAGAAAAATATACCTAATCTTAAAAACAAAAAAAATGTAAAATAAAACATATGAAGTATAATTTTCTCTTTTTCTCAAATTTGCTTTGGTGTTGTTTATTGTCTGACCAATATGTTACCTACTACTCTTCCTGTGTTTCTAGAAGAAGAAAAAGCACAGAACAGTCTCACATAATTTTGTTACATTTCACAGCTTTTGTATAAAATATCCTTGTCACACATATTATTTATTTGACCAAACTTACTGAGCTGCTATTAAGCACCAAGAACAGAAAACATAAAATACTATAGTAGGTCATTTGAAAGCTTAATGTCTACTTAAGGAGATAGATATTAACTGTGTAGGATCAGCAAGTAAATATAAAATTACCACTGTGATAAATAACTTGCAATAAAGTAACCACATCTAAATTACTGTGAGACAATCTGATATAATGTTCCTTTTCTCATTAACATAGCTGCAAGAACTAGCAGGCAGCAAAAAAAGAATGGTTTAAAATGCATCTAATCCACAGACATGGCTGTTTGTCAGTCAAGGGGACTATTGTGTTCTTTCATAAAAACATTTAAAATATTTTGTCAGACATAAATCATTGATTTGCATTTCCCTTCTGATATACTTTCCATATACAAGTTAATCTTTCATTGTAAAATTATCTAATTTATCCTCTAAAAACTTCTGGGAGAAACACATATTTACTTTTACAATAAAAGATAATAGCAAAATAAATATAATATATATGGTTTTGCAATACAAACAACCCTTGAGTATTGCCTTTTAAAACCCAAATGCTGTTCTAGAATTCCCAAACAACTCCATATTGTTACTTGAAATAAGATAGTGTTACAAGCCACAAAAATACCTAAAAGTAATTTACCATTTGCCAAACTCTGTTCTTTATACACATTGAGCAATTTAATAAAATAATAAGTCAAAGTTTTAAAAAAAATTATATTATTTACATCAAGATGTTGTGAAATACGCTCACCAGTCCTTTCTTGCTAATCACTATTCTGCATATGCAGCAGGAAAATAATCCCTTGAAAACTGAAATTAAACACATTGGTAACTTCATTCCATTACTTAATGTTCTTATGGAAAAGCAAGAAAAAATGATGCTTTATTGTCATTAAAGAGGACAAGAAATTTTGAATAATTACTTTATAAATGAAATAACAACACAGTTAAGTATCTCATTAAGAAAGCCACTATAGTCCTTGCTGGTGTAGCTCAGTGGATTCAGCGCTGGCCTACGAAACAAAGGGTCACTGGTTCAATTCAGCTAGGGCACATGCCTGGGTTGCAGGCCAGGTCCCCAGTAGAGGGCGAGCAAAAGGCAACCACACATTGATGTTTCTTTCCCTCTCTCCTTCCCTTCCTCTCTCTCTCTAAAAATAAATAAATAAATAACCTAAAACATAAAAATAAAAAAATAAAATAGCCACTATAGCTGCATTCAGTAGAGACAGTTTTAGCGATTTATAATTTTCCACAGCCGAGAAATTAAATGAATCCTGTTTCTACTAATAAATTAAGGAAATGTTTTCTTAATTTATTATGAATGCACAGAACATAAACATAGGCACATTTTGCAGATATGATCACCAATCCCAGCATTCTTTGGACATTATTTGTGTCAATGATAACCTGTTAAGTACTAAGTGAATGCAGATAAACAGCCTGTTTGCTCAAGAATTCTAGGAAGGAACTTCAGGGGAAGCAGACTCTGACCTTCAGACTTTATAGCTCTGGGATATTTGCTGACCTTCAACCAGTTATCCTGACAGACTGTGTGGACCTGAATGCAGTGCCCTCAACAGAGAATGCTCAGTCCCCTCCTCTTGGTTTCCCTCCTCCCTTCTCATGAAAACCCCTGCCTGTACTGAAGTGTTAACCTGCTCTGTGCAAGGAGTGTCTGCCGTCTTCTTAAGCTGCTGGCTCTTCAATAAACCTACTTTACTTCTTCCACAAGCCTCTGTTTCTTGATTATTGACTTTTCAGCAGCAGGCAGCTGAACCTGGGTTTGGTATCAGTATTAACTAAAAGCGTGAAGAGCCACTAACCAGACAGGTAAAGGTAAATGGAATTTGAGAGTAATTTAAAGATGTGCAAGAAAGTATGTTAGATGATTTTTCCTATGGTATTCACGCTCTGTTCAGTGTCTATGTAATTTCTATTATGCCCCTCCCCCCGCCACAATTATGAATTCATTAAAGCCAGGGACTCTTTTTAATTCTAGTAATTTTGAACTGTTACATTCAGAATAGTTAAATGAACTTTAAAAATTAATGTTCTCAGAGCCTCACCTTCAGAGATTCTGATTTATTAAGTGGATCTCTCAAAGTGGGAAGCTAGTACGGGCTGGGAAAATTTATGACAGAGTAGTTGAGTACTGATAGACCCAAAGGGGCTACAGCCCCAAAGCAAATGCACAAGTGAAATATCGCTTAAGGGAGCTGCTTGAGAGGAAGAGATGTTACCTAGATGAGCCAACTCTTTCTCAAATAGATGGGCTTGCAGAAATTTTCTGAAGCAATGAGTGAAATTCTTGTTTTTAATTTTTAAATCTTCACTCGGGGGTATGTTGTTATTGATTTTGGTGTTTTAGAGGAAGGGAGGGAGTGAGAGAGATAGAAATATCAAAACATCAACATGAGACGGAAACATTGGTTGTCTCCCATACACACCTATCCTGGGAATCAAACCTGCAACATTTTGGTGTATGGGGACAATGGTACAACGAAAGGTGCCACCTGGCCAGGGAAAAATTATTTCTTGCTTTATGGTTCTATCTTCCTAGGCAAGAATTTTCTAGAACTAAATATCATGTTGACACAAACTACCTCAACTCTCAGTTTTTGTTAAGCTATGTGGATATAGGTGGTCTCAGTTCTTATCTCTTGGATAGGTTCTTATCTTTTTAAATAAAGATTTTAATTACTGCACAAATACAGGTTTTACTCATTATTGTAGTCTCATAACCATTTTTCTTAACAATATAATATATTGATTGCATATTTTCATCACATTAGTCCACTTAAACATTTCTTCTTCTTTTTTACTTCTTTAATTATAATGTTCCGTCAACTGTAGACCTACTTTTGCTCACCCTTGTATATGAATAAACTTACAGGTTTTGTTTGTTTGCTTGCTTATTGCTTCCCTTCCTTGTCCTGGAAGAGCCCAGTTCAGAGTCATGGTTTCCCTCAGTGATTCACAGTCTCCATTCTGCAATTGTTTTGTAGTGACAGGGGCTGGTGGCTCGACCCAGGTTTACCCCGCCTTCTCTCTTCTTCCTATCACTTCTGTGCACAAGTACACACCTGTATGCACCCTGTGTACACTACCTGATAATTAGTACATTGTGTGAACACAGCAGGGGGATCATACAACATTTTATTTCTTTGCCATGGTCTTCAAGATCCTGTATGATCTGAACTTCTGCTGCTTCCCCTTGACCTCACTTCAGGCATTTTGTCGCCCACACTCCATTCTTTCCAAAGAGCAAATATGTGTGTACTTCAGGGTCTTCTACCTCAAACATTTTCTTGATCTTTGCATGAATAAGCATCTCCATCACTGTATAATGGTCTTAATGTAAGTGTATTTCTCTACCCATGGTATCTAAATTAACTACTTTCTCCATTCCTTATCATATTACCTCAATATTACCCAATTTACTGTGCTCACAGATTTATTGTTTTCTAAAATTAACTGCTAAAGTGAGACTTAATCTAGTGAGTAACTTTTTTTTTTCCAAGAAAAAAACCCATCAACTACAATGCATACAATTTGTATTGGAATTGAACAAACGAGAATGCTATTTGCTACTCTTACAGAAGATGGGATAGAAAAGGGCTTCATGGAAAAATCAATCCACGTGAGAAAACAAAATACAAAATAAAATGTGTTAGATCAGCAATCTATTGTAGTAAGTGTGTAATAGAATAGCAATGCCAATGGAATTAAGCTAGAAGAGACAGGAGACTAACAGGATTTCTGCTTTTAAAGACACAGTTGGAATAGCAGGTCCACACATTATCTCGTGTGAGCTTGCTGTAAGCACAGAGCTGTGGGAACTTTCTGCTGATACTCTTTTTATTTCCAACTGCTTGATTTTTTCATTTGGCCATATGAATTACACGTGCAAAATGCTAACTTTACAGAATATGATTTCCAACAGAAAAAAATACTTCCGAATTTGCCTCTTACATGCAAAAGAAGTAAGTACATTGTGAGTAAAATGTTTATTCCCTTATGACTAAGTGGAAATTTTCCTTGAGTCTGTAGCTACCAGAAGTTCTTAGCTCCTTACATTGGGATATTTAGATTATTGAATAGCTTGTTGAAATTAGATATATAATTTATATATATTTATATAAAGGAATATGTCATCTTAGTTCCATAAAGGAGAAAAACAAATGCAAGACCAACAATATATTATCAACTTATTAACAGTTATCAACTACTTAATGTTATAAAATAATATTATTAAATGTTATTTTAATAAACATTGATAAATCTGTTTTATAATATATATTATCTCTTAATTTAAATATCAAAAGCAATATATACCCAATGTTTTTATTTTCTACATTGAATAAGAAAAATTGTTACCTTATAATTTAAATTTTAACTCAAATCTCCATAAAATGATTCTGAATATTTGATGCAATATTTTAAAAACACAAGGTGTATCTAGTAACTGTTTTTGAAGACAATAGGAATGTACTAGCTGAATGATTAATGATTACTGAGTACAGACACAATAAAAAAAATCCTCTAGTGTCATTGTTTGAATGCAGACTCATATATTTCATAACCAAAAGACTTGGCCATTTTTAATACTTTAATTCAATGTAATCACATCATCATTTTTTATTTGCTTCATACTAATATGTAACCTCCTAGGATTTTCTATTTAATTTTAACAAATACTTTTAAAATAATATTGGAAATATATTTTAATATTGAAATTCAGTAAAATGTTTCTTTAGAATAACATTTTAATATAAAATCTCTGGTATTTAAATACTTAAAAAGAATTAAGTAAAATGTAAAAATACTCAAGAATAGAAAGGACAATATGAGGCAGACAGCATCTGACACTGATTGGGAAAACAATGTTCTTTTGTATCCATTAGATGTTCTTACTTAGAGTTTATAAGTCTGAACAATTTCAAGCCTTAAAAGAGTTAAGGGTCAAAGTTTTAAGATATAGCCACTGAAGTTCCAGAAGATTCTCTAGTGACATAATCCAATATCTTAAAATGCAACAAAACCACTGCAACTGAAGTCACTGCCACCATCACAGGACCTTCGCTGGTGGTCTGGGGTGTTCGGTTTGTGCCCCTGGTCTTGCAAGCGCTGTCACATTTCTTTGCCCTCTACGCCGAGGAGCTCAGATATGTCTGGCTGGGTTCTCACTGTGTTTGCCCTAGACAAAAAGGCAACTGTCTCATGTTAGCTGCCTTGTGCCCTGCTGATACTACTGCCTCCCATGCCTCCCATCCCTGATTTCTGTGTATGTTAAAAACTTGAATCTAAAATTTATATATCTATATCAATTACATATACACATATATAGTACTCCAATGTACTCATGAGACAAAATTTAACTGATACTTAAAACTAAATATTTTATAAGAAAAAATATATAAATCAGTCTCAATTATCTCTATGTATCTAAAATGTAAGCAACCCAAAACCTAAAAATACATTTTGCCCTATGTAACTAACAATGCACAGATAGATAGATAGATAAGATAGATAGATAGATAGATATGGATAGATAGATATAGATAGATTATATATCCATATATATCTATATCTCCTATATCTATGTCTGTCTGTCCATCCATCCATCTATCCATCCATCCAAGCTGTTTGGGTTGTCATAACCTTTTAAATGGCTAAAAGAATTCTAAGACCAAACTTGAGAACTCACTCTGCTGCGTATGTCTTTCCCGTGAGTCTTACAAATGTGTAAGTTGTGTTTTGTTCTCTCCATCAGTTTAGGTGTCAGGAATGATGTATGTAGTAATTTGTAGAGTAGTAGAGCACACACTGATGAGCTGACAGGTGTTAGATATATGCTACTTTTTAAAGATGCTGTATTGCATCTGATTAAATTCACATTTCTGCTTCAGCAAGATATCTGTCTGTACATACAGAAGTGGAAAAAAGATGTCTGTAATGAGAATGCTAAGTCTGTGTACTCTGAGGCTGTCATTGAAGAGCTGGAGTGAGATTGGTTATAAAAAATAATTTATAAATATCTGAGCCTCTAATCAGCAATGCCATAGTTACAGAGTTTAATGCTGTATATGCAAATCAGGACATAGTATATATTATTTTTCATACTCCCAATTAAAATCACACTGACATACTATTTACTGTAAGAATTCACTGTGAATAAAGCAAAATGTAGAAGGTACTCAAAGCAATTTTCTAAAGACTTTGTTTATTTATTTTTAGAGAGAGGGGGAGGGAAGGAGAAAGGAGAAACAATGTTGGTTGCCTCTTCCTTGTCCCCTACTGGGGACCTGGCTGGCAACTCAGGCATGTACCCTGTCTGGGAATCAAACTGGTGACCCTTTGGTTGTCAGGCCTGCACTCCATCCACTGAGCTACACCAGCCAGGGCAAAGCAATTTTAAGTTATTATGGGTCAATGCTCCACTGATGTCTTTAGTTGGCGCCGTCTTAGCTTGGAACTTCATCTCGTTTTCCAGGTATAGCATGAGGGACAACTACTTGTCATAAGAAAATGAAATGCTTTTACCTCCCAAAGCCCATGTTTCAGGACCTTCTCTCTCATATCCATACACTGTTTATTGTGCTGAGGATGCCTTTCCATCTTCTACTTGAGGTCAGGCTTGTACGCTGCTCACTAATATCTCCCAGACTGACAGATTCAACACTGATTACCAGATGGTAAGGCAGAATACAAAGAATAGATTTAGGGTTATTCATTTAATATAAATAATGGATTAATTTTTAAATGGACATGAAATATGAACTCTTTGAGTTTTGCCTCATTATTTAGGTATATGTTCTTGGTGACCAAGTACCATTAATATATTTTTCTATTTCATTATTAGTATTAGATGACTGTTAAATATTAAAGTTTTATGGTGGATTAATTTACTTTTATGAAAATCCTAACTTTCATGGTTTCATCTTAAAATTGGTTGTAAGCATATGAATAAAATATGTCTTAATTTGTTTCTTAATTACTATGCATATGTATATATAACTAGTTAGTTAATTAGTTAGTTAGAGAAACAATGGCCTACCTTTAGATAAATCTCTCTGGAATTCTCACTAGCTTTATTATCATAATTTAACTTCCAAGTTCAACTTTTATTCCAGGTCCCAAATTTCAATAAAATTTGCTCAGAAAGACCTAACTGAACATAAACATAATATTCTTTTTGCTACAGTTCAACATCTATGATCATTTTCCCACATTATTAAATATACCCATTAAATAGCACTATCAATGCATGTCTATTATCTCCTAATGTTGTCTAATAGGAGTCCCCAGGCCAGGCTCATGGCCCAGTGCTGGTCCACAGCCTGCTTGGAAGCTCACCTGAGCTCCGCCTCCTGGCAACCACGTCCCACCTTCCACAAAACCAAAAAGGTTGGGGACCGCTGTTGCACAAGGACAGACTTAATTACCTACACCAACAGACTTCATTTGATGTCTAGTTTGCTTCTAATTTGTTGCAATTTTTAATAATATAAGAATTGTAAATATAGTTTAGGTGTTTTCCCAAGAGTTAATGTATAGCTACAGAATTACAGGGTTGTAAATTACTTCTTCAGATTAAATCCATGCAAGTGAAATTGTTTTGTCAAAAAACCTTAAATTGTAAAAGTGTCCTAAAAAAAGTGATGGCAGTTTATAATAACAATTTTAGAACTTTAGTATATTAATAAGATTTAAGACATATTTCAATCATTTTTATTTTTTCAATTTTCTATAATTTTGATTTGGGTGCTTTGATCTAAAGAACTGTTGAATTATATATTGTTACTTTTGACGTTTTTATCATATATATTTTAAAGTGTCATAAAAGAATAATCCAGATCAAAAATGACACATATTTTCATACTTATCTTACTTGTATAACATATGATTATTTAATACATGTGACAATATAAAAATATAAAATGGGAAACTAACTAATAATAATAATCTTTATATTTATACACAAATCTTTCTGACTAGTTCAATGACAATTAACTAAAATGGCTTTCCGTGTATTTTATTTTATTATAATTTTTACCCTCACCCAAGGCAATTTTTCATTGCTTTTAGAGAGCAAGAGGAAGGGGAAGATAGAAATATTGATAAGTTGCCTCCCATATACACCTGGACTGATGATTGGCACCTGGACTGGGGGTCACCCACACCTGCGCCATGACAGGGGATCAAGCCTGCACACTAGGTGTGTGCCCTGACAGTAAATTGAACCCACCACCTTTCGGTTACGGGATGGCACTCCAACCAGCTGTGCCACATCTACCAGGGCCTGTGTATTATGTGAAATACAGGAAAAATCAAAACCATATTGCATACAGTAATTTATATACAGTAAACATTTGTGTTGTATGTAGAAGTTTGAATGCAGTAACGATCCACTAAAGAATTTAAATGTAGAGATTTAATTACAGTAAAATTGAATGAAACTGAAAAGAGTGCCAGGAAACAAAACAATACGAACGGATTCCAGACCAGAGAAGAGAGGGGAGGAGCAACATGAAAGACTGAGAAAGGAGCCTGAGATCATGGGTCTGGGCTCCATGGACCCAGAGGCTCTATATTTCGGTATTTCTACTCTTGCATGAGAACAAACAAACAAACAAACAAACACACAAAAAGAGAAGAGGCCCCAGATATGGAAAAAGAGTCAGATCCCCAAAGCCTTTTTTGAAGGGCCCAATGCATAAGAAGAAAATCAGCACATGGTACAGTTTGGTCTCAACCAAAAGGCCCAGCCAGGTATGTGGGAGAGGATGCTGGGCTCCGAGAAACAGCTCAGCACGACTCCAGGCCTGAAATGCCAGCGGTCCATTGCAGAAGCCCAATGAAAATAACACCAGGACAACTGAACATTTACAGAGATGTGTGTGTCTTTAAAGGAAGACCCCAAGTCAAGCCTCCTGTCACCATGCCAGGCAATGGGAGATACTTTCACTAGGGGATGGGGACATCAAAGTTATCCACAGCCTCACTAGTGCACAGAGGAGCAGACAAAAGTCCAGGCCTGGGAGAAATGAGGAAGCAAATGATGACGTTCCCATTGTTCTATCTAGATATGTGATTGGTAATTATTATTATCTACTTTCAAAATCTCCTTTTGTACTACTTACTGTTTAGAGAATATGCTCCCTCAGAAGTTTACCATAAAAATGTAAGTAAATAAATAAGTATAATTATCTTTACAGATGAGAGGATAAAATAAGGAGACAGGGAGAAATGAAGAATAAGAAGAGAAGAAAAACTCATTCATAAAAAATGAGAGAATGAAAAGTGAAGTAGAACTGGACTTCACTGGTCCAATCTTGAGATAATGCATTTACCTCAAGAGGATACATTTTAAGTGACAAAATAAATTTACATAAATGGATGTGGGCATTTAAACACATTACTTTCGCTAAAGGAAAAAATGGGCAAAAGAGGCAGTAAGGAATGAATATCATAATATAAAGAAAAATACATTGAAATTAAAGAGACTATTATTTCTTTTTAATGATAATACTCCTCACAAATATAAATCGTTACACATAACTGAAATCCACAGCATATTATGGCATTCTTTCTATTTCATGGTTAATATGCACTTTGAATATATATATGCAGAGAGAGAGACAGAGAGAAAAAGAGACAGAGAGAGAGAGAGAGAGAGAGAGAGAGAGAGAGGGCAAATCACTTGATAACCACTCTGATCATGGCTCACAGCATTTTTTTCAGCAGTAATTCTTCTCCTCACTCACAGCATGAGCTCTTTGCTGGTATTGAGTTGCTCTATCCCAGGCCCCAGCAGGACAGCAGGGGAGCGGGAATGTCTCTCTTCTCCTCAGCAGGGACGCGTGTTGCACCGCTTCCCTCTGTGCCTCCCTGTGTCCTCAGGACTTTTCCCCAGGCCCCGGGTGTGCCTCTGCCTCACTTACATCTTTCTTCGGTTTTGCACTGTTGCTATTCCTTTCCGCCCCCAAACCAGATCAGCTGTTTAGAGGGTTTCTTTGATATCCACAGATTGAGTGCAATAGAGAGCAACCTAGAGGTAGTCCTTTACATCCATTCATTAATAGAAGTTTGCATAACTCTTTCATAAAAACGTTGGGATTATGATAATATCCTCCAAGGAATATAATGAAAGCAACGTAAACTTTTTCATTTTATCTCTGACCATTTCCAATTCTATCAGTTTTATTCCCTAATTTTCTCAGGCACTTGGCTTCTCCCTTCCTACAACATTTTTAGGAAGCTGTAATAGTTGATCAGAACAGGAAGATAACGTGATCAGTGTCCCCTAGGGGATGCTAGTTGGATGCTGGACTTGTGTACTAACTTTGCTTCAGCTTTTGTCCCCCACACCTGATACTCTTATTGGTCTTGATGTTTGGCCTGCCTGCCCATCACGTACACATCTGTGTATGAATGTGGAAAGTGAGTGTCTCTATCAAGAAAATAACATTTCATTCATCTCTCTCCTCCTTTACCAGGCAAAGTGAGTGGTTTTGCAGGCACTCTGTACGCAGATAGCTTCTATTTGTATAAATTACTGGCTTTGTGATCTTAGACAAGGGACTTAATGTCTCGTTTTCTCAAATGTATCAAATAAGAATAATGATAATAGTAGTAACACCTAATTGCTAATATGGAGATTGGAGTAATAGTTTACTTTAATAATTAAACTTAAAATTCTGACCCATGGTTAACGCTCCAGAAATGTCACACGGCGTTTACCGTTTGCCTGCAGTGTCAACGTGCCTGCATCTTTCAGCCATTCTTCCTCCTTACACCGGCATCCTCGCTTTCTCCTTACCCCACTAAACAAGCATCTTGACATAACCCTCTAGAGTCTACCTTTTTAACTCTGGATATTCCTCATAAACCTTTTCAAAGTCTTTGAAGTGTCTGCTAAGGCATTTTACTATCTTTTATAGAAACACTGTCATCTCTGACTTAACCCTCAAGTCAGCTAAAATTGCCTGATGACATGACCAGCCAGGAGGCCTGTTTTTTCTCAGAGGTGAAAGAGAGCTGAGCTTTCCTTCCATCTTATGGTAAAAGATGTCACATGAGAGTCCACCTGAAAACTGAAACAGGTGCTGCTGACCTGAAAATGTGTTTACACCAAGGTGAAACTCTTGCCCATCACCCGGAAAAACAAACCAAAGCAAACCAAAACAAAACAAAACGAAGACAACACAGAATGTGTCTTGGAACAAAGAAAACCACATGGGCTGATCATTTGGGTTGATGACTACATCTCTGCTGTTCTCCCTGTGACCCTGGGGCAGGATCCTTGAGTTACAAATGAAGTAATTTCCACAGGATTGCAAAGCACACGATCTGCATAGAGGCAACTTCAAAAACTGCTCAGCGTGGAGAGGGAAAAAAGAGACAGAAATAGAGAAAGTGGAATTTAAGTAAAGAGATGCTTATGATATAGAAAAAAAATAACGTGAAAATAAATAACTGAATAAAAATTAAATAAGCCCATCCTCAGATGAATTTGTTCCAGATGAAAGAAAAATGATTGCATAATTTACAGAATGAGTATAAATAATTGCATATAAAATATTTAAGAAGGCAGAGAAGCAATGCCCTTTTTCAAAATTCTTATTTTTAAAAAGGAGACCTATAAAAGTGTTCTTTCCCCACAGATTTCAAGCTCCAATATCAGATAAAATGCAACAACCTTAAAACAGCCTTTATCTCCCTTCTAGTTGCTTTGCTTTTCTGATTGAACATGAACTGATAGATAATTTACTACTAAAAAGGCTTCCAGAAAACAGAACCTTGGTGAATAACTGCTGTGAATTGATTCTTAGTTATCGAGTTGTTTCTCTAATCTGACTAGATTTAAAGGTGTTATTGATCCTGTTCCTAGTGCTAAAGGGACATGCAGTGGCAATATATTGATTCAGATAATCTTACCACTATATTAATCAAACAATAAAACGTTTGTTTCCTATGCTTGCAATGTTGGGCTCTGATGGTGTTACAGAGTTATTAATCCCAAATCAAGGACATTTTTGCCAGGGTGCATGGCAATGGTTCCATTCATGTGAAAGCTGAGACTGCCACATACATGCTTTGGGCTCCTCAAGTCAGTGAGTCAACTGGGAAAGAAGAAGGTTATTGTGGTTGTTGTACTGGTGATTGATTTTGACAACTGAGACAGAATGAAGGTTGCTACTACACAGTAGGGATACCTAGGAATGTGTTTGGTATGCAGGAAAACTTCCAGGAGTGTGAGTATTCCTAAATCCTGTGACTAGAGTCAACAGAAAATTATAATAACCCAAGTAGACAGAGTGTGGTTCATGCTTTAGGGATGGAGGCTTGAGTCATCCCAGCTGGAAAAATCCACAGTCAGCTGAGATACTTTCTACAGGCAAAGATACATATAGAATGAATAGTGAGAGAAGGCAGTCATAAATACCAGCTATAACTATATAGTTGTAAAAACCAAGGCTGCAGCATTTATCAGCAATTTATTCTCATTTTAATATGCATACATTGGTTTGTGGATATATGTGTTACGACTTGGATACATTAACATTTGTTAAGTAGAGCCCTGGAGTGTTGGCTGGTCAGCTATGGATTGATTAACAAAGAGCCACAAGAGAAATTGAAATGGAGGGGTTTGTTGCTCACAGGTTCTGGAGGAGTTACATGGCAAGTTCAGGGGTTCATATGGAGAGGTCAAGGCAGGGTTGACGCCAAGCAAGAGACCGGACTTAGGGAAAACATCTTTATTAGGGCCCATGAGTGCTGTGTTTTGGGATTCCCAGGCTAAGGTTGGGTAGAACAATTCAAATAAAAAGATTGGAGTTTCCTTAAATTCCACAAGGGCCTTTTCTAAAGGGCATGCAAGGGGAAGACCCTGAGAAGTAGGGGTGGGTGTTGATCATAAGGTCTCCTGGGAAAGTCATTTCAGGAATGTAGTTGTGACTTTGTGGGCTGCTATCTAGGGCACATGCTAGCATGAGGGGACTGATACTAGTTTCAGTCCTGACAGACCACTTGGCCAAACAAATGGACGCTGATGTACCAACACCCTGGAGTGACTTGGCTAAATGCTCAATGGTGAATATATATAAGAATTTCACCCCTAATTTCCCCACCAACTACAGTAAAGTGTGTTTATAGGAATTACCTTTATATATCAATATTTAAATTATAGAGTAGTGAGATTAAAGTAGAAAAATAATGAACATCAATCACAGGTGGTACAGAGCTTTAGTATCTTCTTTAGGGGAAAGAGTAAGCTTGTTTTCAGCTGCATGTGGGATGGTTGTATCAGGACTGGTGCAACATGACTCCATTATTTTTTATTAGAAGCTGCATACAGTTTTAAGCATCCTGTTGGCATGCTGGGTTTATGAGTTGCACTGTGGTGGCTTTATTATACATCCATGTGGCTCTGCTAGATGGCATTTCCCCAGATTTCCTTCCCTGTACATTCTGGTTATGGCAGGCCATGAGAGATGTTTGTGTGCACTTTGAAGCAGCATCCACATTGCTTTCCTAGTCAGAGGCCTGTGAAGAAGTACCAGGTGCTCTTCCAGCTCACACATCTTGATATTTATCTGCTGGCTCGCCTCATGGGCATGGGCCAGCAGCTTGCCAAACAGCTATTCCAGTTCCCCCACTCTTGAGCTGGATTCACATTTAGGTCCATGATGAAGTCTGCCAACTTTGTCTGCAGGACACCAACATCATAAAACTTGGAGGTGGGGAAAGACTAACAGAGTTAGTTTCCAGTTTATTGTAATTTGTTTTTACTCCTCCCTACTCTATACCCATCTTAACTTCTTGTCCTTAATCTTCAAAGTTCAACATCAAATGAAAAGATATGAGACTTCAAGAGTCTTTTCATCCATCTCTCACAATTACATGCAGTCAAATTTTTGCCACATTGCATATAAATGGTCTGCTTCCCTGGTAGGATCCTGACTGATGTACAGGTCTACCAGATAGTAAAACATGTTATAAGACTTTCATGCCTTAAATAATAATTTGTTGGCATATTAAGGGACATTAATAGACATTAGAACATAATAGAACATTTAGATATGGACTTATTTTTCAGTAAAACTTAATACAGATTGAAAGTGACATCTCAAGTTAGAGGAAAAATTATAAATTAAAACTATATGATGTTAAAATAACTGGACACCTACTGGGGGAAAATATAAAATTGAATCCATATGTCACTGTTAGATATAAGACTCAATCCAAAATGGATTAGGAACCTAAATTCTAAAACAAGAATTATACAAATACTGCAAAAGGAAAGCATACAAGCTTTCACAAAGTGGTTTCCATCATAATATCTCAGGAATAGGATAAAACTTTCTAACCCTGTATTAAAATGAGAGTCTATGAAAGACGGTACAGCCCTGGCTGGTGTGGCTCAGTGGGTTGAGTGCTGGCCTGCAAACCAAAGGGTGGCTGGTTCAATTCCCAGTCAACAGCACATGCCTGGGTTGTGGGCCAGGTCCCCAGTAGGGGGCATGTAAGGGGCAACCACACATTGATATTTCTCTCCCTCTCTTTCTCCTTCACTTCTCCTCTCTAAAAATAAATGCATAAAATCTAAAAAAGGTCTGTATAAATAATTTCAACTAGATATTATCAACCACTGTGTGAATGGTTCATAATTCACTGTGTAACTTTTATTTCTGTGTGAATGTGAGTGACTACAATTTCCCATATGTGAATATGATTCACTGTATTATGTCTAATACACGTTATAAACATGAAATATGTCATTGCATGTCAAGTAATTATAGACATAAAACATAGCCAGAGATAGACTGAAAAATGTGTTACTATTATTTTGATTATAATTATTTTTGTATGAGGAATAACAGCAGCATTTGCATTAGCATAGGTACAAGCAGCAGTAGTAGATTATACCTCTGGAGGTTTAAGGCAATTTTATCTTAAGGAGAATTAAGGAGCGAGACTATGAATATGTCCATGGGAAAAATATGGCTTAAATACATGCCTGTGAAATACAGAAATATTTCTGAGCTGAAATATGAGTGCTAGCTGATTAGTCTGGATGGCCTGTAAAATAAAATCAAATGATTTAAAAGAAGCTGTGATAACATTTTGAAAGACATAATGCATAGTTATTATGAAAAGTAGTTAATTAAACTCACTCTTAATGGAAGATACAAAATTTTCAAAACATTATTAAAATTCTCTAGTAATAGCTCAGACACTAATTAAAGCATAAGAGACATAAAAATCCCTTTTCTATTTAACTCTCCTGTTTAAAAGAAGCCAAACATAATTTTCCTCTGATAATTGCACAAGTTTCATATACCCATAACAAAACAAGTTAATATGCTTTACCACTTTTTTCTAGTCTAACTGTATGGTGACAAATTTGAAATCATTGCACTAAACCTCAACAATCTTTAATGAAGATATATTGCGGCCAATCTCACATGAAACTGTCCTCCACGTTATAAAATTGTATCGAAGACTAAAATGCAAGACTCTGCTATTAAATATGCTTGTGCAGCTGTAGTTCATTTTTCCAAAACACACCTATTATAACAGGAAAAAAACAAACATGCCTTACTTGTTAAGTGAATTTACAAATTAGATTACATTTAGTTAAGAGTAGTTAAGAAATATGGAAAAATGGCACTTTGGATTAAGATAAAAATCCAAGTAAACAAATATTATGATGCTGTAATGGAGCACAGGATACAGGACTGAATTTATGGTAGCTAGAGATTAGCAAAAATATTTTACTTGGATTTTTATGATTCATATTTTTTGAAAAGATATGCATGTAACTTACTAGAGCATGCGATATCATCACTGTTTATTTGGGATATAAATTGTATCAAATGCCAAACATTTCTATGCATCACAGAAAACTGATATGAAAGAGTGTGGGTAGGTTCAGGTCTTTGTTAGGTCAGGATAGATCTGAATTTCTGTGCTGGGATTCTCTCTCTTTCTCTCTCTCTCTCTCTGGCTCTCACTCTTGCTCTTTCTCTTGCTCTCTCAGGAGAATAAATCTTGTCAGTGGGGAATGTACAGATAGAGCTTGGCATTAGATTGTCTAGAACTGATGCACAAACTCTTTATGGTACTAATCAGTGGGAGCTTGCTACTTTGTGCCTGGGGACTTTGAGAATGTGAAGGTATAGTTTTCCCTCATGGAGAAAGAATTTTCCCATTTTAGGAGGTAAATTAGATTAGACGCTACCCTCCCTCTCAAAGATGGAGAATCCAAGTGCTAAATAGATCATTGTTTCTGAAAATCATGGTATCTGAGTGATTTTCAGATAATTGTGCTTCATCTATCTCTTTGCCCTGTTGTCTGTCCCAATACCTCCGATCTATACTGCATGCTTTCACAAAATAGTGCAATCATTTCTCTTGTGCTATGTGTTGTGCTGGCCAAGCCCCATTCTTTCATTGCTCTTGAGATCTCTGTATGCATTGAAAAGCAGTGACTCTCCCAAAGCAAGGAAAAAAGTTTGAAGGTGGGCTGGTGTATAAAACAGACTACATAGAGGGGGTGTGCATAGTAATGTGCCATTTCTATGACTCTACAGAATAGAATATTGATTATCAATTAATCCCACTCCTACTAATAGTGCCTTTCTAAATCATGGTTTATGCACTGGTAGAAAGATATCATGAGCCCGTGTCTCAAAGGTGTCAACACTTTATCTTATGGTAAATATCTCAACTGGCACCCCTCAAAAACAAGAACATCAACATTTTTAAAAAGTAGAGTTTGAAGTCAGTTAAAGACAGAAAACAAAAAATATATAGGTTTAATTATATTGATTACAAATTGAATACCAATTGGAGAGGAAAGTAGTTAGCATCTTATGAATTATTTTCAAATTTAAAGACATGCTTATTGTACTGTAACCCCAAACAATGTTTCTAGTTTTTTATAGTTAATTTGTACATGTGTTTTATGAATGATAATAACTGTTTGATTTTAAAATGTTATATTGAATTCATCTCAATATTTTATTCTTTAAAATATTATTGTGTTACTGTATCTTTTCCAAAGGTACATCTCATTCTCTACATAGTTTGATTTATTTTTCCTATCCCATAACAAGCAGAAGCTATATGAATTAAAATTTATATATTATCTAAAGTGAGAAATAAAAGGTTTTGCTGATTTATAAGATCGAAACATCTCCAGATATTTTATGTCAGATGAAACAATAATATAATACCTTGCTGAACATAGCACATCCATTTGAGTATAATTGTTTTTCTGGGAAATTATTTCCCCCAGCATTAAAAATATAAACAAAGCAGAAACTAAAACGTCTATGAGTCATCATTTCAATTCATAATCCTTCAACTAAAAACAGTATATCACCTTTTTCATTATATAAATTTAAAACAAATACAATTTAATGAACATAGTAAATTTAGTTTATATATGCTCTTTCAACTTAAATTATCTTATTATATTTATGCCTATAATTTTACAAATACTTTATTTTAGATGTATATGTTTTAATTTTTTCTAATGTCTTCCTAATATAGCCTAGATTCTTTTAAAATATTTTTATCATATCTAATATGTGGCTGCAGAAATGTTTTATTGGCTTATTTTAGGACACCTATACAATCGGCATTATATTGTCTCCTCTAAGTTAAAGACCTATTGATTTAATGGAAATAACAATTATGCAATTATAATTTTATAAAAATACAGGGTATGATGGTTAAACTGGTGAAAATATTTAGCATTTTCCTACATCGTATCACTATGAGCTGATGATTACTTAATATGTGCAGAATTGTCAGTATCTGTGGACAACCTTGAAGACTTGTTCTGAATCTAAGAGAACTATCTTTGCTGTTTTTTTCTCCTGCTTCTCCCTATTAAAATGACTGGCTCACATTTTAGCTTGTTGCTTTCATGGAGCTACCCGAATCTTTATTGCTTGTCACCAAAGTTCCCACTGTTTTGGGAACATCCTTAGGCTGGAACTTCCCTATATTCTGTGCCAAATAAAGTCAGGTCACTCGGGCAGAGCTTCAGGACCTCTCTGGTGTGATAACCTGCCTCACGCCCAAGGGGACTCTCTGAGGCACTAGCCAGAGCTGGGTGCAGCGGTAGAGCCCCACTTATCTCATAGTGATGCCCCCGCTTTGTGAGCAATGAGCTGGTCAGGAGTGGTGGTCTCTCTTCAGGGTTTGCTTCTCTGGCTATGGAACCTCTAACCTACAAGTGAGCTGAAGGGCGAGTGATTGGTATTTACTTCTTGGTCTGCTGCGTCTGGTGCAGAGTTCCCATCCTATGAGTGGAGGTGGGAGGGGAACGGAGGAAGAAAGTCCCTGAACCTTCAGCTGCTCTTGTGTATAATTTCACACAGAGTTGTGTAGATTAGAAATGCTGATGCTTGCCCCCTGTGGGCAGATACTGCTGGCACTGACTGGTTTCATTCTGTCAGGAGAGTAAGCCTTTTAGTTACTCACTTAGAAAGTAGCTTCCATCATGTTGAGTGTTGTGGGGGGGGGGGGGGATGGCGTGGTTCGTGGCTCAAATACCATGTTTTTTGTAAAACTAAAGACTCTTAGTTTTACTAGATTTAGTAGATTTTCTTCCATACATGCTTCTTGATTTGTCATACACCCTTAGGTTAATTTACAGAGCCTTTAAAGATATTTCTTTATTTATTTGTGTAGTTTTTACTAGTTATGGCTGCTTCATTGAGACAAAGATACACAAGAGGTTTTCAAACTAAAATTCCAGAGGTCATCTGTCCCAAAGATTCTTTTGAAAACCTGTTTTAATTATGCTTCAGAGCTGAGGCACAATAAAGGAGGTCAGAAACACACTGTAGGAAGAGTAAATAGCATTAGCAAAGTTTCAAGTGTGGTTGTAAATACCGGGTGTTTGAGGAAGGGCAGGCAGCGAGTCCAGTCATGCAGCAGCATGAGATATGCAGGAGAGTATTGAGAGAGGAGATCAAGAATAGTGTTGGATTTGTAGATTCTGCTGAGGAGTATAGAGAGACATACATTTCATTTTATAGACAATGCAGTACTATTAATCACTTTAACATAATAGATTAGCATTTTATCAGGCAACATACTTATAGCTCCCATAAAAATAGAAGAATGGATAAACAATTTATTATATTTAAATGTTAACATATATAAATATATGTATATATATAAAATTATATATTCTATGAATACACGATGTCTATAAGAAATTACCTTCTTTAAAGCAGGTTAAGAATTGCAGTGTTATTTAAGTTTGAAATGAAGAAGGTTATAAACTTAGACCTCACAGGGATCTCATCTTCATGTTATAAATTGAACTCCTTGAACGATATTCTTCTAAATTTTTCTCATTCACAGGCCTCATTCAACATATATGGGCATCGAGTGTACATGTATACTGGGAGGTAGCTTACATAGATTTACCCCTGTGTGTGTCACATCGATCCGGGAGTAGAAAAGCCCATTACTGTACTATCAGTATATTCGACTCAGGGCCTGGCAGTTCTTATTAGGGAGGTCTCTGAAAAGTTAAGTCCAAAGGGGCCTTTTCGAGTAGATGTCTGCCATAGACATCATTGTGTCACAGCCTGTGAATTGATACTGAATGAGAAACTGCAGAGGATACTTAGCCAGTCTTCAGAAAATCATAGAGGAATGATTTTTTTTCCTCCATGGTAAAACATCATTAACAATTAGAGACACCTAAATGTAAGTGGCACACAGCTGAAAGTTAACACTGTGATTGAGAGTGATGTAAATGTTCTAAAAAATGATTATTTATCCAGGTCATACTCTTTTGGACTTGGTCCTCTTGTGTGAGGAATGATGACATTCCTACTGGCAAAAATTTAATGACTTCATATGGGAGCATAGGAGAGAAGAAGGAATGAAATGTCAGACTATCGCCCGGCTGTCACTGTTGTCTTCCTTGAACGTGACCGCTGACAGCCCAAATTGAAAATGGGCTGCAGCACCTGATGTTCCGTAGATACTGCCTGTCAGAGGCAGAGAGGCTGTGACAGGTTAGGAGATCAGGGCGAGGGAAATAGCAGGGTACAAAAACATCTGAGGCCAAGGCCACTTGTCCACCGCCAAGAAAATGGATAAAACAGCCTTTGAGATGACTCCTCTTCCCTCCGTTAATGCAGCAGAGTCTAAGAATCTCTCCAAATGACTGGTGCATTGTGAAGGAGGAAAGCACTTTCAAAGCATGAGAGGTTTAGATTTCTAATGTGGAGGAGTTATCACGTTGTAAACTGCAAAAAAAAAAAAAAAACGACAGAGAGGTCTTTGTGGAACATGAGTGATCCTAGATGTACAAAGACATGAACTAGAAATGATCTTTTCAATGATGTTTTCTCAAACTGCACATTGATTCTTACAATTTTATTGACTTAAGTGAAAGATTACAATTTTTGAAAATGTTGTGGTATTTGTATTTTGATTAAAGACACATAGTAAAATCCATCTGCTTATAAGACTGTTGTATTCTGACTTTGTATTTCTTCACTGGGGTGATGGGAAGTCTTGAACAGCCATTGACTACTCATCTGCTAATTTTTTATTTTGTTTCCCTTGCCTGGGGAGCTAGCTCTGATAAAATATTGCTCTGACCTTTGTCTGAGGTTTTGCTGCCTATGCTTTCTTTTATGATTTGTATGGTTTAGGGTCTAACATTTAAGTATTTGATCCATTTTGAATTTATTCTTTTGTGGGGTGTAAGAAGGTGGTCTAGTTTTTTTTTTTTTCCCCCTGCATGTATCTGTCCAATTTTCTCAACACCACTTATTGAATAAACTATCTTTAGCTCATTTTATGTGATTGCTTCCTCTGTTGTATATTAATTGACTATAAAGGTGTGGGTTTATTTCTGGGTTTTCTATTCTGTTCCATTGATTTGTTTGTCTGTTTTTATGCCAGTACCATTCTGTTCTGATTACTATGGCCTTATAGTGTAGTTTGACATTAGGTAGTATGATTTCTCCAAATTTGTTCTTTATCCTCAGGATTGCTGTTGCTATGCGGGGCCTTCTGTGGTTCCATATAAATCTTTAAAATGTTTGTTCTAGTCCTGTGAAATAACAACAGAAAAAAAAAGTAGACAAATGAGACTACATCAAACTAAAATGTTTTTGATCAACAAAGGAAATCATCAACAAAATAAAAAGACAACCCACAGAATGAGAGAACATTTTCCTGATACATCTGATAAGAAGATATGATAAGGGGTTAATATTCAAAATTTATAAAGAACTTATAAAACTCAACACCAACATGCCATGTAATTACCATTTACATTTTGTATTGAGAACATTTAAGATCTACTGTCTAAGCAATTTCTAAATACATACCACAGTGTTTTTTTAACAAACACCATTCTGTACATTAGATCCTCAGAATTTATTGATATTATAGCTAGAAGTTTGTGCTCTTTGCTCACCACCTTCCCCATTTTTCCCATCACCCAGCTCTTGGAAGCCGCCAGTTTACTCTCTTTTTGTGAGTTTGGCTTTTGTTTGTTTGTTTTTAAGATTTTCACACAAGTAAGAGAATACAGGATTTATCTTTCTCTATCTGGCTTATTTTATTTAGCACACTACCCTCAAAGTACATCCATGTTGTTTCAAATGTCAAGATTTCCTTATTTCTAGTGGATCAGTAACATTTCATCTTCTTTGTCCATTCATCTGCAGATGGACATTTAGGTTGTTTCCATATCTTGGCTGTAGTGAATGATACCACAGAGAGCATGGGAGTGAAGGTCTCCTGATTTCATTTCCTTTGGATATGGACCCAGAATCGTGATTGCTGAATCATAGGGTAATTTCATTTTTAATTTTTTGAGGGACTTCCATACCGTTTTCCATAGTGGCCCCATCAATCTACATTCCCATTAATAGTGCATGAGAGTTCCCTTTTCTCTACATCCTAACATGCATGAAGTGAAATATTTCAATGTTTTGTTTTTCATTCCCCTGATGATTAGTGATATTGAGCATCTTTTCAAGTATCTGTTGGCCATTTGACTGTTTTCCTCAGAAAAGTGTCTATTTGGTTCCTCTGCTATTTTTTAAATTAAATTTTATATAATTTTGCTATTAAGTTGTAAATAAATTCCTTATGTATTTTGGATACATAACCCTATTAGGTGTCAAACCCTATTAGACCACATACCTTCTATTGATCAACAAATTCAGATAGGTGGTATTAAATTATTATCTCCCCCATCTCTCCCACTACACTAATATTTTCTTTCTCCCTTTCATCTTTTTTTTTCACTCACCCTCCCACACTCCATCACTTCCTCCAATAAATATTCATAAGACATTTATCTCTAGACATTGCAATATGCTAGCTACTGGTCACATGTGTCTTCTTAGCACTTGAAGTGTGGCTAGTTCAAATCATGAGCTATTATAAATGTGACATACACATTATATTTCCAGGAAATATGAAGAATAGAATGTGAAATATAATATTAATACTTTTTAAATACTAAGCTCTAAGTCAATATTTTTTAGGCAGATGTAACAATTTTTCCTCTGTCCTCCTTTTCTTCCTTCATTCTTTCAATTTTAAAAAAATAAGCTGGTCAAACAGTGTTAGAAATAATACAAAGAGATCCTGTTCCTTTATCTAAATGCTCATAATGGCATCATCTTAATAAACTATTATATGGTATCACAATCAGGATAATGATTTTAACACAGTCAAAATACTGAACCACATTAATGCTTTTGCCCTTTTATAGGCAAGTCTATTTCTCTTCCTACACTTCTAAATCATTTCTTACAACCACTGGTTTTGCATTTCTATAATTTGTCATATAAAGGGATTATCTGAGTGGTGTTATAGATTCTCTTATCTTTTGGGAATTTTTTTTTTTCACTCAGCATTGGAGAATTTTCCAGGTTATTGGAAGTATTAAAAGCTCATTTCTTTTTTATTATTAAGAATACTCCATATTATGGCTATATCAGTTTATCTAATGATTCACTGGTTCAAGTACATCTGAGTAAGTTTCAAGGTTTGCTGTTACTGTAAAACTGCCACAAACTTTTGTGAGCAGTTTTTTGTTTGAATGTATGTCTTCATTTCTTTGGAATAAATCCCCAGGAGTGCAGCTGCTGTGCTATACAGTAAGTCCATATTTAATTCAACAAACAAACAAACAAACAAACAAATCTTATTCATTTTTGGAGGGGAGGACTATACCATTTTACATTCCCTACAGCAAGACATGATCTGTTTTTTTCAAATCCTCCGCAATTAGAGTCATCAGGATTTTTTACTTTTGCCATACAGTGCTAACTCATTGTTGTTCTCATGTGCATTTCCCAAATGGTTAATGATGAGAAATAGTTTTTCCTGTGCCAGTTTGCCATCTGTTTATTCTATTCAGTGAGATGTCTATTTTTTGCTCATTTCCCAATTGAATTGTGTTTTACTATTATATTTTGAGGATTCTGTATGTATTTTACATACAAAAGGTATCCAGCCATGTAATACAAAAAATAGAGACATTTATTGATGAAGATACAAGAAACACTGTACATAGGACAATGATGCTTCAGTCCTCTTCAAAGTAGACATCTTGGGAACTCACACAGTTCTCCCAATTGCCAATAGCTGCCCTGTCATATTTTCCTGAATTTCATCAATGGTCTGAAATCTCTTCCCTTTCAAACGTGATTTTAGTTTTAGGAAAGCCAGAAGTCACAGGATGCCAAATGTAGGTTGTAGGTGGGCTGAGTCACCTGGGTGATTTGGTGTTTTGCCAAAAATTCTACACGAGATGTGATGCATGAGCAAGTGCATTGTCTTGATGAAGCTGCCAGTCACCAGTTGCCCATAGCTGCAGCCTTCTGAATCATCTAAATAGTTTCCATGGAAGAATGTTCAAGCTTAACGCAAAATTTGATGTAGTTTTGTTGCTCTATTAGCTCAGCTATTTGAATGCGATGTCCACACAGTACACATGCTCACCCAATATCATCTACCATCCTGACTCACTAGCACAGAGAAGTCTCTATTATTCATGCACATGCATTCTAGTCCACTTTTATGGGCTGCCAGGTTACATCAATGTCAGCAAACTCTTCTCATTATATTAACAATGCCTGGGATTTTTCCAGACAGACCCCATATGCTGCTGGATATGTGGTTTGAAAATACTTCCTCCCACTCTGTAGCTTCTTTTCCCCTTGTAATAGCATCATTCAGAGAGCAGTATTTTAAATTTGGATCCAGCCAAACTTATCAATTTTTCCTTTTATGGATGGTGTTTTTTGTATCATCTGAAATCTTTCACTACTTCTAGATTTTCTCCTACATTAGTTTTAATATTTTTATAACTTATATTTTGTATTTAAGTTAATGATCCTTTTTGAGTTAAAATTTTATATAAGACATCACACTAAGACCTAGGTCAAATTTTTTAAATCAAGTAATGAATTGATTGACAAAATTTTGGCTCTAGATTTTTTTATGTATATTGCAATGTCTTCTAAGTGGTTTGGCCCTTTTATCAATAGCCAATATTTTTTTTTGTCTGGTAATTTTATTGCTCTGAAGTCTATTTTATCTGATCTAATATAACAATTTATAATTTTCTTTAAAATTTTGTGGTATATTGTTTTTCATGTTTTTATTTTCAAGCTGTTTATATCACTATTTTGAAGTGAGTTTCTTACAGATATAATATAGATAGGCCATGATTCTTAATTTCTTCTGTCAATTTCTGTCTTTTAATTGTTGTACATACACCAAGGCATTTAACAATCTGTTAAGGCTGAGGTTTCCAATTTCCTTTTTATTTATTTTTTTTGTTTGTTCTTCTCATGTATTTTTTCTGTTTTTCCTGCCTTCCTGTGGGTTACTCAAGCAAATTTAGGATTTCACTTTCCTTACAGTGTTTTCTGTGGTTATTCTAGGTACGAATTATACATATAACTTACCCATCAGTGTCATATTATCAAGGTATAGAAATGTTATTTCACTTTACATGCCATCTGTTTCCTCTCCCATTTTAGAATGTGTGTTCTAAAATTTCACTATATATTATGTATAATGAAATTATATATAATATAATATAATATATAATATGTATATTCTAAATCTATGTAAATATATAAATATATAAAAATATACAATTGTATATATCAAAGATATATATTTAGAACTGCATCACACAGCATTAAAATTTTACTTCAACTGTCAAACATAATTTAGAACCTCAGTAGAAGGAAATCTTATTGTATTTACCACTCATCACACATTTTGGCTTACCACGTTAATTCTTCTGTTTTGACATTCCAATGTACCTCAGACAAAAACAACAATAACTTTCTTTTTAGAGAACTTCTTCCTTAAGTCACTCTTTCAGGGTAGATCTGCTGATGACAAACTCTTCATCTGCAGCTGTAATGATTTTCTCTTCATTTCTGTAGGACAGTTTTGCTGAGTATAAGATTCTGGTGAACAGTTTTTATTGTTCAGCCCTTAAAAAAGCTTTGTCCCTACTCCAAGTTGGGTCTCTTGTTTTCTAATGAGAAATCTGCTGTCATTTAAATTGTTTTCCCTTCATATATATGTCATTTTTTCCCTTTATATATGTCATTTTTCACTAGCTGCTTTCCAGTTTTTTTTGTCTTTAGATTTCAAAAGTTTGACTAAAATGTGTCTTGATGTGATTTATTTGGTTTTCATGCTTGCAATTCTCTCAGTTTCTTCAATATATAGGTTTATATCAGTTCTGAGTTTGGGCAATTTTCAGGCATAATTTCTTCAAGTACTTTCTAAACTTGCCCTTTTTCTCCTCCCTTTCATGGATTCCAATAACATGAATGTTAGGTCTTTTTATCATGTTCTCATAGTGTCCCGAAGCTTTATTACTTTATTTTCAATCTCTTCACATAGTTGTTGATATTACATAATTTCTTTTGTTCTGCTCTCCCCACTGTTTTCTCTGTGTCCTCTCATTTCCTATTCATGCCGTTCAAGGAGGTTTTTCAAATGTATTATTAGTTTTTGGTGATTGCATTTTTCATTTTGAAACTTTTTGTTTGTCCTTTATAGTCCTTATTTCTTTGCTGATGCTTTGTAATTTTTGCTGCTTCAAGTATGTACATAATTGCTCATTGAAGCTTCTTTCATCATGACTGTTTCCATTCTCTACCATCTCTGTCCCCCCAGGCAAAGCCCGAGGGTATTGATGGTCCTTTTCCACAGCTTCATTTGCTTTGAGGTCTCCCTGTACTGGGTGTGTCACAACTGAGTTTTATTGAAAGCTGGGCATTTTCATGTTACCTCGTGGGCCACTGCATCTCATTTAAGGCTTCTGTTTTAGCTGGTTTATTCTTCCGCCATTCCTTCAGACGAAAGGGGAAGGTTGTGGCGTCCTTTCTGCTCGCTGGAGATAGAATTCCATGTTGCCCACTAGGAATAAATACGGAGATGGGCATTCTGGTTGCCCCCGTGACACGTTCGCTAACACCACGGTGGAGCTTGCCTTGTTGCTCAACAGTGGAACTCCTGGCTGTGCACTAGCCTTCCTCGCACTCTGACCCGGAGGGGAAAAGGAGGGCTGCAGAGAACCCTCATTATTGTGGGTGGGTGTATTGGACCAAGTTGCCCTTCGGTTTGCATTCACACCGTGGGAAAGCGGGATTGTCAGCAGCTGTGGGGATAAATGCCCTGGCCTTCACTTAGCCTTCTCGGCACTACCACGATAGGGGTGTTGGAGTGACTGGGTACAGCTTCGTGAGCGTGGAACCCAAGTGCCCCGTTTGGCATTTGCGGACAAGGTTAGAAGTGGCACTGCCAGTATTTCTGTGGTGTTTGGCTGCAGTACATCATGTATTGCCTTGTCTGTGCCTTCTCTGCAAAAGCAGAGGGTTCAGAGCAGTAGGCTCCAAGGCCCTGAGTTAGGCAGAGGACATAGCATGCAGAATATCATGTTTCACGTAAAAGCAGTTGGCTTTAATATGAGTATAATTAGAAGCATTCAGAAATATTCCCATTGCTCTATCCTGAGTTATGTCGGGAATGGTGGAACCAGTTGCTGAAATGAGCTTGAAGGAGTATGAAGCATGTAGGAAACTCAAGTGTTTAATACTGAATACGTATGATATACATATTATCCCCTTACACGTTTGGAGCTTAGAAAGAAGGCTATCTTAATTGCAAATAACTCATAGATTATATTATGGACACCACTAAACACATGAAAAAGGATGGAATTTATTAGGTGAAAGTTGTAGAGACAGGAAAAAAGGTGGCCAGAGAATTGCCTTGAGATAAGTCAAAATATTGAAGTTGGGTAACAGCAAGATTCAGCAAAACACACTGATGAGAAGCCATGGGAGTTGTGTATGGGGCATGGATGTTTCTGAGTGTCAAAGGCCAAGAGAGGACCAGTTACAATAAAGCTGAAATAGAGGTTTAAAATGGAAATATTGAAATATGACTACTAAGGCTGACAACATAGAAGTGACTATTTATTTTAGAAAGAACTGTTTTTGATTGTCTTCAACGAACATGAGTGGACATGATCCGGGGTGACTTGGAGAGGCGAAGGTAAGTGATGGAGTCTGTGCATCATACAACTCTTTAAATTTTGTGTGAGAAAGAGAGCCCCAAATAGGACAGAAGCTACAATAAAGGAAGGTGAGTTTTCAAGGCAACTTAGAATGCATAGAAAATGTTATTTATTGATAGGAATGATATACAGTAAAAAGGAGATGTTAAAATTCAGGAGAGGGTGTTAATGCATGGCACAGTAGGGGTAATGTAATTTCAAGCACGAGAAATGCAAGCCTTTGTCGGGACAGACCTTTTGCTTGCTTGAACAGGAGGGAGTAAGAATGTAGGATTGGCTGCCGTGGAGGATGGGCATGTTGGGTATTTCACGATGAAGAAATACATAGTTCTCTAATTGGCATACTTTGTTTTCTAAACAAACAATAAGAAAGTTTATTTCCTGAAAGGAAGGGTGGAGGAGAAAATACATGAGAAGATCTGATGAAAATACGAAACGTGTGGAATGGGGCGTACAGATAAATGGAGATGAGGTTGCTAAGGAAACACTGAGATGGGCTGAGAGCCCGTTTTAACCTCCAAGCTTTCTGGGAAAGTTATTGACTATGATTTATGAATCTTGTAGTTAAAGCTTTCAGATGTATTAAACTTATTTTTGTGCTATTATTTTCTTTTATGTCCTGCCTCTTTCTGGTTGAGGATATTCCGGCCATACAAAGGGATATAAAAATATTAAATGAATTCCTTAACTAAGTATTCATACTTACATTTTTGTATGTTTGAAACAGATACAAGTAAGTAGCAAAATATCTGAATGTAGATTTTTTTTTAAGTGCCCTGGCTGGTGTGGCTCAGTAGATTGAGTGCCAGCCTGGGAACCAAAGGCTCATTGGTTCAATTCCCAGTCAGGGCACATGCCGGGGTTGCAGGCCAGGTTGCCTATGGGGGGCATTTGAAAGGCAATCACACATTGATGTCTGTCTTCCTCTCTTTCTCCCTCCCTTCCCCTCTCTAAAAATAATGAATAAAAAATCTTAAAAAAAAAAACCTATCACTTGGCTTGTTATTATTACAGCATCTGGTTCATGGTCCATAAACAGTATCAATAGAAAAATAAATATAATATACGACTTTGTGCAATGGCATATTTAGTGTGCCTCTAAATATGTATATAAATCTTTGTGTCCATAAAATTATACCATCATAAACAATGTCTCCTTCCTCTCAGAGCAGTAATATGTAACGGTTTAAAAAATGCTGGCTTCAATTCAGAAAGTTTGTTGTTTTAAGATCTTGTTTGTCCACCTACAACATGTTCGTAAATCTCTGCATACAGTGTTGTGGTTTTCAGGAGGCTTTCCATCCCAGTAAGAACAGCTGGTAAAATTAAGGTTACTGTCCTAAATTTCAATTAGAAGCCATTGGTGTAAAGCTATCTTCAGGATCATTTACTTGGTTCTGGAATAAACTCCTTTTAGTTGTTAGAAATATATCACTTCATTAATGTTCAAATCACAATGGATATCATCACAGAGTTCTGAAAAGTCAGTTTATATAGGTAGATAAAAGATATATACCATGTAGGACATTTCTAAAAATTAAATTGGCTCATACAACTTTGGACACCAACAACTTTGGTGGGATTATTATTTGTTAAAATACAAATTTGCTTTTAAAAATATTTCTTATTATATATTTATTCACTTTTATTTGCAGTGAGGGGTATGATTTTCTTTCATTTTTCTTTGAAGAAAGACTATACTGAGATTTATAGAGAACTTGAGAATTTTATAAAACCTATGATCAGCTGGTCTAACCCCAGTATTTTACAAATAAAGTCATTAGATACATAATAATCAGAAAACATAAATACTATGTGCCAAGTGGTAACACTACTAAGTGACAGACCCACCTTTTCAAATTCTTGATATTTTTCTTTTCCAGTATGGTGCAGTATACTCTTTTTACTATTCCAGTTGGTCTATGCTGAGTGCTTGTACATTCTTATAGAAGGGACGGCCAGAAAAAAAGAACCGATTGTTCATTCTAAAATTAAATAGCATGTATTAGACTTTTGTGGGTTCAATAGGTAATTTCTCCCCCCTTTTTTTCCCCACGCAGGTTTGAAATCAAATGGTAAATAGCCAGAACGGTTGGAAATGAAAATAGCACCTTATCATAATACAAATATTTGGAAAATATGTCTTGGGTTTATGGATATCTTCAAATTAAAATCATGCCCTCTATCTGTGGCTATAATGGTTTGCTGACTATAACCTGTAAAGTTAGTGCCCAGAACTGCAAAACTCCTTGTAGAAGACAGATCACAAAGAGAAAAGAGCATTAAGTCTCTGTTCATCTTACCAAACCTGTCCACGGGATACTTGGTTCCTTCCCTGCTGGGAGTCAGGGGAGGGGCACATCGATGCCAGGGATGATGCTCTAAGGGAAGCTCCTATCCGTGCAAAAGTGGGCAGTAGAAAAGAAATATCCCAGAAGAGCATGCCAGACAGTGTGAAAACAATATTATTATTCACTGAGCCCCCTTCATGTCCAATAATTTTGTACTAAGTGTGACTGGGGTTGTTAAATAATTTGGAAGTATTGGTTCTATATTTCTAGATTCTAAAAACTGTTAAAATGGAAAGTTGAAAATCAGGAAAATCATCATAACTCTCCCCCCCCCTCCAAATCTCATTCATGTTCCATCTTTACCAAACTTCAAACTTATTTTAGACATGATGGAAGTTAGGCCATGGTTAAAAGTCTGGCAATATCAACTAGCAATTTATGAAGTAATAAAATTAGCACTTTTAAAAATAAAAATTATACCTAACAGCTAAAAGTGCTCTTTTAAATTTAAAACATTCCAAATCATTATATCACAAACTGATTTGGAACAAAACCAGTAACCAGCTCCTTAACGCCAAAAAATCCTCTAGCTTTCTAAGAATAATCAAAAAATTTTGTTATCAGAATTCAGGTTTTTTTGAACTTCTAGATATGTTAGCTTCCTAGAACCATCACCAGGGGGATTCATAACTCCACTCTTCATAGTCCATACTTTTTTTCTTTCTTTTGATGAAATTTATGAATTTCATTGCTTCCCAAAGATGGTTTTGGAATTATACTCATGAACACTTTTCTTGGAACGGTAGTACTTTATGGACTGGATATTTGTTTCCCTCCCCCAATCCATATATTAAACTCCCCCCCCTTGTGGCACCTGATTAAGACCTTCTGCTTCTAGAACTCTGAAAAATAGATTTCTGTTGTTTAAAGCCACCCCATGGGGGTACTTTTGTTATCACAGCCCGAAATGAGACATAATGACTAGAGGTTAAATAAGAAGATACATAATTTATATAGGATTTTATTGTTTAATCCTACATACTGTGAACATTTCTTTCATTTTCCATATTCAATGAATCACACAACTCTACTAACATCTAATGCATGTTCATCTTCTACTTCTCTCAGCCACTGTCTCGGTGCACGGCCTCATCCTCTGTTGAACCCAGCGTGGCCTGCAGAGTCTTCTACCTCTACTGTTTGCATTCCTCACTCTACCAGACTTTTGCCTGGAGTATTTGTAAAAGTTTACTCTAAGTCATGTTCACACTTAAAAATCTTTGAAGACTTTAATTTGAACAGCAGCCACTAGCAACAATCAAACTGATTCAAATAATTCACGACAACTGAGGCATGTGCTTTTCTGGGCGGGTTTATGTTAGAGATGTACCCTCCCACATTTCTTCAAGTAAATGCCACAAGTATTAAAATTGCTTGGGCTATACATTTAAGACAGCTGGTCATAATGAAGGCAATATGGATTAAACACTTTCCACCATAACTTAAAATGACTGAGTGTGCCAGAAAAAAATAAACACAAAAATGCATACTAAATTATGGTCAATGATGAGAACTCATATTTTCCTGAAGAGAGATGATGACTTAAATATGCACACTAAGTTAGATCAGAAATTAAAATAAGAAAGTGGAAAAAACTCCAGGACCCTCAACATACATTAACCTGAATTAATAGGGATGAAGGCAATAGAAAATAAAGGAAAACATTATCTTGTTTTGTTAATGCTATAGTAAGCTCACAACTCAAAAACACATAGCAAGGAAAAGTAGGGCAGACATGTCATATTCTGTGATAATCTCTCCATTCAGAGGCTTAGGTCCTGCACCAGAAAATTGATCCTAGTCTTTTTGAAAACATCCAAAGGAGACAGGGTAAAGGAATGGGAGAGGCAGTTATTTTACCTGTGATTCCTATCCTGGAAAATGAAGTCCCCATGAAAAATACAAGTGCTAATGAGAAAAGAAAGACAAAATCTGCCCAGCAAGCAATGCCTTAATTTTTTGTTCATGTTCTCCATCACTTCAAACTGCTTGATGACAATGCAGTGAGAGTCTGAGATGACATTATGGTTTGTTTCTTTGTGTGTGTGTGAGGAAGAACACTGGGTATAGGTCTCAAGAAAATAAAAGTTTAAATGGAACTTTTAGGCATCAATTTGACATCCAGCTCAACTAGAACTGTTAAATATAAAACCATAGGGAGTGTCAGGGTAAGGTAATCCATTCAGGCGAGTCATTCTACAAACCTTAATGTCGGACCAATATTATACATTGTAAGATGCTGCTTAAAGAGACAAATAAACATGAGACGTATGCCTGTTGAGTGCAACACATTTCACAAAAAAATTCAATGAAGGAAAGACAGAAACATGAATGTAAACACACAAAAGCATATCTTTAAAAAGGTGCAGAAGAAAAGTACACAGGTATTAAGTTTCAGCCATAGAATGTGAATCCATTTGGTCAATGTGAAATAGGGGTACATAGACAAAAGTAACAAAGTAGAATAATAAAAAGAGAATAAAGTATACAAAGAAATCGAAACAAAAAATAAATAGTATGTATGGCAAGGACGCAAGGGGATTGAATTTGTGCTGCATAACACTGATTCAATGAAATAGACAACAGATTTAATTATTCTCAGGAAAAGGCAAAGGAATAAAAAAATACCAGATGTGTTATATTAATAGAGATGACAGATAATAAAGAAACAATAGATCCAAAACTAGTTTTTTTGAAAAAGAGCAGAACAAATAGACCAGAAGCAAGAATCACATTAAGGAGGAAACTGCTGAGGGAAAAAGGCCAGTGTGTACAGAGATGGAAACCCATTGCCAAATTGATGGGGAAATGAAATTTTTCTAAATTGAGCCTGTAAGATTTTTAGGAAAAGGTATTAGAAACTAAGAATAATATGCCTACTGGGTAATAAAAGCTTTTCTTAAAGATTTATCTATTTTTTATTGGAATGTACTTGCCTCTCACAGCCAAAACTTCAGGTGAGGGCATCTAAAAGTTCAGTAATTACACCATGTGCAGGACAAAAAAAAAAAAAAGATGAATCAATCACTACAAGAGATTACAGACATTTTAATTAATTCAGAATTTGTTAACTATGTCTCAAGCATTATATCAGGCTACACATCATTCATAGAAAACTTGTGAGCAATGAAATATGTAGTTCTTTATGAACATCACTGGAATAAGAAATATGGCATCTTTAAAACAAAATACTTCTAAAAGTAATTGAATTCATATTAAATTAAAATAAGAATATATTTTTGTTAAAAGAAGGTTATATTTGTGAATAATATTTTCCTTCATATTTCAGGTTATGTTAAGATCTTTTATTGAAAAAGTTTTTGTCTACTGTTCGAGGCAAAGCTTGCTCATAGGAATGGGTCCTATTCAATCACATCAGATTCAACACTTTGTTGCTGTCGTTGTTGTGCAGTTCTTAGTAAATTGGAGCCCTGTACTTTCGCAGTGCACTCACTGGGCCTTGTAAATTATGTGATCAAGGCCCTGCTGGAGTAGCTCAGTTGGTTAGAACATCGTCTCAAAACACCAAGATTATGCTCTGATCAGCGGTCAGAGCACATACAGGAATCAACTAATAAATGCATAAATAAGTGCAAAAACAAATCTAGCTCCTCTCCCTCCCCCCTCTCTCTAATAATCTATTAAAATTATAAATTATATGGTTAGTGAAAGTGCTACATTTAGGTATTCTCTAATTATGTTTATTTTACTTTCCTCTTTTCCTCCCTCTCTCCCTTCTTCATTCCCTTCCTTTCTTTAATACTACAATTATCATAATTATTTGAGAATGTGGATATTTCAATCAACTGGAAAACTTTAGCAAATAATAAGATGCACACCCACACAGTCACACCTCTGCAAGTGTTAAATCAGCACACGTTCTAATGAAAGCATTAAGGTAGAACAAAGTAAATAGAAAGATATTAAAAGGGTTTTAATTAGAGATTCCAGTGTGAGAATTTCTTCAAAAGATGTTGTCTAAATGCTGTGTATATCTACTCCCTTTACCATATGGCCAGAAGCTCTCCTCACCTCAAGCCCAGGGGCAGTGTTAGGAGATAAGGGGACGGAGAGTTTGTGTCCATGGCTCTTAGAAAACACAGCTGTGGTGTCTGAACCTTGTCTGGAAGGACGAAATGTGAGAGACTGGCCTGAGCAGCCCTATAGGCGTAAGCAGAGAGGAAAGCACGCACTTAACGTAAGGATGTGTGTTTTTCTGTGTGCTCAGTGATTCTGAAAAAGAACCCTACCCTCAATTTTTCTATCAGTGATGAAACTACTCAACAATCAAGGTGCATAAACTTAGAAAGGCAGGAAAGGACACGGAGGGAAGGATGGGGTAGCGTGGAGGGAGCAGCGGATCACCTCGCTATTGCCAGAGGCTCGGCAGCCGTCCCCAGCAGAGAGAGGTCTCTGAGGAATCCAGAAATCTCTTCCACGGTTCTTGCAACTTTTTGTAAGCCTACAGTGGTCAGCAATGCTATTTATTTGAATGTTTTATATTCTTAATTTCTATCTTTAGTTAGACATTTGTTGTTTTTGTTGATTAGTTTAGGAGGGAACGGACGCTTTTGACAGCCCAACTCACAGGGAACCAAATCACAAACTTTACGCTGTAGCACTGAATTCCTAGCAGCAAATGCTGAATCTGGGACAGCCCCGTTTAAAGCCTATACGTGGGAGGAGAAAGATAAAATATCCAAGTGGTTGACTGTAAGAAAAAAATAAATAAATAAGGAAAAACACCAGGGTATAAATGGATTTCAAATGCACTGCTTTAATGTCCTGAAATCGTACCATTTTAAGAAAGTCTCCTGTGTACAATTGAAGGGCAACACTATGTATGTATGCTTTCTAGACTGTGCACATGAGCATGTTTTTCAAGGCTGCGGGGACCCCGTTCACCTCCCCTCCACACTACTGTGTGGTGAAGATGCTGGTGATGATGTATGTAAAATTCAGTCATTCCTTGTTTTCTCTTTTCCCCCCAGAAACTATATCTTACTTTATATATTTCAATTTCTTAGAACCCCTGTTCTCACCTTTCTCCCCACCACTGTATTCTCCTTACTGCCTTCACTCTCCTGCCACCATTGTATGACCTCTAGCCTGTCCTCTGGTGTTGAAGTGTCCTAAGTTTTCTGAAGGAGGCTATGCATGTAACCGTGTCTGGCGTGGAGTCACTTCCCCAAGTCCAAAAGGATCAGAGTAAGATATGAAGCTGCTAAGTTCCGTGAATCCGAATCTAAGGAATCTGATGCACATGTGAACAGAGCTGAAGTAAAGCTGTTTTTTTTTTTTTTCTTTTTGAATTGGGCATTCTAGGTTAAAGATTTCAACAGGAAGCAGAAAATACTTAGCAAATCTCTAATTCTCAGCCTTAATTCTTAAACATATTTCTATATTTTCAAACAACAGAGACATATTGCATTATATTATCTTCAAAGTCACTTCCTTTTTCCTCCCAAAATAGTTGTTTGTGAATGACATATTTATTCATCTGAAAAGTTGCTTTTTGAAACTGGATAATGTGTTTTAACAGGAAATATTTTATTAAAAATAAGCTAGTTAAAACAAAAAGCTTTCTTACACTCTATGATTCTCATTATCACTCACTTTGTGGCTGGCAACCCTGTTAAGGAAAATATTATTCTGACACTTCAAGACTGCAAGTCAGACATTATTCAAGAAGACTTCTGCAGCGGGGCGCTGTAGTGGGGAACCAGGACTCGACCTCTCTCCCTCGGGACAAAGTCCCGTTGCAGGAACCCCTAGAAAGGGCAGTATAACACTTTTGTTGAAGTTTCTCAATCAGTAATCCAGGAGCCTTTCAGTCTACAATTTTAAAAAAGCCACAAGACATAAAATGCTAGAACTCAGGGACCGATAATTCTAAAGAAATGAGTCTCTGTTCTATTTTTTTTTCCTTGTAGGCAGGAGATATTCCAAAATTATTTAGGGCCTAACCATCAAAACTTACCATAAAACGCTATCATTTCATTGTTCCTGCTCCTATATCTAGGAGTTTTTAAATGATCATTATGAGGATTCTTATTATTGTCCCTTTTTCAGTAGACAGCATTTTTATGCTATAATTATTACTACTAATACTATCTAATACCACTTTATAATCACTACTACTATTATTCATTAATACTAATATTAACTAATATCTGTATGTGTTAGAACAACTCTAACTCATTCTTAAAAATCATTTTATTTAATTATCAATGATGAGTGTCCCAGGTTCGATTCCCAGCCAGGGTACATTCCTGGGTTGCAGGCCATAACCACCAGCAACCGCACATTGATGTTTCTCTCTCTATCTCCCTCCCTTCCCTCTCTAAAAAATAAATAAATAAAATATTTAAAAAAATTATCAATGATGTATCCGTGAATTATTGTTATTCCAAATTTTAGATTAGGAAATCCATTGGTTAGAAGTGCCAAGCTATATTTTTCAACATCAAAATGCTAGCTTGTGTTCAAGCCCAGACTTGAACCTGTGTTGTCTGAATTAAGAGCTTTTGATATTTATCAGGATGTTCTATTGTTTCTTATACATAAAAAATGCAAATCTTAGGGTTCAAAATTTCTATATCAGTACCAATTGTAAGACACCTAATCTGGACTTTTTGTCCTTATGTAAACTTCAACCAGATATGCTGGATAGCAAGGGAAAAACAGGGAATCTAATAGTGACCAAGTCCGTCCTGCGTGGCACGCTCATTCTAGTTGCTATGGTAAACATCATCTCCATTGCTGACTTTCGCAATAAACATTGGAATTGTGTACCACCTATTTTCTCGTGTAAGCAAACCAAGGCACAAAGAGGTTAATTGGCAATTATATTTTGAAAAGCCTGTGGTGTTCATCTAAAGAGGATGATGAATAACCACTTACTTAGTGGAAAGACACAATAAATAGGTGAGAAGATAAAAGGGATGTAGTTGAAGAAAATGTTGAAAAGCTTATCAAAGTGATCTCCTTTAGAGAACTTTATAATTGCAAACCCTAATTCCTCTTTTGTTTTACTATGGATAATTACGGTTTAGTCAGGGTCTTTGATATTTCCTGCTTATATAAAATTTTTGTCATTTTAATGAATTTTATAAATGTGTAAATATTCTTGTATCTATATTGTGGTTATCAGGTTTTTTTTCAGATTCTTACATTTTATGACACCATCGGTGTGTGTTAGATGACAGCAGCCTCCCCAAATCTGACAGTGCTTGGAGAAATGACACAAGAATTTATATTACATTTAAAATATATTAGTATTTTATTAATTCATGTTATAAATGAATAATTCAGTTACAGCTCTAATAACAAGTGGAGATAGTGTAAATGGTTATTTTTCAAACCATTATAGTCATTCTTGGGTATTTGGTGGGGGGGCATGCAGATACCAAATGCCATGGATGCTCCAGCTCCTTGTATAAAATAATGTACAGCACTGCATACAGTTGGTTCTATATTTGCAGATTCCCAACTGAAGATGGAAAATGCTGTTTTCCCATGGATACAGAGGACTGACTGTATTTGCTTTTTACACTGACCCACACTTTTCCTGGTCTAGGTCAACATTCTAATGCATATTTCGGCAATATTTGCTCTTATACATTTTTATTTTAAGTTCTCCTAAAAATTCGTGATGTTAGAGATGCACACGTATTTGTACATGTGTAAGTATGCATCTGTGTTTATGCCTTTACCTTTCTAGACCTGAAAAAATTATTGCTTTATCATAACAGAATGATAATACTTGTAACTAAAAATACTTACATTGACCATATCATATAAGTGTTTCTCCCCCATGGACAGCTCTATAGTGATTCTCCTGGATTCTTTTTTTTTCTTCATATGTTTTAACTTACAAGGGGCACCTTCTCTTGCATTCCTTCCTTAATCTCTTGTTCCTTCAGTAATGTATTATTTCAGTGGTTAAGTACGAGAAAATGTGTATATTTAAAAATAAGAGCAGACAAATGATTACTATGACAGTTTTCAAAATTTGCAAGGAATGGCAGTAAATTTTGGTGGGTGGGGCAGGGGAGAGTAATGGAGGAGAAATGGGAACAACTATAATTTAACAACTATAAAAAAAGTTTATAATGTCAAAAAACGATGAGACAAGTATGAGTTTCTTTTTTAATTTTTTCATTGTATTTTTCTATTAACATTTATACCCTTATACGCCTTCCCCCTGCAACCACCCCACTGTTGTCCATGCCCATGAGTCCTTCTATCTTTTTGCTCAATCTCTCCACCCCTTCACCCCCTCCCTTTAGCTGCCTGCTCTCTCTCCATAAGTCTGTCCCTATTTTGCTTGTTAGATCAGTTTGTGCATTAGATGCTACATTCTTCTTCCTCACTTTTCCCCCTCCCTTCAGTAATTGTTTATGACAGTATGCACATACTGTCTTCATAACTGAGTCATATGCAATTAAACAGGTAATTGGTACAACTGTACTGCTGGATCTAAAAGCTCTCCCTCATCACGATGTGTTAGGACTTGCTTCATCTGTTAATGAGAGAGTGCAGTAACTTAAATGAAATTATTTCTCTCCCACATAAAATGGCACAAGCAGGTTCCTCCACCACGTGGGTTTCAACTGATTCCCAGAGTCACTTGAGGGTCTAGGTGGACTGCTCCAACTTGGGATTCCCTAGCCTACCTATCAAACAGGAAATAGGAGGAGTCACACACTTCCCTTTTAATTGCAACTACTGCAAGTCGCTTTCATCACTCTCCTTTCTACCTCAGTGGCCAATGTCACGCTCAGCTTCTAAAGTATCTGCAGAATGAGGTAGTTATTGTGCAGTGCCAAGTTCCCAACTAAACATTGGGTCTTCTAATTCTCTAGATACATACAGGACAGATTTTGATTGACTCACCCTATCTCTACCACAGAATAAAACTGGTTGGTGGGTACTAGGAAATAAAATTATTATAAGGCTTTAGTTACTGCTGATTTATAGATTGCATTGCTTTAATCCTAAGGCTGTGACAACAGGCCATTTGGTCCATACTCTTAGCTGCAAGATAAATTTTATAGATGTGTAATTGATTGTGCCACAATGCAAAAAAAAAAAAAACCCAAAAACCAAAAAACAGAAAAAGCCTTGCTTAAAAATCATCAGTTATTTCAGTAAACTAGAGTATTAGCTGATATTTTTGTTTAGTATTTTTGTGTCAATAATTAATCTTTTTAAGGCAATGAATATTATTAGATTATTACATTTTTAAATGGTAATTCATTTGGAAATTAAGTAAATATTTAGTGTGAAAGTGATTTCTCACCAACAACTTAATCTATTGAGGAGATTGTACTGTGATTTCAACACCTTAAAAAGAATACACAAATCAATACAATTGCCATCCAGATGGATTAATACAAATTGATATAATGATTTATCACACTTTCCTACCATACTTTCTGGCTTATCTCTAGTTATTCTGGATTTTACCATGCATTGAGTCAAAATGACTAATGCAAACAGATAAAATAAATGGCAGTTTAATTCACAAGCTGGAGAAATTAGATTTGCAGTGCCCGGTGTAATCATTTAGTATGTGGATTAAACTCCACATAAAAATTGGCTTGTTACTATATATTAATGGATTTAGAAGTATATTTTTCTCTGTAAATTTTTACTACTCATTAGAAAGTTAATTTATTTTCATCACATCATTTTCCAATAGAAATAAAACAACAGGAGAAAAATAATTAAAAAATAGAGAGAAACAACTTTTATTTTATATTATTTATGTATGAATTAATATATTTATTTTTATCCTCATTTGAGGACATTCTTTGAGGATTTTAGAGAGAGGAGAAAGAAAGGAGAACAAGAGAGAGAGAAATGTAGTTGTGAGGGAGAAACATCCACTGGTTGTCTCTCATACATGCCCCAAGGGGACCGAACCTGCAACCCAGACATGCACCCCAACCAGCAATCACACCTGGGACTTTTGGGTTCATGGGATGATGCTCCAATCCACTGAGCCACACCAGCTAGGGCAACACCTCACATTTAAAGTATGTTAATTATTTATGAGACTAATCTCTTTAACGTATTAATTATATAAAATATGATATGTAAGTATTAATAAAATAAAATTAAAATTCAATTCCCTTTATGCTAAATTATACCTAGTTGTCTTTATTGAGATGCTTTACTTCTGGTGTCTGTTTGGTGTAATTTCTGTGGTAATCCTGCTTGGAAAGGATTTTTACATTTCAAACATCCTCATTACAAATTTAAGGAACCTGTAGTTTAGTCCTGCTCCTACTCTGGACTCCACTTTGGGGATGCACATTAAGCCCCATGTACTCATGGATTAGCAGTGAATAGTGGATACTGATACCTATTCAACATAATCTTGCTGCTGCTTTTTTTCTTAATACTCAGTCTCATTTACAGTTGTGTTTCACCAGGCTCCAAAGTCATGGCTAAACACTGTAGTACTTGTTGTATGGAATGCCCAGGCCACTGTGTTGAAGGAGAGGCACCTTCTACAAATTCTCTCCTTTCTCTGATCAGGGAAATCTGAGGACAAGGTCACAGTGATTGAGCCATGAGATGAAAAGACTCTCAGTACCTGAATCCCTGCCCCCAACTCCCACCCTGTGGAGAAGATAAATCACCTACCCTATAATGTGATTTTTCTATCAGTGGGGTAGAAATTCACTTTGCCGTGTTTACTGTTTATACTATTTAGGTCTACTTGTCAGTGCAGCCAGTTCTACTCTAACTATCTATACACTGCCAGATTTATTCTCTTTAAGGTTAAGCTTTTAATTTAATCCTCTTTGTGAATACTCCAAATGCATGTGTTCTGCTCTAAAGGGACCCAAGTGTGATTTTCTGAGTTTAAAAATGCCATTATTGAAACAAAGTAAAAATAAAGATTTCTAGGGTAAGAAATACAAATGGTAAAAAAACATAGTATTAAGTAATAACTATTTATCTTCTAAACACTTGCATTAACATATGCACATATGTGAATACTGCTAATTGAATGTGGGAAAAGGGGTGTGGCTCCATTTTGATGTCTGACTGCTGGCAGCTTTAAACCTCCTGTGTCTTTTCCCTGTTGCACCAACATGGGCAAGCCAGGTCCTCTCTCCTTTAACACAGGAATGCAAACCACTCCACCATGGCCAATGGGAGAACTGTCACCATGGCCCTACTGCCCAATTATAGAAAAAGCTATAACCTGTTGCACCTCTTGGCTCTTTCCAACCTATTTGAGACTGTTCTGAGCTTTGCCTAGCTTTCTCCAGGAAATTTCATGATATGACTTACACAATGTTTCTCATGTTGATGTACTGTCATTGATCTCAAATCCAATGTGCTGATTGGAGTAAGGTCCATTTCACATCTCTGGGGTGACCAGGAAATAGTATGTGTTTGCTTTACTCATGGAAGAAAGTACCCATGTCAAAATAGTCCCCAAAATGAACGCACCCTTTGGCTACCAGCTTACATGGCGTCTCCAAATCTCCTTACTCCCATCGTGCTTGTTCTCTTAGTGACATAAAGTTTCACTGACCAACTTGTACAATGTGAATACAATATAACTTATTTTGAAAGGACTGAGTGCAGTATATATAATTTATATATATATATATATATATATATATATATATATATATAAATTGTGTCTATTTATTATCAAATTTCTAAGTAAGTTAAAATGACCATACCAACAAATACTGGTACTCCTTTCACCAAACTTAGACATACTTTATCTGTCATGGAAAAAAACTGATACTACTTAAGCCTTCTTACACCTAAGGAAGTATTATGGCCCTGTGTCCATTGGTATCTCTTAAGGGTTATATAAAGTAGAAATAATAGTTTCAAGTGTATCAATCTGTTTTCAAGACATTTGACAAAGACAATGTCTTCATATAGATGAAACTCAATGTGAGATTGATTGCTCTATCAAAGAAAAACAAAAACAAACAAAAGAATAAGTTTTCTACTACTATTAGTCTAGCTGAACTGTTATACTTTGGTTAAGAAAAATCCTAATGTTTCATTATTTGGGTAATGGTATATTTTATTGTCTCAAATAGGGAAGGGGAATGTTAACTGTTATGTCAAGATTGCATGTATAAACTAAGATTTTTTTAACCATGTAGACCTACATTTACTTTATGTGTAGTAACAGGATGCAGGAAAAGCTCAGCTGTTCTGTGCTAGATCAAAACGTAAAACCTAAAACTATAAAGCTTCTAGAAGAAAACAACAAGAAAAGAGATAACTATTAGTAGGACATGTAATAAATGCTGGATATGTTTAAATAATTTACTATTCTTCAGATGAATAAAGAGAGAGAAGTGTACTTTTAGAGATGGATCTCAAAAATATATTGACCCCATAGTACCTAAAATACTTCGTGCATTGTAATTACTCAGATTTCCTACTAAAACCTGGGACCTTTTAGAGAAAAATAGTGACCTATCAACTTTATGAGCCAGCTCAATACGTGGAATGGAGAAGTCTATTGATAAATAGTGAAAATGATAAATTATAGATCGTAGTGAGATGAATCTGTTAGTGACCCAGAACAAAGATACTCAGTATATCTCAATCACTAGATCCTAGTAAAATGAGGTAGTTAGAATCAGAACAGCACCAGAACACACTGGCAATTTGCTGTAGAAAATGCTCAAATAAACTGTACATTAGCTGTCAGTATTTATTTCACTGTGGAACTTATAATTCTGTCACACAAAATATTGCACATTAAAAAATTTCTCTAGGTACTGTTAAAAAGAAGATCCAAAATGTTCATATGAGGCAGCCAATAATGTATATTCTATGAATATAAAAAAGACAATTTCTTTCTAAGTATGTGAAATTTTACAGTTTCAGAAAATGATCTTTCTACTCATTCTTATCATAATCCCAATTATAGAACTTATTCCAAATTTCAATTATCTCATCAAACACTGGGAGTGATTTAAAGCAATATTTCTCTTAAATTAAAAGTGTAGAAAGTGAGGTTAAAAAAGATTAAGACCTGCCCAAATCATGTATTAAGTAGATGAAGATGAGATTAAGAAACAAGTTGAATGATTTTAATTAGGTAAATTTGCATTTTAAATATATAGCACTGCTTCTATTTTTTTAAAACAGTAAATGTAAATGTGGACAAGATAGTTCATATAAGTGTTTAGAAACTGAGTAATAGTACTACTGATGAGATATTTGTTGAGAAGTTGTCATGTGGCAGTGTACATGCATTCAGTTCTTTCTAAAGCCAGGGTGCCAAACTCATTTTTGCTGGGGGGCCAGATCAGCCTTGCAGTTGCCTTCAAAGGGCCGAATGTAATTTTAGGACTGCATAAATGTAACTACTCCTTAACTAGGGGCAAGGAGCTTGGCACTGCCACCAGATAACACAAGGTGGAGGGCCAGATTTGGCCCATGGGCCTTGTGTTTGCCACCTGTATTCTAAAATTTTATGATATGTCGATACAACTATAGATATAGATATGCAATTAATCTAATAGCTATTGTCAGCAACACTTGTCTGATCTGTTGATTGTTTCAGTCACTGAAGCTAGAATCTTGATAGAACCTCAATATTGTATTTAGCATAGGGTCTAATACCTAGTTCCCCGGTTTTATTTATTGGGAAAGAAAATAGGTACAGGCTTATTTGGTCTCTGACTCAGGTCAGAAAGTTATATATGTAGGAAATCCTTGTCTTCCCAAGGAATTTAGAGTTCTGGGATTATATTTGCCTTTGTTCTTTCGGCCAGCATGAACTCTGAGCATAAGGAGCAGAGAGCCATTGGTAGACATCATCAGTGAAAGGCAATTAAGAAAGAGAAAGCCAAATCACTGTCTGGAGATCTTCCTAATGTTTTCTTGTGTAAGTACATGCCCTATAGACAATTACCATACTAGCCTTGCTTTACAATTTCATGGTATAGTGATTTCTCCTCTGTCTACAGGAGGATATCCTTATAGTGTCCATTTTCCTACACATTTACTCATGCAAAATTTGTGCTGTTTGAAGTTCGGGTTGCCCAAATACGAAGAAGCGAAAGGTCCAAAAAGTTGGTGGTGAGTAGCGTCTTCACTATGGCTGAGCTGGGATTTTTACAGTCCTGACATCACAGGTTAGGTAGCACACCTGTATAAAAGAGCTACAGAATGTGCCTGATCTAACGTATACATTCACTGATAAGTAAACTTAAATGTGTAGAGAGTAAACTTATTTGTTGTAAATTATAAAATGGGCATAATCATGATTATAGTATTCATTTAAAATTTGTAAATTCTTTTACAAATTATTGTAAAATTTTTTGAAAATTCTTTTTTTTAAGATTTTATTTGTTTATTTTTTAGAGAGGGGAAGGGAGGGAGAAAGAGAGGGAAAGAAACATCAATGTGTGGTTGCCTCTCACACATACTCCCAACTGGAGACCTTGCCCACAACCCAGGCATGTGTCCTGCCTGAGAATCAAACCAGCAACACTTTGGTTCACAGGCTGGCACTCAATCCACTGAGCCACAGCAGCCGGGGGGGGGGGGGAAATATTTAAACTGTTGTAGAGCACATACAAGTAGAATATTCTAAAATCAGGAAGGTACTAAAAACAAAAACAAAATTTCATGTGCTTCCAGAGAAAAAGAAGTGTCCCTATGCAAAATGAACGTAAATCTCAACAACAATACTGGAAGAAAGAAGTTAACAGAACAATAATTGTTTTTATATTAAAGGTACCAGCACTTGAACCTAAATTTTATATCTGGACAAACTCATTTTAAAAAAGGGTGTAAATAATGAAACAGATAATGCCTAGGAAATGTTGCACCATAAAAACACACATTGAAAACATTCTTAGGAAGAAAAAAAAAGTCATCTAGTGAGATGATGCAAGAGAATGGGAAGGAAGAGAGATCAAATAACTTAATAATGTAAAAATAAAGGATGGGCAAAGGTTGTTATATACATAACAACCAAGAACTGCAATTCTAAGGAAGACTAACCCACCTGATGTGTGTATGGTTAAAATACACCAGTGGAAAGGCAGAAGCTGTCAGATTTAATTAAACCACATGTGCGCAATGTCAACAAAATGAGTCCTGCAAGAAGCACACCTAAAACAAAAAAGAAGTAAAATGTTGGAAATCAAAGTTTGGAAAGATATACCAGGCAGATGCAGAACAGAAGAGCTGGGTTGGAAATGTTGTCTAACAAGAATAAAACCAACAAAAACCAAACAAGTCATTTGAGCCAGAAAATACCAAAGAAACAAAGTACAATGTTATCTACGCATACAAGAAATACCATAATGGAGCCCTGGCTGGCATAGCTCAGTGGATTGAGCGCGGGCTGGGAACCAAAGTGTCCCAGGTTCGATTCCCAGCCAGGGTACATTCCTGGGTTGCAGGCCAGAACCCCCAGCAACCGCACATTGATCTCTCTCTCTCTCTCTCTCTCTCTTTCTCTCTCTCTCTCTCTCTCCCCCTCCCTTCCCTCTCTAAAATAAATAAATAAATAAATAAATAAAATCTAAAAAAAAAAAAAAGAAATACCATAATGGGAAGCTAGGCTCATCATAAACACAGGTGTTCCTGGTTTTAGAGCCTCAAAATTAGCGACTGACAAAAGTACCGGGGGAAGTATCCACATCCACTGGGTGTGCACCTGCGTGGCAGCGTTTGGGGGACATACCTAAACCCGTGTCCAGAGGGTATGCTTACGTGCTAGAAAGACGTGTACAACTTCAGGCACAATGGCCACAATACCAGAAAGGTTGACAAAGACTAAACTTTAACATGAAGACAGTGAATAAAGATCCACGAAGCAAATACGAAAAACAACAAAGAAGCAAACAGTAAGGGTAGAATTACAAAACGGGAGACCTCCTGGTCTCCAGGCAGGAGGAGGCAGCAGTGACCAGGAAGCAGCTGTTAGCTTCCAGTTGGTGGTGCACTCAGTATGCTTTCCAGTGAGAACATTCTCCCTCTGGGAAGCAAGATCTCTAGAACTATATTGCCTCGAGTTTCAGAAAAAAATATCTTAGTCTGTTTGGGCTGTAATAACAAAAATACCATAAACTGGGTGGCTTATAAACAACAGAAATGTATTGATATTTTTCACAGTTCGGGAACTGGGAATTCCAAGACCATAGAACTAGCAGATTTTACCTCCGGTAAGAGCCTGCTTCCTCATTGATTCACTGTAACCTTACAAGATGGAAGAGGCAAGTGAGCTTTCTCATCTGCCAAAGTCCCCACCTCCTAACGGGGTGAAATTTCAACATATAGATGTGGGGGAGAAGGAACATCAACATTCAGCCTATAGGGAATGGGAAGCACAATTCTCCAGTGGGTCAACAGAAGGATGGTGACTAATCTTACTTATACTTTTACCCCATCGCGTCCTAGACCCAGGCGTAGGACTTAAATTTTTGAGTAGGAAAGACTCAAGTGAAGTCTTAAATTCTTACCCCTGCCAGGTATCTTCAGCCAAGGTCTGAAATCTGGTGAAGATGGATGAGATATTCAGTCTTGGAATACTGTGTTGATAGAATGCAGTGGCCATCATACTGAAATGTACCTAAAATAAGGCAAGCTTCTCACCGGACAATTTCCTCCACCTCCCTTCCTGGAAAGCAGGTCAATGAAAAGGGTCAAAACTTAATGCAGTTCAGCTGGGATGAGAAAAGCAATTATAGGCTAGAAGAGATGTTAAATCTGTCTACCAGTGGTACCTGAGAAACTAAGGAAGGAGCTGTTCCTGAGAGTGATGAATCAAGGAATAAAGAGTATAAATTTGGGTGAGAGATTTTAACAGGGGGAAAGTCCCTTTTTGGGATTCAAATTTAGCACCCTGGGAACGGCCTGAGGAGATCAAATATATTGCTGAGATAGTCACCAGAAGCTTGAGGGGAAAATGGTGGACCACATTAAACAGAGTAGAAATGCTAGGCTTATCCAGTACACAGGGGAAGAGGGATCTAAAAGCAAATAAGTAAATAAATAAACAAAATGGGTATACTAGAGACTATTCTACCAAATGTTTGAAAACCCCAATAGCCTACAGCTTTCCATTGATGAGTCAAGGATACACCCCATTTATTAAAGTAATAAGGAATGCACTAAGGTGCAGGCAATGGTTTTATTAATAAATGAAGGTATGATTGTTCTCTATAGTTCAGTGTTAATGTTAGGGGATGCTGCTGCACACTTTGGACTTCTGAATCTCAGTGGAAAAATAGAATCCTGCAATAAAGACCGAGCAGTGAGATTTAACTTGCAGAAGCAAGGTGGGCAAAGTTCTTGTAATCAATGGCAAAATCTAAGTGAGGGTTAGAATCCCAAACCAAACATATTTGTGGAGATATTTAATAAAAGATGGTCTTCTCCCAAGTACATAAGTAGTCACCAATGGTATAATTTGATTTATGCAATAAAAATCACACAGAACAATTAGGGTATTCATTTTAAAAGTCATAACTCCTTCATTGGTTTCCAGACCTGAGCCGTTTTGCGTGTTCAAATTGATTATTTGAAGATGGGAACTCCCTTACGTCCATCTTCTGCATGATGGAAGTTAGGGAATCCTATCAGGGATACTTTCCATCTTTTACAACTGTGTCCTTAAATTGATGACTTGAACATGTCACTCCCCCTTTCCAAGCAATCCACAACGCTCAAGAACTGGCACCAAGTTATATCGTCATAATTACATTCCTCCACATTATCCATTCTTCACGATGTTTCACCAGCCAGTGCTTGACCTTCCTCTGGTGAAATGTTAGCAGTTGCCCTGATGCAGCATGGCAGGAGCCCCTATACACAGTCCAGTTACCTTCATGATTGAAAAGATCCAGCCAAGAGATACAGCCCTAAGATCCCATTGTAAAATTTGCCTTCCAGGATCACCCCAAATTTGATACCATTGGTTTTAAAATCATTTTTCTGGTAACAAACTCTGTTATGGAGAACACCATGCAAGTACTTGACTGAAGAGCACTCTTAGCAGATATACTTGAAAGGAAGTTAGGCATGCAAGGTGGCTAGAAAGAGATGTCACAGAGTGCAACGCTCTGTGAAGCTGCACAGCTTCTAAGCCTCTTCAGAGTTGACCAAAATCAATGGAAAATGGACGGACCTTTGTATCTGTCATTGGCTTCTGGCTGTCTCTAGAAACCAAGAGAAGAGTTTGTCAGCTTGTAGGACATCTGAAGAAAGCATTACAGTACTGCTACAATAGTGACATTTGTGACTGTAATTTTATGAACATTTTGATTTAAAATTTTAGCACCTCATCAGAAAATTTAATTGTGTTTTAAGATTCTTCACATGCTGACTAGTTTTTTTCCTCATTTTCCCGTGACCTATAATAGAAATGTATAAAAGTATTAAACTATGATTATGGATTTATTATTCCTTAATTCTGTTAAATTTTGCTTTAGGTAATTTCAAGTTATGTTTTGAGTCCACACATTTTCAGAATTATTAATATCCTTGTTGAATTGATATTTTTTAAATTTATTAATGTCATATAGCTACACTTACCCATGGCTAAGGATGTGTATGTTCTCTGCTATACAAATGATTCCAAATATGTTCATATGTTCCTAAACAGAAAGAAAATGACAAACACCTGGTCAAAACTGATGAGACCTTGGTATTGAGTAAGTCATTCAAGGTGTTTTAAATTGTAGTTGGCTGTGAAAAGGGCTGTCACAAAAAAAAAAAATAAATAAAGACATACACTCTGCCTTTCCCACAAGAATGCAAAGAAATGTACTTACTTAAACCCTTCAAATTGTTTCAATTGTCAAATATATACTCAGAAGTAACTTAATTCTTTTTATTCATTTTTAATATAAGTAAGACAAATAGGTTTATGGTTTGAGCACCTCAAATTGTTACAAATCAAAATAAAAATAACTTTAGCTTTTAACCAGATATATGTCTGTTAGTTTTTTTTTAATTAAGAATATCGAGATGCTTAATAATCCTAATTAAATGAAAAATAATATGCTGGATATTTCAGAGGAACGTAGAAAAGCAACTAAGCATAGTAAACTTAAATATAAACATTTCTACATTTTATCCTATTTCACAGAAGAAGAAAAAGACAGAAACGTTGAGTACATGTCCTTAGGTCAGGAGTTAACTGGGCGGCAAACACAGGTACAGGATCCATGCCATCAATTCCAACCCACGGAACAGTCAAGTAAAACTGTATTTTACTTTGATTTCTTCACTCATCAACACTGAACTTGTTTCTCTAGAGAGAGATTGAGCATTGATATATTGTGCACCAATAAATATTCAGTACATTTTTCATATAATTAAATAATCCATTGAACATCAAGTTACTGAAACATATTATGTTGTGATCATTTAGAGTACAATGAGTTGGAGATGCTTATTACTTACGTTAAATAGTAGTCGAGAGTAATCTGAATTTGTTTTTGACCTTTTTTTTTCACCCTGCAGAGCTGTACTCCACATGCAGAAAGAAATGAAGCTGGATAGGCTTCATGTTAATTTGAACAGGGAGCCAGAATTTTGAAGTATAAATGTGAACTTTATAGCTAGGTCAAACCATTCAAACACTAAATAGAACACTGGTGGGGGGAAGGGCAATGTGCAATCTCAACAGTTAATCTAAATGATGTAAAAACACCAAAAAAAAAAGAGGACTACCTTTTGCTTTCTTCCAGTAACTAAGCTTAAATTGCCACAAGTTAAAAAAATCAACAAAAGGGAATAAAATGTTGACTGAAGAATAATAGGAAATGACTCAACACCTTAATTTCAAAACTAAGTCGCTGGTTTGATTCCCAGTCAGGGCAAATGCCTGGGTTGCAGGCCAGGTCCTCAGTAGGAGGCGCGTGAGAGGCAACCACACATTGATGTTTCTCTCCCTCTCTTTCTCCTTCTCATCCCCGTCTCTAAAAATAAATAAATAAAATCTTTAAAAAAAACAGCATCTTTAACTATGTTTTAGAAATTGGCACATACTAGTTAAAAGAAGGTTATTTTATATTTTGCAAGTAAGTAGCCAGTAAGGAAAACTATAGACTAGAAATGTTTACTGTTCAAATTAAAATGGAGATAGAACTATGACTTTTATTAGTATTCATTTGAATTATCATCTTGATCAAAAAATTAGTACTATACCACTAACTTCGAATGTTTCATCTTTCTTCTGTTGGAAACATTTTTAAAAAAATTTTCTCTACTCTCAATATCTTTTAGATTCCACACAAAAATCAAATCTTGATAGAGAGAGTGAAACCTCTGGCATTAATTAGGTTAGAATTCCAAAGGCTAGTTATATAATATGTTTTATGGGAACTTATACCAAATTAATTCAATTTACATATCTCCATCTCAAATATTTACATTTAATACAGTAGCTACATGTTAGGTATTTACACTGCACCCTTTAAAATGGCCAATAGAAGAAAGTTGAGAATATTAGACACTTACCACTTATTGAAAACCATATCAACGGTCTATAACATTTGAAGAATTTCTGAAATACATTGCTCTGATCTTCCTTTAGGAGAGAAGCTGCTATGTGGAGCAGAATTATGTGGTGGCAGTTCAGCTGCTATGCCTTTGGGATTCATTGCCGCACTCAAGCCTAGGCCATGCAATGCCTGGGATGCTACAGGACAATGACTGAGAATAGTAGAGGTTCCAGATATGAGCCCTTCCCGTCTAACGTAGGACTCCTCTAACAGGCTGTCTTTGTCTTGGACTTCGCCATCAGCCTAGTTAAACTTTCCCAGAGCTACACTGCAGTTTGAGCTTTCCATTACCTCTACTTCTTCCTTCCCAATGTCTCTTCTCTGAAGCCATGCCTGAATCACGTTCAGAGGCTCTTCTTGCTTATATCTAATTTACACTTTACAGGAGTGCCCTGTAGAGGTTTTATAATTCTGAGTCAGCCTTGGTACTTGGTTTATGGAGAACCCCAACTATCTCTCTCACACACATATTAGATGTAAAGCAAATTTTGGGAAGACCTTTATAGCTCACAATCAATTCAGACATAAGACAGAACCAACGACAACCACAACAATAACGACAACAACTCACATGGAAGCTGTGAGTGAGGGACCCAATTAGGAACAAGCGGGTCTATGAACAAACATGGCTAAGAGTAATTACATGACTAATTAACTTTTAAAAAAAGGGAAGGGGGTATTCTTGTGAGTCAATTCTTTATTTGCAAATTGTTTGGCTTGTATATTTAAAGTTGGACTAATAATTGGAGAATGCTTTGGTAAATAAGCACTTAATTGTCCAGGATGCTCTAGAGTAAATGTTCAATTCCAAGGGAGAACGAGGAGAGAGTCTTAATGAAGACTTGACTGCCATCATGGGCAAAGCGTCATCTCTTCCGAAAGCTCCTTCTACAAACTAACACAAAGCATGCCTGCCTCATTTCCCTACAATTCTCATTTTATATCAGGTACTTTAAAGCATCTTTCTCTCCCAAGAGAACAGTAGTGTTTCACTTAAACTGACAACCAGTAATTTAAAAATATATCAGAACACTAAATAAACAAAAGAAAATAACCTGGGTCAAGAAAGAAAAACAAGCAAGGCACATTATGTACATGCACATGATCGTACAGATGTGTGCCTTACAAAACTGCTATTTGATATAATAAATAATGTAGTATCTTCAGAGAGATGATATAAGATATTGTATCTATTCACTCTGGCAGGATTATTTTGGAGTAAAAAAAAATAGAAGTTAAAATTTACATAGTTATACATAACAATACCAAGATTTGAATGGGCTAAAAAGTAAAAATGTTTCTCTTCCTTAATTTATCCAGATTTATGCAGAATCTTTAAGTGATTCCTGAATTAAAAAGTGGTTTCTAGGCAAAAATCACACTGAGCTTGCTGTCAGGAATACAGAGAACAAAGACATCAAGGGTGTGACTCTAAAATCCTTGGTTAAGTCCGCAGAAAATTTGATGCTGTCCCATAGACAGCAGTTCAAAAGACAAAGAACTTAATAATATAGTAAGAGTGTATTGCACACATCTCTATTAATTTGTAATTTCTCTAAGAATTCATAATTGAATGAGTTACCATAAGATTTATAGAAAACCCACAGAGTGTTTAAAAAGTTGTATTAGTTGTATTAGTTGTATTAGTGTGAACACTGCTACTTGGACTAAAAGGGAAGAGGCAATGCAAAATAAAAATATATCTTGGACCTCCAAATGATGATGGGCAGGACGCAAGCCTAGAAAAATCATCTGCAAACCTAACCTGAAGTTGACATTAAAGAAATTCTAATTCAAAGGGTAATTAGAATTACCCTTTGAATTCTAATTCAAATCCATGAATGGGTTTGAATTAGCAACCAGAGCTAATGGTTGCTAGCAACCAAAGCCCATGAAGTGGGGCCAAGGTTCATGAAGAACATTCCCTGACAATAGGATTGAGCATTAAATAAAGGAACTTCCAACATACTCGGGGCTGGATTTCAGAATTACTCCTGACCAGTGAGTACACTGTACCTCTTCCCCCATCAACCGTGGAACCGTGTCTACAGTCGATACTTTGCGTTATTCCTACTGTTAGGTGTTGACACCGACAGAGGTAAGTACTTTGACAGGACATCTCATTAAGAACAATGCCATGCAAGAAGTAGCACTACTACGAAAATTGTACCCCAAAATCCTCATCTGTATCTGAATTGAATTAATGACAAGATCTTGAAGCTCCAACCTGGTACTAATGCAGCGATAAATAATTTGTAGTCAGAAAGCCAACTGTAATTCTTAAAAAAAAATTCAGTAAATCACTTGGTACTCTTTTCTTCTAGATTGGGGTCAAATGACCTTCCCTTGAATGTTAGCTGGCCTTAGTGACTCATTGTTAACCAATAGAAGGCGGCAGGATTGATGTGCAACTTGTGAGACAGAAAAGGTAAAACGACTTATACTTGAAACTTGATTCTCCCTATCAGGATATATATATATGTAGGATATGTACATTTTCCTATTCAAGAGGACATGATTATATAGGGTGGGGCAAAAGTATGTTTACAGTGGTTCATAGGAAAATAATATAATAATAAACAAATACATGCAAGAATAAATCCTGTGTTTCATATATTCACAACTGCAAACCTACTTTTGCCTCACTTTGTATATGTCCAGTTATCTTAATTTTATATGACTATAAAAATGTCAATAAATTCTACCAGCTCAAAATAGCATAAATCAATTTTCTGAGAGTCAATGAACTTAAACAAAGAATGTGTATTTTGGAAATATACACAAATTGCATGCAATTAATTGACACAATATAATTTGTGGTGGTGACATTAGATCTCAATCCTGAAGCATAAAGACTACAGTGCCTGCCAGGAAGCAGACAAATAGTCAAAGACTATTTGCTGGATAAATCAATGCATGCGTGCTTGGTGGAGGTATAAGGGCATAAGTTCATATGAAGAGGAAATGATCTGGGAATGCCTGTACCATGTAAAAATCAGAAGAAATTCATGTTTGAGAATGTAAAAATGTTAAAGAGTTTTACTCTTATTAGTTTCTTTTTTTACTATGTGGATGAACAAATTGCAGCACAGAATGTGCTACTATCTTATCAATATTTATTCCACTGATACATTTTAACAGACTAAAACATGCATTTATAAATATGCATAATTTTGGGTCTAATACAACAAAGTCCAAATACCATATTTTTCAGACCATAAGATGCACCTAGCTTTTAGATGAGGAAAATAGGGGAAAATATTTTAAAGCAAAAAATATGGTAAAACATTTAATAACATAAATAACATAATATTTCACCAACGTAAATGTAAACAGAACTCAACAGCAGCATTAACCATTATTCCTCCCAAATTTTGAGGGGAGGTGTCTTATAGTCTGAAAATTATGGTAAGTAAATGCTATTTAGCAGAAAAGTCCTAAATAGGTAACAGGGGAATGGCTTGATTTCAGTCCTTTTGCACATTCTTCTCATCCTATTTATCCACAAAATGATAATACATCATAATTCAGAACAGCCAGCAAAAGCACAGGTTTGTCTGACTATCTCTCATAAATCTTTACAGTCACAGCTGGAGATTCCACGAACAAAAGATTTTAAATAAAGTGCACAATAACTCCACACAAAACAGAAAATATAATCTGACTGTTTAGCTCACAAGCTTCTTAGTCTGACATTCAATTTAAACAAAAACAAGGAGCTCTTTCTTTTGAATTATATAAAAATCAAATAAAATGAACAAACCTATATAAATGCCCATTTTTTGTGTTAATGTTCTTAACTGAGAACTGATTTCTATGGTCTTGACTGTTTACCATTATGTAGAGGAAGAATACTACAGAGAAATGAAAAGATTTCTGGCACAAAGTACCCAGCATGTGTCCATTCAACTGACCACAGGATGCTGCTACATCTCTGCTGGATTCAAACTTCAAGCCCATTAAACAGGGATGAAGCACTATAACTTCCGAAGTCAAAAGTTCAGCGGGGAGTGTTTCAGGATGCTCCCCACCTCTAATTTTCTCTAATAACCCAGATTCGGTTGTCATCTCTTAGGGCACTGTGGTCAATAACTGCCGTGATTCTCTGTCCTTAGCCGGCCAGACAAGAACCTGTTTTCTCCATTAATTGGTGGAAGCAGCAGTGACTCTTCGGGAGAAAAAATAAAAAGAAAGGAAAAGAAGAATACAAACTGCTTTATAATACACTGTGATAAGTTTTCATTCTGAAGGCAGAAAATAGGGTGTTAGGGAAGCTACGTGTGATGGATGCGGTCACCTTTCAACCCGGCCTTCTCCTGCTGATTCTAGACGGCTTTGAGGTAGGGTAACACAAATTTGTCCCATTTTGTGAGACTGATGCTTTCTTCCCTTGCTGAACAGGAAAACTGAAAACTAACTAGGGAGTGCTTGCTAATTTCTTAGCTGTGGGTCTAGCAAGATATCCAAATGCAATACACTTTAAAGGCCATATAATAAGCACATTTTCTGAATAACCACGACAGACACAATGCTTTAGAAAAAGACAAAAGCATTTATCTATCTGTCTATGACCCTATAAACTACCCGCAATTTTAATATCTCTGTGACAATTTACGTGTATGGGTGTGCACTACCTATCCAATCTAATAAAGACAAACGGATTATTAATTTCTGGTAATGTTTTGCCTAGACACTAGGTTTCCCATAGTTGAATTACTCAGGTAGATTTTGGCGATAGTTTGAGAGCCAAATAGGTAGGCAGATGCATTTTAGTGAATACTGCTCCCGGAATTTGAAAATAAGTTTGCATTTTGATTTGTATAAATGCTATATAAAATAATTCACCAGATTAAATTGAAACTAGTTTATACATTACATATATATGTGTGTGTATACATATATATAGATATATATGTTATCCAGAAAGGGTCCAGCCATATAATATGAAAAATAGAGACATTTATTGAAGAAGGTATGAGATACAAGAAACATTGTACATAGGCCAATGATGCCTCAGTCCCCTTCAATGTAGGCATATTGGGACCTCACACATCAGCTGCCCTCAGCTGCCCTCAGCTGCCCTATTGTATTTTCCCGAATGCCATGGATGGTCTGAAATCTCTGAAGAACCCTGGCTTCTTTGAGTGACCCCAATTCTGATTGTTTGCATCTGCAACCTTCCAATATTGACTAAAATTGTATTGGCTTCTTTGCCTCTTGCCAGCAACTTGCTGCTTACATTTATACCAATAAATGTAATCCTTCTAGGATTAATCTATTATACATATTGTTTTTATTATTAATATATTATTTATTATATTTATTCACATAAAAGGCATATATATATATATATATATATATATACACTCAACTGAGGGTATGTTTATTGATTTTAGACAGAGTGGAAGGGGGAGAGAGAAAAAGAGAGAGAGAGAGAGAGAGAGAGAGAGAAACGTAGATCACTTGTCTCCTATATATTCCCTGAGTGGGGACTGATCACACAACTAGGTATACGCCCTGTCTGACTGGTGATCGAGCCCTGAAGCTTTTGGTGTAAAGGATAGGGGTCCACCCAACAGACCCACTGGACCAGAGCCCTAGTATATATTTTCTTCATGTGCCCAGTGGAACCTAGGCAGATTACAAGTAAAAAATGTTTTCATCTCACTATTGGTTTATCTGGATACTTACAATGAAAATAGATGTGCATGACCTTACTATATCAAAAATGTATCATTTTCTATAAAACTAGGACATTAAAGTGGTCAAATTACTCTACAAATGGGTTGAGATGCTTCGACTAAATTTACATAAATCATGACAGAAGATACATGACAAAATTTAAAAGTCATTTTCAGGTAAAATATACCAGTGTGTAAAGAGTAAGACCATTTTCAAGGACATAAAATTGCAGATATTCCATCATTCTATCATTAGCCGCAGTATAATAAATTATTTATCCCCTATATTTCTCAGAATTTATTGTATATTATCAAACACATTAAATATGTTTCATGTAATTCTTATGCTATTTTTATGGGATGAAAAAAGTGAAAAGCACACGTAAGTAAAAATACATATTTTAAGTAATTTCATGCATTTTTTACTTATGGAGAAAATGTTGTTTTTTAATCAGCTACAAAGATAGATGGATATACATCTGTGATTTTATTTTTGTGTTTATTTGAGAGAGATACTGATTTCTTGTTCCACTTATTTATGCATTCATAAATGCATAATGGTTGATTCTTGTATGTGCCCTGACTGAAGATGAGGATCGAACCCACAACCTTAGTGTAATCTGGAGCATGCTCTAACCAACTGAGATACTTGGCTAGGATCAGAAATTTTTTTTTAGTAAATTCAATCACCTTTGATAGTGCTTAAATAGTATCAACAGTCTTATAATTTTAGCTCTCAAGAATCACATTATTGAATTTTCAAATGGCCTAAATGCATGTTACATAAATTTATATATAAATATATATTACATATGCATAATATACATAATATTATATATATACACTTGCTATTTCAATTCAGAACTTCAACAAATGCACACTTATAATGGAGTATTAAATGGAAGTCTTTATATAGAAATTGGCTCTGTTGAATAAATTCCATTTCTAAAGCCATTCAGAAGAGTATTTCTGTTATAATTTCCTATCAGGTTTTCTCCCAATAAACTGCAATATCAATGTATTAAAAATAAAATTCCAGTTTCACATAGAAAACCATAGCAATCCAATAACACTTTCAAATTATTTTTAGGTTTACATAAATAATTCTTTAGAATTAACATTTCTGCATCCTGATAGCTTGATCGCACTTACTTTCTCACATACAGGGAAAACTGGCACTGCTGCGCAGTCCTGTCTTTGCCAACACATTAACCAGGTTTGTTTGCGAAAGTTAAAGGAAACACTGATAATTAGAAATGCAAAAAATCACCAGTAAAGCTCTGTAAATATTGATGAAAATTCATATTAAATAGCTGCATCCATATGTGTATTTTCACACACTCAGACACTCCACTAAGAGTATAATAAAATATAAAAAAGAATATTAATGTACAAGGTCAAACACCATGAGGCATAAGATAGTAATGAATTAGTGAAACTGACTATTTTTTGGAAGATGGAAATAAGTAAAATTAGGCAAACCACAAAATCCAGACCCTGAGAAGGCTCATCACTAGGAGGTCCAAGGGACTGTAAGTCCGTGGGTAAATAGTGGAGTCGACAGGAATGTGGTTAAAGACGTATGAGCGACTGGGGTCCTCAGTTTTGCATTTACCTCCTCCTCATCCTGGAAGGAAAAGAGTATTTTTCCTGGGCAAGTGTGGAGCCTCCCGCCAGTTTATAGTACAGTGGAGAGTAAGGGGATCTGCATATTGCTTCCTAGAAATCCCACCCATCGCTCTCTGTTCCTCTTCAGTCTGGAATCCTGATGGCGAAGTTTATGCCAGTGCTTGTACACACACACCTATGCATAAACACACATTTCAGAATTTTCCGAGTCCCTCCTCACCCAGGGAGAGTTATTCCTGAAAAATTACCTATAGCTATTGGCTTAAGTTCCTTTTCCATAAAACAGCTTGCTACCCAGTCACTTTCCAAAGACCAGTCATTCTGTAATTTCCAATATTACACATACAGTTTTCAATTTCCTCTTAATGAATTTTCTTTAATGTGTACTGGCAGCAAAGGATCAGCAGCATTACATTACAGACTAACACCTGAAAAAGAGAACAAAATAAATTTTAAAAATCTGGCAGAAACATAGATGATTCAGGAGGCAGACAAAAATGTTGTTTTTAACAACTATTGTTCAATTACAGTTGTCCCAATTTCCCCTCCATTGCTCTTTAAAGTTTTATGAGTAAACTAGAGATATGAAAGAAGGTACATACATGAAACATGAACATAAATGTATTTTAATTATTAAAAAAGATGAAAAACCCACTTGCAAAATTTGAATAAGATAATAATGGAGGCAGAAAATGAAGCTAAGAGAATTTCTTCTAGAAAGCAGAACTAAGTGTCAAAAAAGGGAAAAGAGTATAGAAAAACAACAGAAAATTAAAGGATTCACTCAGAAAATTTAAAATATCAAGCAATGAATCTTAGTGTACAGGAAATGGTGAGATAAATAATTTAAGAACATTTTCTTCCGGTGAAAGCATAAGTTTCAGAAGTAAAATGGCACAAGTCCCAGCATGCTGGAAGACAATTGACATCAAAGGAGATACATCGGTGGGGCGGAGCAGTGCTCCAGTGAACCCTCCCGTCAAGACAGAACTGTGCATTCCCCCAGAGGCTGCGAGCTTTGACAGCTAACAGTGTCAAAGTGTCAGACTTTGGCAATGGCCCCTGGCAGAAAAGAGCCACCATAACCGAAATATGCACCATTCCTACTTGATGTCCCTTCCTGGAGGAAGCTTGCATTCAATCGCAGTCAATAGAGAGGTTATAAAGACTTAACCCTATTGCCACAACTTGGGACAACTATGTAAGTTCAACTGTCTTAAAAACAACTTCTTCCTGTTCTTCTCTTTCTTTTCCCAACAGGTGTTGAATCAGACAGCATTCCTCAGTACGTCTCTGCATTCACATCCTACTCTCAGGGTTTATTTCCTAAAGCATTTTTCTTGTGAAAATCATCATTTGACTTTAGTAACATTTGGTAGACGCTGATATCTTTTTGGTCTAATATGTGACTTCAAAACTTAGAAAAAGATTAAGTTTCTTAACACTAGACACAAGAAAATAATCCAAAAAGGCCCCCTAAATTTCAAAGTAAAAATATCTTTCAAGCTAGAAATCTATATACAGTTTATCTATAAGTCCAGTGAAGGAATAAACTAAACTACATTCAAATTAATAATACAAATTTACATTCCATGTTTTTCTTTGAAAATTATTTGTGTTTATATCCAAACATATATAAAAAATAAAGAGGAAGAGAGAAAATCAAGATAACCAAGAATCTACTACAGAAGCATAGAAAATGGGTTCCTATAGTCAGTAGTTTTCACGTAAGAACAATTGCAGAATGTTTAAGCTGTATAAGGCTGGAAGGCACGGTGACATCTAGCAGAAAAACAAACAGAAATACCACAAACAAACAAACAAACAAAGAAACCCTTCAATGGCTAAGTAGTGTTCCGAATACTTTTCATTATAAGAATGTAAAGACAAGACTCAGAGTGAGAGAAAATATTTGTGGATGAAGATGTAATGGACTGGTGTATGCCAAATATGTATAAAAGACTACTCCTCTCAATAGCCAGAAAAGAAGTAATGCAATAAAAAAAAATGGGCAATGGAAACTGACAATGCACTGAAGAGAATACATGGATAGCAAATAAGCACGTACAAAGTTATTCAGAAAGAAGTAAAGATGGTAAATAAGCATATGAAAAATTATTCCACATCAAATGGCAGCAAGGAAATGTAGATTAAAGCAACGAGGAGATACCACTACACACCTATTAGAATGGTCAAAACCACTTATCCAGATCAAACTCTAAGGTAAACTGCAGGCTTTGGGTGGTAAAGACGTGTGAATGTGAGTTCATCAGTTCTAGTAAGTGTGCCCCTACGGTGGGGGATGTTGATAGCGGGAGAGGCTACACACGTGTGTGAGCGAGGGCAGGGAGTGTGCGGGGGATCTCTGCACCTTGTTCTCAGTTTTGCTTTAAACCAGCATTGAATTAAAAAATAATAAAGCATCTACAAGTTTTTCAACATAAGTCATAGGGGATGAGCAAATTAAACCAAAATGAGATACTAACTACTAGATGCCTATTAGAATACCTAAAATTAAAATACTGAGGAGGTGAGCAACTGAATTTTTCACATATTTCTGGCATTAATGTAAATGCTGCAACCATTCTTTAAAAAGTTTGACACTGTCTTATAAAGTTTAACATTGAATTAAAATTACAGAGTCTGGCAGAAGTAAGGCCTGCTTGAGTGTGGCTGGTAGGGTAATAAAATGGGTACAATAATTTATAGTTGTCATTCGAACATTTTGCCTAAAATGCCATATGGTGTGCTTAAGTATGATAATGTTATGTTACAGAGTTGCATGCTTATGATTTTGTAATAAAAGATTTTGTAATAAAAAAGAGGCACTATTCATGCTGCACCCTATATGACCCAACAATCCTACTTCTGGTTATTCACCCCAGAGGAAAAAAATTATTTTCACCAAACATCGATGCACAACTATTTAGCAGCTATTCATAACCTCCCCAAACTGGAACCAACCCAGATGTTCTTTGACACATGATAAATGTCATTAATTCATTCAATGGAATATTGCTCAACAGCTAAAAGAAAGGAAATATTGATACACATTGCAATTTTAATGTATCATAGCGATGTTACACACAGTGAAGGAAGCCGGTCTAAAAAGCTTACAAGTATATGGTTCCATTTATATGACATTTTCAGCATTCTCAATAAAAAAGAAAAGGAAAGAAGGAAAGGAAAGAAAAGGGAAGGGAAGAGAAGGGAAGGGACGGGGGGTGACGAACAGATCAGAGGTTTTGCTTAGATTGGGGTTTGGGTAAAGATGTTACTGTAAAGTAGGGACATAAAAGGGTTTTGTGGAATGATGAAATTGTTTTCTATTTCTATTTAGCTACTTGTATGCTAAAATGTGTGGAACATTAAACTAAAAAGTAAACTTAATGGAATAATCTAAAATAGTACATTAAAATTTATTTTATTTAATCCATAATAAAGACAGAAAGAGAAACAAAAAGAACAGAAGGGTACAAACAAAATAGAAACCAACTAATAAGATAAAAGGATGAATCTAAACTACTAATATTATGTTAGAAGATATTCTAACATATCTAATATTCTAATAAAAGAAACACTGATTTTTTTTGTATAGAAAAAATCCAACTATGTACTCCTTGTAAAACCTGCTCCTTAAACATGGAAAAATGGAAAAGTTTAAAGTAAAACATGGAAAAGTATGTATTATTAAGCACTGACAACAAAGCCGGTGTATCTTTGTTAACTATCACATGTACCTAATGGCTTAACTGGAAAAGAAATTTTATAAGAATTAAAGGGTAATTCAACTGGAAGATATAATTTAACTGCTAGTCTATTCAGTAAAAAAAAAATCAAAAGGTTTGTATGATGCAGTTAACAACTGCATTGACATGCGTGCAGCGTTACATCAAAGAAAAAACTCACATTGTTTCCAAGTTGACCTAGGCCATTGACAAGAACGACCACAACACAGGAAAGAAAACGAGTCTCAGTAAATTACAAAATATGGTAATCAACTAGAGAATATTGTCCGTCCACAGTAGAGTTAAGCGAGCAGTCATTAAAAGACAAGTAACATGAAAATTCCTGACATTGCAGTAAAGCTTGCATGTCAAAATAATTTAAGAGACAAAGAAGAACCCACAATGGAAAACAGAAAATATTTTGAACTAAATAATAATGAAAATACAGTATTTTCAAATTTGTTATTTGTGTTTAAAGGAAAATTGAGGCCTTGAATGCCTATGACAACAACAACAAAAAGGCTAAAATATCAATGTTTTATACACACACACACATATCTTAAGATACTGCAGAATGAAAATTAAAAAGAAAAAGGTATTAGGAAAATAAAGACATAGAAATATATAGCCATCCAATCACTCCTCATAACTACTAACAAAAATAAAAGTGAAATGTTTATCTAGGACGTGTAATAAACTGAGGCACACTCCTGCATTGCAGGGTAAAGAGAGAGAATGCCACACCACTGCTGCACACCACAACTGGGTCAATCACTCAAAGACAAGGGTGGTTCACACATCAAAACTCAGATTACTCCCATTCAACGTGTAGAACACTTTCTGTGTCCAAGACTGACATGTGGTAACAGAAGTAAGTGAATTCATTAGCTCCACAGGCTTAATAACTAGGAAGGTGGGTGGGTGTCCATTGGCTGTGAATGTTATAATTCTTAGCCTGCGTTCTGTACATATGAGGTATTTAAGATGCTATGCAATTAGAGTTTATTTGTGCACTCTTTTGCATGTATACTATATTTCAATCAAACAGTTGTAAACATGTTATAATTCCATCGAACTCCTTAAAGTCAAAAGCATAGCAATCCTGGTCACTATTGTTATGAGTGAACACTTGTTGCTTTGAGGTCACTTCTGAGTCTCCTCAAATGAATTTTGCACGTGTCTAGTAATTTGTTTTCAGGCAGATCAAGTCAAACCTTTCAAAATGTGGGGAAAATCTCTCTAGCTACATTTTTAGTAATATGATAAAAAAACAGAAACTTATTTGCATTGTCCAGGCTATTCAGGCACCATACAAAAATAATGGCTATGTATAATAATACTGAACCACATTAGAAAGAAATTACAGATTATACCAATACACTATATTTCCAATTAAATCCAAAACTACCAATTAAATTGATTAGTCTTGGTAATGTGGAAAAGACGCGTAACATTTCTGAGATCCAGGCTGTTTCTCTTTAGGAGAAGAATCAGTATTGTTTCATGGGCAGGAAAGCATGTACCATTCTCTAACATTCCAAGCAAAAAGGAAAAAAAAAAAAGAAAAAGAAAAAAAGGGTAAAGTATAAACTATGTCTCTAAGAGTAAACATCCTTTCAAGAGCCACACAACAGGCTATTTCATCATCGCCTTTGCTTTCGCAGCCCTTGTGGGTCAAGTAAGTGGAGCATGCTGTTTGCACTGGTCTGTGCTCTCCTAGGGAGGGGTGGTTTCCAGCTGATGTGTTTGATTGCTTTTCTGTATACAATTTAAACCCTGGAATTTTGTAGCTTTTAAATAGCAACCTAGGATAGATTATGTCTACCCCAGTAAGACTGCCAATTTCAGTCTTTTTTAAGAGGATAAGAGAGAAGAGATAGGGGTGAGAACCCAGGGAAATCATCAAAGGAATGCAAAGAGAGTCAGGGCACAGAAAGAAGAGTGCAGCACGGAGATCACAGGGAAAATATTCTTGTTATGCATCAGCTGTTTCCAAAGTGGGTAAGTGTGTTTTCAACTTCAAATCGCAGAGTGAATCAAATGCTCTTCCCAGACCTCTGTTTGCTGCGGCTGCTGATATTCTTGTTTCACACTCCTGTCCCTGCTAGATTCTACGTTTGTGTAAAGTCTGATTACAAAATGGACTGACCTTAAATCCATTGCTATCAAGGGATTCCTGCTAATGGGTGTTAGTCTGAATTAAATCATTAGTGAGACATGTCAACTCAACCATGTGTTTATATCTTTCTCCAGTTTATTGTACATCTTATTGATACAATTGGATTAAATTGTCGAGCTTCACAGCACATGATCTGGTAATCAGTCTTCTCCAGTCCTAAATATCAGCACCCCACATTTCAGACATGTACTATTTTTCTGACCAAGAGAAATATGTTCCGAACCATGAAGCATTTCAGAAAAATCGGGAATTATTTTTCCCTGAGGTTCTCAGATAAGATAATTTAGTGCTTTTCATTGTTGATATGTCCTCTTATATCTGCACATTATTTCTACAGAAGGTGTCACATATCACAGTGATAGAGTTGCTGAGATGCTAACTGTGTAATAAATCAGAGACTGAAGAAAATAATCAAAATAGTAAAGGATACACAGTGAATTCCGTGGGGTTTGAGGTAGCTAATGAACACAATTTGGATCATTTTTTGAGCGGTGGCCACCTAGGCCACTCTCTTGTTACATATTACTCTTTCTTTTGTTTGTTTCTTTTCAGCAGTATATTGTTATTCACGATATTTGTTTCCACTTGACAGAACATCGGTCAAATCCTGCTCGGTGAGCACTAGGACACCCTTTATGAAAAATGGGCAGGATATTCTCGTGCCTCCCTTTCCTCTGGTCTCAGCAGATCAAATCTCACATTGCACACTGTGGACAGAACAGTCTTTCTAGCTTTCTAAATTTAACATCTTAACCTGAGAAAATCACGTTCTGAGAAGTTATTAGTACGTAATACTCTTTCTAAGACACACTCTATATCCTTTACCACAACATGAAACTCTGATGATTTTGATTTGTTTCTTTCTATATTTTACTCTTATGTCCAGTCCTCTGCTCCGGAGCCCACCTTCGGGTCACACTTCAGAATCTGTCACAGATGCCCTTATCTCCCTGCCCTTCAACGTGATATCACCTCTGCTTTTTTCCCCCGGTAAATTCCCTAAACATTCTACAGACTTGGCTCAAGTGTATCCTCTCATGTAAATGAAGCCCTCACATTTTTTTTTTAATTTTATACTTGTTTTTGCTCTAACAATTGCATTGTTTTCATTTGTTTCCAATCTATAATTTCTTGAACCTCTTGCACTGGTATCTTTTGTCATTAGTATAAATTGTTGTGTATGTGAGCAAATACTTCTGGAATTTCTTTATTGTTTCATTAGTGCATTTATTTAAATTTATACCAGTACTGTATTTTATAACACGTACTTTTGTATTGTAGAATAAATTTTCCAACCTTGTTGTTCTTCGTGAATTAACATGGCTCTTCTTAGCTGCTTCTTTGTATTTCTATACATGTTTCAGAAACAGTGTTTTAATTTTCCTATACCATATGTTTATATTTTCTTGGGGATTATATTGAATCTCTAGATGAATTTGGAAAAAAAAACTGATGCTTTGCAGTATTGCATCTTTTGAATCATTAAGGTAGAAAATCAACCTCTGCATTTGGAATCTCTATTGTTCCTCTTTTTTAAAAAAACGGGACAAATTTAGTATTAGCAATTTGTGCATTGATTAGATATTTTATGATTATATATTTTTTATTTCTAGCATTTTTTCTTTAAAGTACTCATACTATGGTAGCTACATCAACTTTATTTTATTTAGTGTGGGTATGGTATAACTTTTCATTTACTAATATGATATTCAGTGTTTTTTACATTTAAAATCTGCTGCTTATAACAAGAAGAGTATTTAGTGTACAAGTTGACCCTTGGACAACACTGGGGTTAGGGCAGCCATCCTCCATTCAGTCAAAAACCCACATGTAACTTTGGGGTCCCCAAAACCTGATCTACTAATGGCTTAGTGTTGACCGGAAGATGTCTAGATCACAAAAACAGGCAATTAAATCATATTTTGTATGGGATATGTATTAAATGCTATAACTTTTCAATAAAGCAAACTAGAGAAAAATGTCATTAAGAAAATCACACGGAGAGAATACATTTACAGTAAATGGACTTGTGCAGGTAAAAACTGTGTTGCTCAAGAGTCAACTTTAGTAGAAAATATCTTTTTTTTCAGTTGAATACTTACTGCTGGTTGTTGATTTGCATTTATATACTTTCATTTAATATACCATTTTAGTATGTTATTTCTACTATTCTTTTCTGCTCCCTATGCCTTTCTTTTAGTTCTTACTTTCTTTTGATTACCTTATTTTATTATTCCATCCACCCCCACAGTTTCTTTGTGTAGTGGTTATCCTATGCTTGTTCCACTTACTAAAACACGATAGATATAAATTAGTACTTTTACCATTTATATGACATTTTAAAAATAGTAGAACATTTTTACTTACATACTCTCCTTCAACTAATATACTACATATTTTTATTGGGGTAAAACCACCTAACATTAAATTTCCCATTGCAGTGATTTTCAGTAGTGTTCACCTGAGTACTGCTTTCCTGAACTGAATATGTGCTTGCTCTCTGCAGAAGTGAGAAGGCACCCCCACATCCCGAGTCTTCCTCTGAACAGAACTCCAGATTTTTTAAGAAAAGAGACCATCTACACTATATTAGCGTGTATGCAGGGTTACTCTATTTTATTTTCCCCTGTATTTTTCGATCTCAGTAAAATCTCAAGTTTTGCTTAGCTCCAAGGGGCTAGTACTGATGCTTTCCACATTCCTTTCTGGGGAACCAATAAAAAATAAAACATTCTTACTCCAGTGCATATCCAAACAACCATACCTTCTCTTCATTTTTGAAATACTTCAAACATAGTACCTATTGCTTTCTGCCACCACCTTTCTTATTCCGAGTGGAAATGATTCTTTCATCTGCATTAATATATTAGTCACTCATCCTTGGAGGAGAAGCATAATTGAGTGGAAGTGTCCCTGGGAGAACAAATTCAATAGTGTTCGCTAGTCCAACAGCTGCATGCTACTGCTTTGTCTAGGTGAAGATGAACTTCATCTCATTTTAAAAATATTTCTTATCCCTGGAATAAAACCAGATCCTTCTTGCTTCACTTTGTCTAACAGGCCGATAAACGCATTTATGAATTGTGATCTTGATTAAGACCTAGCTGACTAACAGCATTACTCTTAAAATTAAAAAAGCGGTCCTTTCAGATGGAATATTCTCTAAGTATGTGCCACATTTGCTTGGAAACTAAGATTACCACAAGAGGACCTTACAAAATGCATGCGAACTGATCTCCTCCTGCATGAAGACTGCAATTGATTACTGTAGTTATTCTTTCATTTGTATTGTCCTGCACGAATTTGCGTTACATGTGCCAGCTCCTTTGTGAAAATATGTCCTTTCTGAAAAATGCAGCAAAATGCTAGAATGTAACTGATGCAAACAAATTTAAATCAAGATTGTGAATTCTTGATTTAAATGTTTCTAACCAGCTAGCTAGACACATACTAGCAAGGAAAATGGACAATTCTTTCCAATTTAAAATAATATAAATGCAATCTAAATACAAAACAAATGCAATGTAAAATAATATATAGTTCAAAGTTTTGAACTTAATATATTTAGAGTTTCCAAAATTTGGTATTTAGAAAACTTGAGTTTTAGAAACAATAAACTGATTTCCAATCAATAATTATCATTTATTCCTTTATATTAAATATTTGATATTAATTATATACCCTGCAAATACACTTAAATTGTATTTTTAACTTCTCAGTTTCTCTTTCCCTGGAAAATGAAATGTGTTAGTTATACCCACATGGAAAGCTATAATCTATGTGGAAAGAAGTGAACAGTGATTTAAAAAAGATATCCACTGGGGCTGACTTATGGCAATTTAAAATGTTTACTGCCATTTTTTAGTTCTTGTTCTCTTTTCATTTTCATATTGTGGTACTACAGGCTATCCAGGTTCTAGTTAGGCATATTAAAGTAGTATTCATAATTTATCCTTGGTAATAGCTTCATATACTCTGCTGACTTTAGTTGACAATAAACTGGCTGGTACACACCGTATCTTATTACTTGTATTTATGAGTTGAAAAACTACTTAGAGAGCCCTGGCCAGATAGCTCAGTTGGTCAGAGCACCATCTCACTATGCCAAGGTTGTGAGTAGGATTCCTGGTCAGGACACATATAAGGAGCAACCAATGACTGCAAAAATTGCATAAATGAATTGAGTAACAAATTGATGTAAAAAAAAAAAAACTACTTAATGTCAGGGGGCTCTGCCCGAAGGGGCTCCCTGCCCCCTCATCCCCGCTGCCATGGATGAGAATAAGTCTACCAAGACATGATCTGCTTGGGGAGGAAATGTGGCCAATCTCTCAAAGGAGAAGGGCCAAGAGCCTTTTCCCCAATAGGCTTTTATTGGGCTAATTTGCATAAGAATACAGGTAAAGCTCATTAACCATTATCTGGCAGTAAGGATCAAACAATAGATAATAAAGAACTCTGAGGGCCTGTTTTGAGTCAGGGTCAGATAGCTAAAGAGCTGTAAAACTTGGAGGAACAAACTCACTTCTTGCTTGGACCCTTATCATTTAATTGAGAACATTCTAAACAAAGCAGGTTTCACAGGATTTTACATATTCTTTCTTAGGCCTGATCACCTGGGGAACCTGCCCTTTCCAGCACAGGGCTGCACCACCCTCTGTCATTGTTTCAGGCTTAAGTCATGCAGGGGAAGTAAGGCAGCCAAGAGATTAGGAAACTTCTCACAGACAGAATGAGGACCCAGGCTTTGTCAAAGCTGAGGGGCGAGGTTCTATCATCCCCTTTTGCTGTAGCCCCCCAAGCCCTTCCCTGGGGGCCTCCCATGTGATCGTGCCTGTCTTAGATCGTTCCCCCCTTGGGGAATCTTACCCGTCATTGACTAACTGACCAAGCATTGGGGGCCAGGCAGGGTGAAGTAAAAGGAGCAGAAGCAGTGTTCCTGCCAGGGACATAAGCTTTGTCTCCTCAGTGGCTTATGGTCCCAAGGTTGCTCACCCAGCCTTAGTCATGGGCGGATTACAGCTTCTGAAACCAAGCAAGGTGGTTCCCAACACTTAGAGAAATAAGCTTTCACTTGCTGAGACTGTTGGCTTAATTTACACTTTAAGGCCTAGCCTATTTGGTAGAAGGTGCGTCATCACTTCCTGTAGAGAGTCACTTATGGAACCCTGAGTTCACTGGTACCAGGTATGTAAGTTATTCAGGTGATGCATAGACTGTATCCTGGGGAGCTGCCCAGCGGGTGGAGACACCCAGCACAGCTCCCCCTGCACCACCTTCCCTGCTGGCCTTCAGAAAGACTACTCAATATCAATGGCCCAGCAGTTCTATAAATTCGTATTTGATTTTCCTCTTCATGGGCCCAGCTGGTTGTTAGAAGTTAAGATTAATCATTTTGCCTAAATTAACAGCAGTCCCGACAATCTGTTTTGTGATCTTTAACCTTGAATCCCACTCCCTCATGAATTGGAGAGGACTGATTTACTTAGGGGAGAGAGGGAAGGAAGGGGAAGGCGATCACTTGCTCTAGAGTAAAAGCATTTGAGTCAAAGCCCAAGGGTGATGTTGCTGGCTATCCTTTGAAAAAATGATTGATTTACTTAGTAATTTATTTCATGGTGTCCAGTATTTTGTATGTATCATGTTGTGCATTGAATACAAAAAGAACAGTAGATTATGTCTCTAAGTGGAGACAATTGTGTGAGAAGGGAGAGAGATTGAGAAAAGGACTCAAGCCAACAAGTTGCCAGGATTTTATGGTTTTGAAAATTCTAACTATTCCAGAGCACAAATTAAACTAAAATTAATGAATGGCTTCAAAGCAAAGATCAAATCTAGAATTCTACCAGGAGAAGATAGCCTGAAAGACAACTGAATGCAGCTATAAAATGTTTTCAAATATTTCAGAATATGTCAGAATACCATTCAGCCACATAAATGCCCCATTAAGCAGAAGAACGGGCCTCACAAACCACCTCAGAACAAAAACCTGAAGAGGGGTTTATCTTGAAGAGCTTAGTGGATGTGGCTTTCCTATCCTGGAGAGAAATCCAAGAAGATTTTCAGGAAACTCATCAAGTTCTTAGAAGTGCTGCATATTTCCAGAAACATTTCCAGCCTGGGATGAGCGATAACGATGTCAATGTGGAATGCGAAGAGGTCTTTGGACCCCTATGGTTCTGCACGCAGGGAGTTCCTGAGGCCAAGAATTTACCCCTTTTGTACAATAGCTGCAGATCCAAAGCAGCTATTCCCACTGCGCTTGATAATTGAAAAACTACAGCAAAGGCGGCGTGTCCACCCTAGATCTGATCTAGGAGGCAAGTTGCTGAACTGTGAATTAATGCTGTAATGAAAAGATACTTTGGGGGACCCGTAGAAGAGGGGGGTGTACATCGCATATGACTCATTGGAGGGCAGAAGGAGGGCTATGGTAGGTGGCTTCTAACATGGCCCCGGGGATCCTTGCCTCTTGGCCACCATACCACTATCTAATCTCATCTGCCAGAAAGTGGATTGAGCTTTTTGACTTGCTTTTACCCGGTAGAATAAGGCAGAAATGATGAGTTTTACTTTCAAGATTAGGTTATGAGAAAACTGCAGCTATAGTCTTGGGCACCCTCATTTGCTTTATTTTGAACCGTTTGCCCTGATGGAAGCTGGCTTCCATACCATGTGCATCCCTGGGGAGATGCAGGTGTGAGGGACTGAGGCCTGACAACTGCATGATGATTGGGAGGGGGACCTTGTCCCCCACCTCCAGTCAAATCTTCAGGTGAGAGCACACGCAGCCCTGGTTACCAGCTTGACAGTCATCTCATGAAACACACTGACCCAGACTCAGATGGATCCTTGTGTTTCCCACCCCTAGAAAACGTGAGAAAATAAAAGTTTGTTATTTTCAGCCACTAAGTGTTGGTAAATGTTATTATCCATCAATTAATAACTAAAGTATCCTTTAACTCATTTTATTTTTCCAATTACTTGTTCTTAATAACATCGCACATACAGACAGAGGTACGTGCATTATAAGAGTAGCTCCTGAGTCTTACTTACCAACACCTGTCATGTTTTACACCACCAGTTCTCGTGATTGAGGACTGAGAGGTTCCAGGTGATTGACTCCTAGCATCTTCATTTTTCTTCACAGTGTACACCTCGTATGTCACATGAAAACAATTGGTGAAGAATGAGCAAACACAACAGCAAAAAATGGCTCCACGCCTGTCTTATGATGTATATAGTTCTCAAGTATTTGGAATGTGGCTAATACTAATTGAGATCAGCTGTATATAGAAAATACACACCAAATTTCAAAGGCTAAGACCAAGATGTCAATGTAAATTACCTTGTTAATAATTTATTATATTTCATTTATGTTGAAACAACAATATTTTGCATTATTGTAATAAATAAAATAGAGTATAGAATTCATTTTACATGTTTGTTTTTGATTTTTAAAAATGTGGAAATACAGTATTTTCTTAAATGTGGCCTATAGTTTATTTTTTGGAACATACTGGTCTAAATTATAAATACCCATGAACTTTCACAGAGAGAGAATAGACATGATAATTTAGCAGTAAAGGGTTGATCTTCATTTAGGTAGCAGGCAGGAAAGAAGTGATTAGGGCTGTGACCTAGAGAGGCTGATGAAATGGATCCTGATACTAATTCCTCCTGTCAACACCTAGCATTCAGATTCTTGAGTGTCATGCTAAGCTGACCAAATCAGCTTCTATAAACTCAAGTCTGCATTCACATTTTTTTTTCATGGAGGAGCAAGTTAATAATTACCAGAGTGTTCCAAATACAGCACTAGGGGAACCAAATATCTATGAGGTGTAGCTCTGCTAGCTTCAAAAATGTCACATATTGAAAAGATTTCTTTAAAAAAACAAAACAAAATGAACAGACCTAAAAACCTTTGGACTCCTTTTTCTAATTGCATCATCTACATTACTCCGTCACTTAAAAGAAAATGCATTGGATAAATTGTAAGTAAGATAAAATATTTTATGTTCATTTTCTGCTTACTAGTTAGGGTTTTACTTACTCAATGTACAATTAATAGTGCCTTGTGTTACACACTAAAAATGTAAAGTCAAATGAGCTAATGCCACAACTATATAACACCTCTGATACCTAATCAATATATTACATTCTTCAACTTCATTGAGAACCAAAGAACTTTCATTTGTCATAGTCTTCTATGATACTTGTCTCATCTCACCTTGATGGGGTGTAAAAATGCTTCCTGAAATTTTAGGGCAAATCTCAATGAATTACAAACATAAGATAAAGTAAAGCTGAAATACTAATGAGGTTATTTTTGCTTTTTATATATATTTCTATAATAATGTTAAAAGACATGAATTGACATAGCTTTTGCCCCCAGAACTTTTGAGATACAAGTGATAAAAAATGTGCAAATTTAAGATGTACAGTGTGATGATTTGATATATGTATACATTGTGTAGCAAAGGAAAGCATCAACAAAATAAAAAAGCAACCTATTGAATAGGAAAAAAATAGTGGACGTGAGCCATTCAGAGAAAGAAACACCATAGATCTCACCCATAGGTGGAATTTAAAGAACAAAACAAACTGACAAACAAATTAGGACCAGAGACATGGATACATGGGACAGACTGACGGATCCCAGAGGGACAGTGGGTGGAGGGACTGGGAGGGACTGGCCAGAGGACATGCATGCACATGTGCAAAGCCCATGGACATAGAAAACGGTGTGGTGAAGGAGGAGGGGAAGGCAGGGGCTGGGGCTGAGTGAAGGGGGGTAAAAATAGGGAAAAAAAGTGGAACATCTGTAATAGTGTTCACAATAAAAATAAATAACTCTATCGATAAAATTAAAAAATAAAAAGAATCTATGCCATTATCTTCCAGGATTACTGGGACATTTTTACCTATTATTTCACATTTAAATAATGTTTAGCTGGGTGATCAGATTTCTTTGTAGTGCACTTTAATCATAGACTGTTAATTTAATCTAGATTTGTTGATTTTATTTAAATTAATCCATAGCTGCATAAAAGGCCGTTGGTTTCATGTAAGCAAGCTATTTTCTTTATTTATTTCAAAATTATCTTCAGAAGGTGGTGTGATATAAGTAGAAAGTTTTTAAATTAGTGTATAATATACTCTTCCTCTTTCGAGTATATCAACTGATATAATAAATGCCTGAAAAATAAAACTTTGTTCTGTTTCTTACTAAAATGTAGTAGAATCTTATTGCTTTTCCTTGGTACACAACCAGATTCGATAGTCTTCACTTTCTAAAGGTTTTAACTTAAAGATAAAATCAGCAACAAAGAAATATTTATTTCCAGAGAGAACATTTAAGTTCTATGAGATAGAAGGTCATGTATTGTCTGATAACTAACATAATTCCAGCTGTCTCGCCAGCAGGGTCCAAAAACTGTGTGAAGAGCAATATCTCACAAATGGAAATTTGGATAAATGCCTATTTTAACTAGTCAATATCTCGTACTTGTGATGATATACGGATGACTTCTATGACTTTTGGCTATTTTCTTTCTTGTAAATTTCTACTGAGATAGAACATTATTGATGTATTTAAGGTATGCTGAAATATTGGTATGTTTATGTACAATTTTACTAGGAACTTGCAATGCTTTTACTTGTTTCTAATTGGCCATATTTTTTTTCTGAAATTTACACAGAACAGGGACTAAGTGACTACTTGCTATTTTCTCTAAAGGAACAACTGTGCTTATTAAATGGGGAAAATTCACCCTTCCTACCACAATGAAACGTTTTCTTTTTGATTTAAATATTTACTTACTAGGTAGATTTAAGTCCTGTAAAGCCAAATGTCTCCCAGAGCTATACAGATTGGAATTTCTCAGGTTCGATTTAGACTAGGGAAAAAGCACAGGTTATATATCGGAATCTCTGATAGTCACGATGCAGCTCAGATGAAGACTCTATGTTACCATTATTTTTTTCCCCTGCATCAGCCTCTATTGAAATTTCAACAAGCTGTTCTACTAGCCTTTATATAGAACTTGGCAGGAGTTAAGCTAACAGCAGCAGCAGCCGAAGTCATTTCTCTTTGACAGAATCCATAAAGCCAAACACTGTAATAACTTCTCTGATGGAATTTTAGTGGTGAAGCTCTTTGTCTTGTTACCATTGCCATTCACACTCCAACTGGGCCTTCACCTGCGGGGAGTGATTATGATGCCCTGCGGTCGCTGTTTCTACCTGTGACCCCTGATCAACTGGAGAGTGGCAATTTTTCTTCAAAATGAATTTGATACTGGGCAAATTATGCTGTTAGAGAAAGTTCTCTTTCTCTAAGAACCACTGTGAGCTGCCGCAGTGGCCTTCTAGAGGAATAAGAGGCAACATCATAAGTTATCGGATGCTTTTTTCCCCTCTAACCTTTAACCAAGATGATTGGAAAGGACCATCCACAGCAGCCACCTACACCTTCAGGGTCAGATGCCAATCCTCCCTTTTCACCCTACTTCCAGCTGCATCTCACTGAGAAAATGCGATGCTGAGGAAAACATGATGAGCATAATTATAATAATATTGGTCTTTATAATGATGAAAATCTCTCCGAATATGATCATTTCTGCACCCCTTATCTCATGACCTTCGATCACCCCCCATGGATCTCCCACAAAATGACAATACTACAAAAGCTTCTTCTTCTTCTTTTGAGTCGCTGAGAACTGGACTCTCACGGTCTCAGTCTTCCCAAATCCCAGAGACATATCTATGCTCTAATACACATTTCAATAACTACTTGCTAGCATTCCACTTGTAATTTAAGAATCTGCACTCTGAATTTTGTTGGATATTGAAAATGCCCCATTTTTAATTTTTTGAGGCATCTCCATACTGTTTTCCACAGTGGCTGCACCAGTCTGCATTCCCACCAACAGAGCAAAAGGGTTCCCTTTTTCCAAATCCTCACCAGCAGTTGTTTGTTGATTTACTGATGATAACCATTCTGGCAGGTGTGAGATGGTATCTCAGTGTGGTTTTAATTTGCATTTCTCTGATAATGTGACAATGAGCATCTATTTATAGGTTTATTGACCACCTGTATATCCTCTTTGGAGAAGTGTTTAAAAATGGATCTGCCTTTTTATCAGTGACTCACCTCTGGGAATATATCTGAAGAAACCCAAAACACTAATTCAAAAGAACATAAGTACATCTGTGTCCATTGCAGCATTATTTACAATCGCCAAGATATGGAGGCAGCCCAAGTGTCCATCAGTAGATTAGAGGATAAAACAGTGTGGGAAATTTACACAGTGAAATACTACTTGGCCATAAAAAAGAAGAAAATTTTACCCTTTGGAACAGTATGGATGGATCTGGAGAAAATTATGCTAAGTGAAATAAGCCAGAGAAAGACTAATACCATATGATTTCATTCATATGTGAAATCTAATGAACAAACTGAAATAACATGCAAAATAGAGTCAGACTCATAGATAGAGAGCAGGATGACAGCTAAGTTTGGAGGAGGTCAGCAGGGGGAAGGATTGAGCAAAAAGGAAAAAAGACTCATGAAACTGGACAACAGTGTGGTGATTGCAGGGGAAGGGGTATAAGGGAATTAAACGGTAATGAAAAACATACAATAAAAAAAGAATACCTCATCTCTTTTTGTACAATTTTGAAATTTAACGAGTGGGAAAATCCTGAAGTTTTCTTTCATCTATGAAGGTAGGCTACAGTCCTGGCTGGTGTGGCTCAGTAGATTGAGTACCAGCCTTCGAACTGAAAGGTCACTGGTTCGATTCCCAGTCAGGGTACATGTCTGGGTTGTGGGCCAGGTCTCCAGTAGGGATGCACAAGAGGCAACCTATCCATGTATCTCTCACACATCCATGTTTCTCTCCTTCTCTTTTTCCCTACCTTCCCCTCTCTCTAAAAGTAAATAAATAAAAACTTAAAAAAATAAATAAACAAAGGTAGACTACAATAACCTTCTTCCATGTAATATGGATCCCCTTAGTCTTTTCCTTAGTAAAAATGAGTATACATGGTAGCTAAATCTCATTATAGAAGCTATTATTAAAATTCAATTATTTTGGATACTAAATGTGGAGAAACCCCCACTGTATTGCCGGTTTGAAGGAGTGAAAGCGTCCAGGGAAACTGTGTTGTTTATATTTCTCTGGATGTTTTCAAGATTTTTTTTAACCAACTGACTATAATATGTATAGTAGTGCTTCCCTTTGAACTTTTTATTTGGTGTCTCCTTAACTCTCTGAATCTATAAATTTAAGCATTGCACTCAATTTGGAAAATTCCAGCCACTATTTCTTAAATTACTTTTTCTACCTTGTTCTCTCCTCTTGACTTGAGTTCTATATATGGTAGAAGGTGTTGAAACTATCCCCCACACTTTTTAGTGCTATTAATTGTCTTTATTCAATCTTTCTTTTCCATATTCTTCAGATTGCATGTTTTTGTTGATGAATTTAGAAGTAGATACACTTTCTTGTATATATATATATATATATATATATATATATATATATATAAACAGATAGGATATATAATATATAATATATATTAAACATCTGATATATATATATAAGGTATATATTCAGTGTATATTAAATGATAAATAAAAGAATGTCTAGTAAATTATGAGAAAAATAATGATTTTGCTGCTACTTCTGCTAATGACATCCTGGGTGGGAATAATATAGAATCATAATAAAAACTCTATGCACTAGATGTTATTATCCCTATTTCATAACTTGTAAAATGAGTCGTAGAGGTTATATAGGGTGCCCAGGGCCACAGAGCCAGTAATTGCCTAGAGAAAGGATCAAAACGAAGCAGTATGACTTGAGAGTCTCTCAAGCAAGCTCTGCTATTACTAGGCCCAGTCAGTGTAGTCATTAGGAAAGCTTAATGTAAAAATCTGCACAATATTAGAATACCCAAATTTAAACAAGTACTAAATTGAATCTTAAAATTGAAAGTAAAGGAATAAATGCAAAAATGGGTCCTTATTATTGAATGCATAATTCGTATTCTATATAATTTATGTGCAAATGAAAGAAAAATATATATTGTGTTAATGACAAGGAGTGGCAGAATATCTAATTCAGTTAACCATTGGAAAATTTATGTATGTGTACTCATAGATTATCAAAATATATTCATAAAGATTTTACATATACTCATGCATGAAAATACAACAGACATCTTGCTGTAGAAATAAATTATATTAAGCTTTTTTTATAATTGTATTAGTGCCTTCTTCTAACATTTCTTTTGACTACATCCCCATCCCTGTTCCTTTCCAGCATGGTTAAATAAAAGGTTTTAATTGTAATTTTAATCTTCTTTAACATAAGATTCTGTTCTAGTCTAATAAAAACCATATACATTGAAAAATACAGGTAACAAAGGAGAAAATACTTGCCAAATTTTATGTAAAAAATTTACACATAAAGATATTTAGCTTTCACACAAAAGCTTAATAGCTTTTATAGCCATATATCTATTGGGAAAAGCTTCATAGCTATATGTATATATTGGAAATTAGTATTTTGGTTTTAGCAATGTAAAAATAATCACCAAATTCATAACAGGCTGTTCTGTGTGGTTTGTTTACTTTCTTTATTAGCAGGTTATTTTTATGAATGTTAATTGTGTAATGGCTGAAACACACACACACACACACACACACACATTCATCTATGCACTCATATAATCTGTGAGGGCTGTCCGGAAAATATTCAGCTATTATTCGTATAATGAGAAAGTTTCAAACTACATCAGTGTAAACTGGCAGCCAAGGAGAGTGGACTGGAATATGTATGTGTGAACAGTGACAACTTCACTGTACTAGTCAGTGGGGGCAGTAGATGCCATTGAATGAGCTTGAACATTCTTCCATGGAAATTATTTGGATGATTCAGAAGGCCGCAGCTGTGGGCAACTGGTGATTGGCAGCTTCATCACAACAATGCACCTGCTCATGCATCATGTCTCTTGTGCAGAGTTTTTTTGGAGAACCATCAAATCATCCAGATGACTCAGCCCACGTGTAGCCCAGATTTTAGTTTTGGGGAACATCCTGCTACTTCTACCTTTTTGAAAAACTAAAATCACCTTTGAAAGGGAAGAGGTTTTAGAATGTTGATGAGACTCAAGAAAATATGATGGGGCAGCTGGTAATGACTGGGAGAGCTGTGTGAGTTCCCATGGTGTCTATTTTGAAGGGACTGGCATAGGGGCCAGGTAAGTAAGAGCAGTTTAGAGAGAAGAATGTCCTGAGTAGCATCTTTGGATGTCTGGAGTTATTTCACCAGAATTACAGTTAGTGATGAGGTCCCTATTAATTCAATCAAAAGGGTAAATACATAAGGTCCTGGTACATAATTTGATGTCTTAGACAGAAGAGAGGCAGAGGTCTTACGTGCACGGCACTGATGAGATGGATGCTCTGCATTCGGTGTCTCAGATCACAGAATATGAAACCCCCAGTGGGTCCATGCATGTGGATGGGTAATGTACTCAAATTCCTTCACTGTTTACTATTCATAGGCCATTTATGGTGTTAAAATGTCCCATAAGTGTATGATCCAAAGTGTTTTGTCAAGTTTGAAGAATTTGAAGTAGAAAAGAGTAAAGCACTGTTTTATCAATAGTGTTAGAGCTTAGATTTGCTTGTTTGGAAAACATTTATTTCAAAAAGAGAATAAGACATTTCTTTTCATTCTTTGCAGCAATAGTCTTTGAATACTGTGTAGCATGGACTCTGCGCTGGACAGATACACTGCAGTGAACAAAACAGTATCGAACAAAACAAAAAATGCTGTGAACTCAAAGTTTGTGTTTCCCCCAAATCCTCCTTATGTTAAGACCAAATCCTTAATACCATGGTATTAGGAGCTTGGGTCTTTGGGAGTTAATTAAGTCATAAAGATGGTGCTCTCATGAATGGGATTAGTGTGGTAATGGAAGAGACCCCCAAAAGGCTCTATCGCCCCTTCTGCATGTGAGGTTACCACAAAAAGCTTTATACAAACCAGCAAGCAGGCCCTAACCAGACACCTAATTTACCAGAACCTTATCTTGGACTTCCCAGCCTCCAGAATTGTGAGCAATAAATTTCTATTGTTTATTAGCCACCTAGTCTTTGGTATTCTGTTATTGCATCCCCCACAGAATAGTACACAGTGAATATAGTGAATAAAATCCCCACCCTTATGCAGTTTATACCAAGGGAGGGAAAACAATATTTTAAAAAATCTCTCTCTCTCTGTCTCTCTCTCTCTCTATGGTGTTAAGTCACTGAAAGAAGTGTAAAGTGATATGAGAAAAAATGATTTTAGTTTGGAATTCACAGAAGGCCACTCTGAACAACTGCTTTTTATGCTGGGACATGAACCATGAATGGAAGTCAGTCAATCTACGATGGAGCTGCTTCAGTCCACAACAACTCTTCTAGAAACAAGAGATGCGGTTCAAGGACACAATTATGAAAAGAACATAAGACAATTACCAGCTAACTTGGTAAACTTATTTAAATAATTAACTTCCATACAATTCCAATTACACCTTAATGAGCTATATATTTATATTGCTCCAAAGATCTGCAGAAACATACATAAGGCAAAGAATTAATAGTAGGACAACTAAAGACACCATGTGACCCAGAATAAAATGTACATAATTACAATAATCTTCAGAATAGAATATGAAAGTAAAAGAGATGACTCAAATAAATACTTGACAGACATATGCTTAAAGGGATTTAAAAGTGTGTGGTGTAAAGTAAACTGATAGATGTTTTTTAAAGCGTCTGGATCTAACCCATATCGAATATTGCTGTGGATTCCACAGATGTTAGGTTAAAACATTTCAATCACTATTTTATATTTTAGACAAATTCTTCTCTCAGAAAATGCCCCCAAAGAATAGTAATATGAGATTTGGGGATTTATATTTAAACTATTATTGCATAAACAATAAATTGAGGTTTCAGTCATCAAAACAGATGCACTACCAGACATTCTAATAAGGCTCCTGAGGAAAGAGTGATGCTAACAGAGTTTATCTCGGTGCTGAATTTTTATAAAGTAAAGGTATTGTTTGTTTATATAAGTTTTGGCTGGAGTTTTCTCTGCAAATTTGGAATGAATGGAAATGCAAAATATGTGTTAAGTAAACATGAAAGGGAATTAGGTGGAAATCATAGAATTGCTTTGGAAGCAATTTTAAAAACATCAGCAACTTAAGTATGACACACCTTTTATTTTCTTAGATTTACTTGCATAAACTTAGCACATCACCAACTATATTACTGATGATTGATTATCAAGCTTGTTGGGAAGGTCTTGAGAAAATAATTCATCTCTTCTTTGGTCTATCAAGGCCATCATCTCAAAGGACAAATCTTGTTGAATAGAAAATGAGGAGGGAAAAGGCCCTTAATCTCACAGACGTTTTTCTTTTTTTAACTAGAAGAAATGTTGGACACACACACACACACAAAAGGTAAGGTTTCTGAGCTTGGATCTAGCCCACTATTGGAGGACGGTGAAATCTGACAACCCTGTGCAATTAACATTGTCAATTGCAAAAAGCATGAGTTTACATCACATTGTGGTCAGAAACAGAGGAGACAAGGAACAATAATCTGACTTTGTGTATTGTTTTGGAAAGAAATTTTTCTTTTCCCATAAGTTTTAGAATGAGGAAGAAAAACCTTGTGACCCAAGAATTGGCATAAGAAATCAGCACCACAGTAAGTCCTGCTAGTTAAGTGTTTAGTTCCTGAAAAGTCTTGCCTCCAGGTCTTAAACACTGGGGAAAATAAACTAGTCTGAGGATTAGTATCTATTTCAAAGATGGGATTGACAAGAAATAGCTACAATCTGGACTTGTCAGAACCAAAAGTACCAGTTAAGCTTGTTAGAGAATGTTCATATACAGGAAAAAACCCTCATATATACAATAAAAAAAATACAAATAGGCCCAAGCATAACCCAATGACTATACACACATACTCATACACATGCACACATGTTGGGTTGAAATTTTATTTCACTGATGACTGGTGAGATTGGGGACCTTTGGATGTATTTACAGTATTGCCCACTTGAGTAGAATGTCTTCTTGATCTCCAGATTAGCAAAAATGCCAATCTACTGTCAAATGAGACTTGTTTTCTTTAGCATCTTTGTCTGCCTTCTCAGCTCTATTATCATTCAAATATATTTGTTCAAGTACCCATTTTGATTTCTACATGAGTATAATATGAAATACACTAATCCACAATTAGCATTTTAAGGAATTGCTTCTCCTCTTCCCCTCCCTAATCCCCCCTGATTTCTAAGGAAATGTGGTGCTCAACATCTCCTCATGTTGAAATATTTGTGAAAAAATGTCATCATAGTTTCCTTAGGGAGATTTTTATTATAAACATTTTGTGTTACCTTTTGAATACTGGAAGAGAAAAACAGAACAGTGATGGTAATAAAATTAAAACAGAAGGTTTAGGATCTGTTGAGGAAAAGGGTTCAGTTATAAATTGAAAGAGAAAGCTTGATAAAAATATTCAAATGAGGAAAGCTAATCAACAAATCAATACTAAAAGAACATTCAAATGAGAAAGATCAATGAAATGCCAGTTAATTGCTTTTCTTATTCATTTGAAAGCATTTCTTATAAGGCTCCAGTTCCATAAAAAAATTTGGGCTATTGTTTAGAATCTGAGAATCTCAAACATGAGCTTTGTTTATGTAAATTACACTTATTATAAAAAACATAATTTCTACTCTATATGTTAAACAGTAAGGTTGCCATAGAAGGTGAATGAAAGTAGAATCAATATTTTATCAAGTGTCAGAATGGATGAAATTAATCTTCCAAAAGAAAATGCCGATTGGATTCTTGAATGTATACACTGAAACATTATGTAAAGCAACCTAAAAACTCAACAAATAACCTGGTAGTGCTTTTAGTTGAATGTTTTCCATTTAGGTTGTTGGTCATTTAGTTTCTCTGGACCATCTCTAGGAGCAGATTGTAGAACTCTGTGGATATGTTGGAATATACACACTTGGAAACTTACAGAGAATCTCACATAGCTCCTTTAACTCTGGAGTGAGGGTCATTATAATAGAAGTAATCAGGTAAATTTCCTTCTTTACTAAGAGAGTAAACCAAAAGTATGTCATATTCCTAGAGAAATTATAGACATAAATATCACAAATACTTTAAAGCTATAAGAAAACATTTACAAAATGAATATATGTTTATTTTTAGTTAAATTTATTGGGATGGCATTAGTTAACATAATTATATTGGCTCAAGTAAACAATTCTATAACCTATCATCTAAATATTACATTGTGTGCCCACCACCCACAGTCAATTTGTTTGGCTAATGCAAAGGCATTTGAATCTTGGAAAAATTACTAGATTATTTTAAGTTTAATTAGGTGCTGTCTCTAATTAAATCTGCTCTTCCAGATGTGAATTTCCCACTAGAACAAATGATAGTCTTCAGAAGCTTTTTTGAGACTATCCATCTGTCAAATATATTTTTTTAATTCTCAGAGCAATTATCACAAGAACCCCCCCCCTTTTTTTAGCTCAGAAGGATAGCAATAGACCCATTATTTTAACTCAGAACCAGAATACTTTACAGGCTTTCTATCATCAACATTTTTTCAGGTACTGTGACAATGTCACAAGACATTATGTTGGTCTACATCGATCTACATTGATGAACTTAAGCTACTTGAGTCTGTTGAGAATCAGGCTGTAAGAAACATAGTTAAAGAGACAACTGGTTTCCAGAACGTGAGATATAAAGCCCAGTAATTTCCCAGGGTGTGGCACTATGTTTATTCTCTTTGAGGTCAGAGCTTTGGAACGGCTAGGATATATTTTTAAAATAATTTGTAAAGTAGGAAAAATGATTAGGGAACCTCTTTGGATTTCGAGTTTACATACATGATACTTTAACACTCCACCCCAGCATACCTGCTGAGCAACACCTAATGCTGCTGCTTGAGAGTGGAAATCGGGGTAAAAGAAAGCTTTCCAGTAGAGCCAGGCCACTCTGCCAGAGGTCTGACCCGCCACAGCCAGCTTCTCTTGTGCATCAGATACTTTATGTAGATTGTGACAGGCTAAGCTAAGAAAATCACAACACAGACCCCTAAAATTATTGAAGAAAATGATGCCCAAACTGGCAAACAATGATTCTTCAGAGATACTCTATGTGGCTTGACACAGGATTTTGTTACGTATTAAATGCCTCATCATGGTTTGCCAAATGACCAAATCTCCTTACCTCTTCATAATATACATCATCCAAACCATTATTAAATACCTATTGTTGGGAACCGCCCTGACTGGTATCAGAAGCTGAAACCCTCCCCCCCCCCCCCCCCCCCCCCCCCCCGCCTAGGCTAAGGCTAAGGGAACGCCCTTGGAACCGTAAGCCAGCAAGGAGACAAGGGCTTGTCTCCCTGGCAGGAATGCTGCTTCTGCTGCTTTATTCATAACTGAACCCCAAAAAGCTTGGTCGGTTAGCCAAAGACGGGTAAGATTTCCCAAGGGGGGAACGACCTAAGACAGGCACGATCACTTTGGGAGGCCCCCCAAAAGAAGGACTTGGGGGGCTGCAGCAAAAGGGGATGATGGACCCTCACTCCTAGGCTTTGACATAGCCTGAGTTCTCATCGTCTGGGAGAAAATCTCCTTATTGCCTTAGTTCCCTTGCTCCACCTAAGCCTGAAACAATGACAGGGTGGTGTAGCTCTGTGCTGAAAAGGGTGGATTCCCCGGGTGATCAGGCCTAAGAAAGAACATGTAAATTACTGTGAAACCTTCTTTGTTTAGAATGCTCTCAGTTGAATGAGAGGGGTCCAAGGAGGAAGTTAGTTTGTTCCTTAAAGTCTTACAGCTCTTTGACCCCGACTCAATAGACCAGCAGAGTTCCTTGTTTTCTATAGTTCCTTACTTTCCCCTGATGAGTACTGTACTTTACCTGAATTATTATGCAAAATGAGCCCAATAAAAGCATGTATGGACGGTAAATCGGCGTGCTCCCCACTGGGGGGGGGGTGGCCATTTCGTCCCTACTTCCCCAGAGAAACTAGTTTGTCTCTGTGCATGTGTTTTTTCTCGAGTGTTTTTCAATGAGCCATCTGCAGCGTTCCGTGATCACTGCTGGCTGGTGACCCATGCAACACCTATGGCATCACTACATCTTTAAGTGGAAGTGCTATATATGGGTGAATATTAAGTAAGTTCTAAAGGTAAATTCTTCTGTTATATTGCCAACTTTTTCCTTATTTTCCACTATATCCTCTTTAGGAGGGCCTCGGAATTGAAACAATTAAGTCTGATTTACATGCATTCCTTTTTTTAAATTACATTATTGGGGTGACATTGGTTAACAAAATTATATGGGTTTCAGGTATACAGGTCTACAATACATCATTTGTAGATTGCATTGTATGTCCACAACCCGAAATCAAATCTTTTATCACCACATATTTTATCCCCTTTACCCCTCACTACTCCTCCAACCCCCTTCCCTCTGGTCACCACCATACTGTCATCTGTGTGTAAGAGTTTTTGTGTGTTTGTTTGTTTTTCTTTGCTCATTTGTTGCTTTCAGTTTTCTGTCGAAGATATGAATGAAATCATACGGTTCTTGACTTTTTTCTGTCTGACTTAAAAATACTTTCTTACTAAAAGTGCAAAGTCACAGTTCATTGTAGGGGTAGCCTAAAGGACAACAGGGAAAGTAACATTTGACATGTGCCTGGTTTTCATGTCGTTTCTGGGCTTATCCACTTGGAGTAGAAGGAGAGACAGCCGGAGACAGAGGTCTACCCTCACTAATGGGCAGCGCCGGTTTGCCCAAGTGGCCCAGCGAAGACAGCTGTAACGTTTCACACAGCCTGACTCCACGTTAATCAGGTTCTTCCTGCCTCCTGACCCCCGACCTTCTCCTCACCCTGGCCCATGCAAAATCCGTGTGACCTACACTCAAGGTTTCTCTCCTCCCTTTCTTAGAGCATTTACTAAAAAAATCTCGTAATTGCACACTTTTTCTAAGACTCTTTAAGATACAAAATCTTTTCAAAAACCTCTTAACGATTTGAAGCCAGAACTTCACTTTTCAAGGACCAAGAAGCTATCTCTTTGAAATGTAGTCATCAAGAGAGGAGATACTACCCCTGTCTACCAATGTCTTTTTTGGATGTTGTTTTGAATCTCAAGCAGTTTGAAATATATGTAGGACACATATGCATACGTACCTTCCTATCATATATACTTATGTGTCATATACGGAGGTGTGTTTATTTCCAATTAAAACATGTATTTATGAAATGAAAGTGGGTTTTCATAACCATTAACCCCAAGTCAGGTCTGGCCAAGCTTTTTCTGTTCCCTCATGTCACTGCACACACATCAGACGCTCTTTGATATGTTTGGAAATATGACTAATGATGATGTATGAGAGGAGAAACTATAACAATAGTAAGTAGGTTATTCACAAAACTTATACTATCATTTACTTTGTATTTTATTTTGGCTAAATTCTACCCTATTCTCACTCAGCAGAGACTGAGAGGCAACATAATTACATATAAAATCGCTTACAGTGAACCGCATGATCCCTGCACTCCCTGCACTCATAACGGTTTTCCCCACTTTGCAAATCTAATCACGGCATCAGTATGGACTCTTTCCACAATTACCTGTGTACGCTGGTGGCTGCTGAGCTTCAAAGGACACATTCTGTTAAGGTGACCCAGAGTCCTCACGACCAAAGAAGAAAAATCAATGAGAGAGATGGCCCTCGTGGGGACTGATGAATGCTTGTCTGAACACCCTGGGGACATCAACATCACGATGCTACTACTTATTAGACAGACCCCATGACATCAATGATGACAGCAATAATTGCACTGACCTACATAGAGCTTTGTCACTTCAAAATTAATATGAATTCATTATAGGAAAGATGGTTAGATTCGTATTAAAGTTGCAGGTTATATTCATTTATGGTCACCTGCTGCTCTCCTCTTGCTTTCTGCTCTGCCACGACGACTCCTGATCCGATAGACCTTTCTGTCCCGACTCACAGCCATACGCCAGATCTATGATTCGAAGAAAGAAACCATCACCCGAACTTTTAAGAGGGAAATACTGGTATAGTTGCCAAAACATTTCCTCTCTGGCACCAGATATGACTGGCTTGGAACACACAGAGCAGTTTCTTGAGAATGAATCAGACTCCAGAGTAAAGATGTGGTGGGTCGTGAGGCTGTATGGAGCTGACACCAAAAGGAGCCATTCTCTACCAATGGGCTCCATGTGGCCAGGGGCCAGGCTTGCAGCCGCCAGGCACGGGGGAGCACCCTGCAGACGGGCTCCCACGGAACCGTTTTGCCTCCGGCAGACACCTGCCACCCCCACTGTAAGTGATGTTCACCATACACCAGCAAAATGATGGCAACAGGCCTTTGAAATGGAGCCAAAGAAAATATTCCCTGTGAGTCAGAAAAGAGAATAATAGCAGCAATAGCAAAGAAAATAATAAGATGATTTGAAAAAAATTGATAAGGAATGATGAACTTGGATGAATTTGAAGAGAAAGAAAAGAGCTTAAGTATGCAAAATTAGAACTATGCAGGAAAAGGCAACTACAGACGGAAAGGGAATTCCTAAAAATCTTATGTAACTATTTTGCACAATTCAAAACAATTAAAATTAAGAACATGAAATGGAATGATAGTTTCTAGAAAATATAACAATCTAATCTCTGAAAAGAAAACAACATAATTCTGCTCTATGAGAGTAAAAAAAAAAATTAAGTGTTTGTAGATATTCAATGAAAACATAAAGAAATCAGAACAAATAACTTAATACAGCAGACAGAAATAGTAACAAAAAATTGCATGAGACAAAGATTGAACTTTATCTTGCTCAAAAACACAGTTCACAATTAAAACACATATGTATATAGTTAACATGAGGATGACACTTTCTTAAAGCAGAAGACAGGAGGTGCAATAGACAGAAACAATAAAACAGGAGATTTTCATGCATTTCATCTGTTCCAACATGAATCAAAAAAAAAACAAGAACAAATAGTAATAGTAAAAACCTGAAAGTCTTAGGAACCTAATCAATAATGTGCCTCTAAAAGATTGTGTGTGTGCTACAGTTACTGCAAAAAGAACACAGGTAAAAATAAAATTTATAGAGTAGTTATATCAATATATTCATTGTATGTTGAAGAAGCATTAGAAATCAGTAATGCCCTGGCTGGCATAGCTTAGTGGATTGAGTGCCGGCTGCGAACCAAAGCATCGCAGGTTCGATTCCCAGTCAGGGCACATGCCTGGGTTGCAGGCCATGGCTTCCAACAACCGCACATTGATGTTTCTCTCTCTCTCTCTTTCTCCTTCCCCTTCCTCTCTAAAAAATAAATAAATAAAATCTTAAAAAAAAAAAGAAATCAGTAATGACTTTAAAACAAAGGCTAAATAACAAGAGACAGAGAAGGACACAGCAATCCCACTTCTATGAACTTATCTGAAGAAAATGAAACCATTCAAAAAGATATATGCACCTCTATGTTTACTGTAGCATTAGTTACCGTAGACAAGTTATTGAAGGAACCAAGGTGTTCGCCACTAGATGAATGGATAAAGAAGTGGATGTGTGTGCGCACCTGCACACGCACACACACACATTTTTTAAAAAATTTGCTGCTAGTTGAGTTATAATAGGTCAAAAAAGGACTTCTACATATGAATATCATTTCTAGTATTATATTTAAATTCATTTTCTTTTTAGAATACGTAAAACCTATTTTGGCTTAAGATATTTTAAAGAGTATGGAGTTTTCATGGGTTCATGGTGAGAAGCTCATGAAACCATAAGCTTAGAGGTTTCAAAGAGCACAGTGCCAGAGGATACTGGTCTCTCTTCAGATGGTCCCCTCCGTGTTATATTCTCCTCTTTGTCTGGCACAGGTGGGTAGTTACTGTCAGGTCAGGACAGGACAGGACTTCAAATCATCATTGGAGTAATCCTAGAGTTTACAAAACGTTTCTTAAATTGTTTCTCTTAGGCCTTGTACTGAGACTTTGCTTACTACTTATTTCGTGATGAAGAAGCCATATTAGAATTTTTAAATCTGTACACATTCTGGGAGAACTTTTCTTCTGTTTTATTTTCTCCAGTGCGCTAGTGGTTACACCTGTAATATGAAATGGTTTTGGTTACTTGTTAAACAATCTAGAAATATCAACTGGCTTCGGGTGACCGACAGGCACACATTAACGATAGATTTGAGGATTTACAAAGCAGCCACGAAAGATAAAGTGCCAACTAAAAGAAAGAGTGACACGCAGAATTTATCAAAATTAAATAAAACAAGCATCCTATCAGTTGGGATCACTGGGCCTTGTAATCTTGACATGTGCTTGCCAGTGAGTTCTAGCAGCATTGTCATTGTCACAGTGAGTGTAAAATATGACTGTCGACATGTGATCAAAGCCAGCTAAGAGCAGCCACTGTCAGCCCAGAGAGGATAAAGCTGCCCATCCGAAGCAACCGTCAAGCAAATAGTTATTATATAAGATTTGAGATTGCTTGGTATATGGCAATAAAAATTTGATATCCATTATTCCATGTTATAGAGGGATTTGTTCATATTTTGTTCCAGTTATTTTATGGTGTTTTGTTGTTGTGTTGTTTTGTTTTGCATTTAACTCTGACTCATTTGACATTTCTCCATGCATAGAAATGGGCTTAATGTTTATCTTATTTCTATGGCTAATGAGCTATCTCTACAGTGAGACGTTTGCCATTATCCCCACTGATTGACATGTCAACACTCTTGTGACAAAGACTCACAAAAATGAGAATGTTTTTCAATTTTCCCTTCTGTTCCACTGTTTGATAAGTCGATGTGTCTGTCAATAGCACATCACTGTAATTATATAATCTTTAAAATACATTTTATTATCTGGCAGAACTTCCATTCCTCATTCTTTTTTTTTAAGTTTCTTTTCCTGTTTATTTATTTTTCTGCATGTTCTTACAAATAAAGTTTATAATCAGTTTATTTATCTTCAGAAAAACAACTGTGGCAATTTAAATGGTTTGCATTAATATATGTATTGCCTGAGGGACAACTAATATCTCTTGGATCTTTCTCTTCAAGAAAAAGAAAATATTCTACTTGTTTGAGTCTCTTTTGTGTCAGATCTCTGAATCAGACAGTTTTATTTTTCTTGTATAGATTTGGGATATCTTATTCCAATCAAGTTTATTTTTAAATTTTTTAATTCAAGTTTATGTTTGTAAATTTCAAATTTAAATCTGAATCTATTTTTCACCCTAATATGATGTTCTATTGACATAAAATATCTGAAACAGGCAAAAAATTTCAATATAGATTTATATTTTTACTAAAATTAACAGAAAATAAGTTAAACCTGAATAATGTAGATACTGAAAATAAAAAAAAAATAGAATACACAAGCAATACTCAAGTTAAAAATAGATATTTTATTTAACTTTAGGATAGTCTGATGTTCACAATGAGATAGATGTTTTTCACTATCAAATAAATAGGAAGTAATATTGGAGTTAGCTCTTTTTTTGAGAGAGAGAAAGCACTACTGACATAATGTTTTCTTAAAATTTTTCAGTCCCAACTCTGTTTCTCTTTGCTATTCTGTGCTCATATAGTAAAGAAGTTGTTAGAATGAATGACTTCACATTAATGGCTCAGAATATATATTCTGCTCTAGTAGGCTCAGAGACAAACATTTGCATTCCATAGCAGATGGTATAGTCTCAACCCCATGATAGTAATTATAGATACATTTTGTACCATTATGGGTAAGCAAACAATTATTAAGCAGCTTCAACAATGCATTTGTGACAAAAAGAAGCATTTCTGTGCTAATGTGCCAGTTATTACACATAACATTCATTGCCATGAACAATACAATTTTGGGTTGACAGAACTCTGTAATGTGACTTGCACATGAGAATTATACTACCCATTAATTATGTGTAATGTTAGAACAGAGCAATTTCACATTGAATTTCTTCTGAATAACATGTTTCTAATGACCGTTTACTTTCAATATTATTTCATGTGCTTAACAGAGAAGACAGCTATATTTTCCATTATACCTATTAACCATGCATTTCATGTGAAAAATCAATAACTGCATATATGACTGAATATCCTTATAAAATACATTGGCATAATTTATAAAATTTCAAGGTTTGAGGCATGCATGAGATGTCATAAGGAAATCATTCATGTTTGAGTTTAAAATAAGAGGAATAAACAATGGCTGTATTTCTGTTCTTTGGTAATTAATTTAACCAACGTATCCAGACATTTTATTAGGTTTGTTGAGGTATACACAGATAAGCACCCAATGTCTTCTTTTACAAAATGTTCAGTCTAGAAAGGTAAATTTTAAAATGTGTGTGTTATGTATCAATGTACTAAATAAATACAAATGCGTTATTTTCCTTTCTATTACTGTTAGTTAGTAAAATGCCACGTAATTTTTACTTTAACTGTTGTCTTTATAAAAATGGAAATTATTCTGAATTAATTGAAATTTACAAACATTAGTAGAAAAACGCAAGGACATACAAAGAAGAGAAAAAGTAAACCAGGCAAAACAATAGGACATACAATAGCAATTACAAGTTTCAAATATAGATAATTTCACAGTTCAGAACCTTTGATTAATTTTCTTTGAGTTGTAGCTTTTTATACAACAAAATATACATGGTATTTTACTACTTTTTAAGACAGTTTGAAAGTTAAAAGTTGACTCTGCTAGAAACTAGAATAATAACTCCTTGGAGAAAATAAACACACAGTCCTCTTTAAAAATCATTTGAATTTTAAACTCAAGGGCAAGATAAGATAGGACTCACCAATCTAAAATAAATGTATACACAGAACTCAAAATACGACAAATGTGCATCTTCTTATTTTGATGAGAGTCCGTGTTACATCATTGTGTATGCAAGTACCTGAATAGGTAAGGTGGTAGAACTCTGACATCCCCTTGATTGCTTTAATGTTCTTAGTAAAACAGGAAACAACACCATCCTTTACAGGAGATGAACTGGGATTTAGAATTAGAGGCTGAGAAGAATATAGAATATAGGAAAAGATCCTCCACAGGTGTGGTGCAGTGAATAACGGGAAACAAACTAAGATTTTGGGGTAGCTGCAAGGGCACACTTGAGATTGCCAGGTTGCATTAAAAAGGCACTTTTTACATTTTTAGTTATAAATGATAACCAATAATGAGCAAGCCTATATAGTATTCTTTATCTAAGTTCTACTGCAGAGTTTGGATGTCGATTAAGCAGAAATTGCATTTATTTGGGGTTATCTTGTCACCTAAACACACAAAGTAAACCAAGATAGAGGTGAAGGTATATGAAGAGCAGTGATAAAAAAAAAAACAATTGACCATGAAATTTCATCTTTTAATTAAGAAAACATGCAAATGGGGTAGGATTAATGAACATCATATATTCATGAAATTGAAGGAGGAAGGACACCTTTGAACTGAGGAAGCTGGAGAAAACATATTCAAAACTCAGGAGGCAGTGCCCAGCACGTGGCATGCACGCACCTATAGTTACCGACAATGCGCTGCCGTTGTGAAGACAAAGGCTTTAGGCATGACTGCTCAGTAACTGCTCCTGAAAGACTAAAGGATGAGGTCATAGAGTAAAACAAATACAAGGGCCTCAGAATCTAGAGTGTTGAGAGGATCTATAGGCAGAAATCCCTAAGATTCAGGTCAAAGTAGATTAGATTAATAGAGTGAGTTAAAATCAAGGAGTGAGAGGATATTAGCTGCCACAATGAAAAGGTATAGATTCCTGGCCACGTGTTTTTACATAAGTCGAAGGCAGAATATTCTGAAAGTGACTTTCAGAAGGAGGAAACTTCCCGATTCACTGTCACTCAAGCTGTGATAGAAAACATATATTACCCTACAGTAGACCTCATTCAACTAAACTTATGAAAATGGTCAATGCCTGTTGGAGGTTGCATTGTGTCTCCAAAATGATAGGCGAAGTCCTAACCCCCAATACCTGTGAAGGTGAACTTATTTGGAAATAAGCTTTTTACAGATGTAATCAAGTTCAGGCAAGATAATTAGGATGGGGCTTAACCTTATATGATTGATGTCCTCATAAGAAGAAGAGACCCAGACATATAAAATGACAGGGTGATATGCATGTATGACAGGGACAGGCACTGCAGTGAGGCCTGTACAAGGCAAAGGCTGCCATGGCTGCTGCCAACTGCCAGAAGCTAGAGGAGGCAAGGAGGGATTTCTCCTCAGAACCGTTGGAGGGACCATGGCCCCGCCATAGCGTGACTTCAGATTTCTTATCTCTAGAATTGCAAAGAATACATTTCTATTATTTTAAGGCATGCAGCCTGTGATAATTTACTACAAAAGCCTTAACACAGTGCCTGAAAGATTTGCAGAAGTGGTGTTCTTAGAGGAACATCATGTTTCTGATAGAGCGGGAAGGTAAAACTAGGAGATGAAGTTATGATTTGGGGCTTTAGGGGACTAAATTTCAAAGGGCAGACTGGAGGGATCTCAGGAGTGGATGCGTATTTTCTGGCATTGACTATAATCATTCTTTACATTATGTTCTCATGTTCACAAATATATACATTATCTTCTCTAACATACAGAAGGTGAAGTTAATAAATGTAGTTATTGTTTGAGACTCTTAGGATTATCAATAACATCAGTCTGCTACTTTTAAATCTCTTAAATCTGAAAGATGTAATCACTTTTCTATCAATAAATTTTTTAAACCACAATATATTTGATTTCTTCATTAACAGCCAATCAATTTCAAAGACATTGTCTTCACAAATAAAGAAATTAAAAACAAATAACATAAATGAAAAGTAGCTAATATACCCATTTCATTTGCCATAAATAATTCATGACATTATTTTAAAGAATTCAAACTATTTAATGCATTGTAATTCCCAAAGACAAATGGTAATAGAAATCTGTCCATCTTCTAGTTCATTACACGCTAAATTTATCTAAGGGAGAAAATGCTGTTGATAAACCAAGTAATTTGAATATAAATTAAACATTTGTTTTCCATTGAAGGTTAAATCATCTGAGAAAACTGTAAAAATAAATAAGAACCATGTCTTTAAGGTTAAAATACTTCTTTGGTACTCCTTAAAAATATTTTTTGATGTTTAAATGAAATAGAGATACTGATTACCATATTTCTGTACAACAAATGTCAAACAACAGTCTCTTCTGCCCTATAAAGTTTGTGATGTTGGAAACAATTTTTATCCCTGCTATCATTGACATTAATTTGAAAGGTAATAGATGTAGGGATTATAAGAATATCCTCCTCTAGGCTTTAATGTATTAATTTACCTAGTTTCACTTTTGCATTCAATTTAAATGCCTAGATGTAGATTTAGATAAATATATCTCTTTTGAGATATAGCTTTTCAATAGGTGATAGGAAAGCTTCTAAACAAATGTGAAAATGAAACATGCTGATTTTGGGGCGCCTGGTCCCAGCTCTGTCTGCCTTTCTCTAGTGCCCCTGTCGATCCATTCCCCAGGGCCCCTTGATTGTCGACTTTGCTCACAGGAAGTGATGAGTTTCTGTTTCCAGCACCTGCGACTCTGTCCCTGGAGGTGTTCTCTGTGGGGATACATTCTGACCTAACACAGGCCAGGTCAGAAGGCGCTGTAGAGCTAATGCTCCCAGGAGGAGCCCTCACCCAATAACAGACAAGAGATAGTGAATAAGTTACCTTACCTTTCTTGCTCGCTGATAAATAAAACCCTAGGTTGTGTTCCATGGAGTCTCATAGATGTTTCCTTAATACTGATCACCAACTCCCCACAATCGTACTCCTCCCACAACACAAACTTGTTGGCTTCCTTTTCTCTCATTCCCACACTTCATCACTCCAGTAAACTACTTAAACTCATTCCTGCTTTAATGTCTGTTTCCGGGGGATCCCGAACCATGGCACCTAATGACGAACAACACCAATATACTCATCCCCATTCTCCCCATCATCAATCTTCATTCTATACTTCCACCACATTTTTAAATTAAAAAAAATCTTGACCAAAGTTTGTCCTTCAGTTTATGTTCAATTGCTTCATTTTCTTGTACAATAAAACTCTTTGAAAATGTTGCATTTCATTCCTTTTCTTTTCTATCTTAAGTCCACTCCACTCAGGACTTTGCTTACACTGCTACACTTAAATTGCTCTGTTCAAGAACACATAGGATCTTTATACTACTGATTTTAATGGGTAACTTTCTTTTTTTTCAGCTTAATGTTTGCCATAATTCATATGACACACTCTTGTTTCTATGCTGAATAGCTGCTACCCACGACATACTGATTTCTCATCCCTGGAACCTACTGATGCAAACTTGTAAGAAGAGAAGGCCTTTGTGGATGTGATCAGGTCAAGAATGTGGACATGGGAAGATTATCTAGGTAGGCTCTGAAGTCAGTCACAGACATCCTTGAAAGCAGGAGGCAGAGGAGTCTTTGGTACACACAGAAAAGGGTGGGGGAGGGGGTGCCATGAAGACCAAGGCAGAGATTGGAGGGATGTGGACATAAGCAACAGAAAGTTAGAAGAAGCTGGAAGAGATGAGGAAGGCTTCCTCCCAGAGCCTCCAGTGGGAATGTGTCCCAATAAAACTGATCTCCAAAGCCGTGAGAGAATATAGTCCTGTTGTATTAAACCTTCAGATCTGCAGTAATTTGTTACATCAGCTATGAGATACTAACACAGTTCCTCCCGCAAACATCACCCCTTCTCAATATCTCTGTGGGCTCCTCATGTGATAAGATTGGACTGCTCCAGATTTCAGCTCTTGATCCTCTTCTATTCCTTATCGAGACAATTCCCTCTTGTGTGCTCATCAAATTTTGTATTTAAATATCTGCGTGCCAATAATTTTCAAACTTTTTTCCACACAAGATTGCTGATCTGAATTCAAATCCATCTAACAAATTCACATCCATCAATAGCCAAAACCAAACTCCTTTTTTCCCCTGAAACCTACTTGCCTTCTTCACCTAAAGGTTTCTTTCCCCTTTCACTTGACAGCAGTTACACTTATAAAATTGTTTAAGTGCAAAACTTTGGGGTTCTCTTGATTTTCTCAGTTTCAGAATCATGATTAATATGTCAGCAAAACCTGTGGGCACTACTGTGAAAATACACCTCAACTCTACTCGCTGCTCATCACTCCAGTTATTTTGGCCCAAGCCAATAGCAAGGCTTTTCAAGGTTATCATAGCGGTCTCTTTCTATCTTTGCCCCCTTATAGCCTATTCTCAACAGTGTCTACAATGATTCATTAAAAATGTTAGCCAGCTAATATCACTATCCTGCCTAAAACCCTATAGTGATGCCTCATTTTATGCAAAGAAACTGCAGTGTGAGTGTACCAGACTACAGATCCTATTTGATTGGGCTCCCTTTACCTCTCAGACTTGACCTCCTACTTTTTTCCTGCGATTCCTCTGTCCTTTCTGAGGCCCCGTTCTGTGTCCTTTCCCTCTGCCAAGACTGCTCCTCTGCATAGTCACTTGGCTAACACTCTGGCCTCCTTCAAATTTTTGCATAAACCTTCCTTTATTAATGAAATTTATCCTTTCCATCCTATTTAAAATGAAATGACAAGCTGTTTCTTATCTTACTTCCTTATTCCAGTATTCCTGACAAAATTCACCCTTTTCAAGCTTTCTAAAACATGTATTATTTGTACAATAATATACTATATTATGTATTTGTGACACTTATTATTTATTTCCCCTTATGTAGCAGGATGAATGTGAATCTATGATATATAAATTATATATATAACATAGATATACTTCATATAAAACATATGAAGATGAACAGAACAAAAGTATACTTCCTATGATTACAGAGTCATTTAGATTATGGAAACTTGCAATTTTCACTTGAAAATTGGATGATAAGGCCTTTACTATCAATGTTATATAATTCTGATAAATTTTCACTGCTTTCAGGTCAATATACTTCATTAACCACAAAATACATTGTTTTTTCCTTATCCAAAGATATATTTATTGGTTTTAGAGAGACAGAAAGGGCAGGAGTTGAGGGAGGAAGAGAGCGAGAGAGAGATGTGAGAGAAATATCAGTTTGTTGTCTCCCATGTGCACCCCAATGTGGGATTGAACCCACAACTTGGATATGTTTCCAACATTTTGCTGTACAGGATGACACTCCGGCCTACTGAGCCACTTGGCCAAGGCCACCAAATAGTTTTTTTTTCCCTTCAATTACTGAAAAAATAACCCTTCCTGTGAAGCACACAGAGTATATCACATCAAACAGCCCATCTACACTCTCACATTAGGCCATATGTGGAAGTTAGACATGGCCCCCTTCCATGTAGGCATGGCCAAGTAGCTAATTTTGAAAGTGGGTTGTGAACAGATACTATGTCTTCTCATGCTGTGACCATTGGCATCATTCTAGAGTGGGGAAGGTGATTCAGCTAAGTAATACTGTAGATCAACTTTCTTCTGCACTAATTTGTTTTGGATATGTCCTGTGAGAAACATAAAATATTTATTGTGCTCAGGTACTTCAGTCTCACTGTTGTTTTTAGTGTTATTCTATCCTGAATAATTTAATCATGAAGACAGGAATGGTGCTTCATATTTTCCCTTTGATATTTCTAAGCAACAGTGTACAACCACCTGTCTGAACAAATAATGTGTGGGGGGGTCACTTTATGCTGTTTTGTTTTTGTTATGTTTTGACGCGGTGTTTTAGAATGAAACTGAAGCTGGTACACATGCCTACACATGAACTCATTTCATGAACTCAGATACATGGAGAGGTGCTTTGTTCAAATCAAAACATAGATCGATAAACTCCAAGAAAAAATTGTGACCACAGGTTTATTTACAAACTATCAAGAAATCACTTTCCTTGTCAATGTTCTATGTGTGTATGAGATTTGGAACTGAGTACTTGGAAAATACAGATGTAGAATGGTTTATTAGAGATTATGACAATTTCTAGTACATTTTAAATCTTATTAAATATTTGTTAACCTAGAAAAATGCAATGATTAATGGTTTGTCATCTTGCTGGTAATATTAGAGTAATTCAGTCACATATTAGTAGCCTGAAGGCTAAATCCATTTCACATGAGTTTGGTTTGCCTCGGAGAATTGTAACTCTTGGGTGAAGGGATGCAATGTAATTTACAGATCATGTGTCATAGAAATGTACACTTGAAATCTATGGGATCCTGTTAACCTCGTTCACCCCCCAAATAATAATAAATCAAGTATTTGTAAACAAAAATACTGTTCCACATTTTACAAATGTGTTCGCTTACATTTTCTTTAGAATTAGAGGATTCTTTTATAATAACATTTAGGTGGAAAGGACCTACACCCATGTCAAAGGGTATGAACTCTTCATTGCAACAGTCTTCACATCTTACCTTTACACACTTACACTTGGCTGGCTTTATTTACATTTTCTGCAGGACAACTGAAGTTTTTTATCTCCTGATATAGAGAACAAATAATTTTAGTAGTAATGTTCATCATTTATTGTGACAATTAACATTAACAATGCAATTCAATAGTTACTTAATAATGGGATCCCTGACTCCAATAAATTGTTAGAAACTTTAATATGGGCCAAACTAATCATTTATTTTGTGATTATACCTTTCTGACTTAATAATATAAAGAACAATATAAAGGAGGTGGGGAAGGTAAGGCCAATAAAAATTTTAATTAAAAGAATGATAACCAAAAACTCAGAGATATGTTCCCAACCATAATTCCAGGTAATTAAGCCTTTTAGTTGATGAATATTTTATAACTTAATTTAATATCTGTGTGTTATTTAGGTATGCTTTTTGATGACTTAAATAATTTCATCAAACAGTTTCTTAAATCTTTAAGTTTTATAGTTTCAATAATAAGAGAATAACATAAGCATAAGCAACATAAGTGTTCTTGACATTCCAGAAATAGACTGAAATTTTTCTGCTCGTTATAAGTTGGAATGAAAATCTTGATAGCTAGCCTTTGCTCATTAGTGCAATCAATACTTTCATTCAGTCAAATGTTTCTCATGTGCTTATTTTTGAAAGGTACTTTGCTAGGGATATAGGTGCATCAGTGAGCAAAAGAGAAAATACTACATTTGAATATTTATTTCAGTGAATCACAGCTAATGATATTATTATCTGGCTAAAAATTTGAAAAAATGATAAGCATATCATAAAATTTCAAAATCAACAATTCTAAAACATACAATGAATGGTGAAGTGCAATTCAAAGTATCATTTGATCATCTTTAGGTTTTCCATAGATTCAAAAGAATAGATATACAGAAGGACACCTTATACACTATGGTTTTTAAAGTAATGGATTGATAGTAATAATAATAATGAGGAGGAGGAGGAGAAGAAACCCTTTTGATAGAAAGGTTAAGTCATTTTGTGATTGGTTTATCTACCAACCTCCAAATACACAACTTAAAAATAGAAAGTATTGATTAGTGACTCTACAATGGAGAGCTAAATAAGGAAGAAATTACATGGAAAACAAATAGACTGAAGACCATAGGCACATACAATAATTCACAGATTAGAACCACCCTCCCAAAGTGGATATGGTTCTGACTTTCACTATTTTACCTATTAACTATCTTTCCCATTAAGTTAACTCATATGTGAGTTATGCATCATTAACTTCATTCATCAGTGGTGATTTAAACAAGCAGAATTTCTATGGGCAGTGCTTTCCCACATACGGGATGTGAGGACCAAAACATTTTCTCTTGGGTACAGATCCATAAACGTCTTCCTAGTTTGCCTCACTTAGTCAGACTGTCTGCCACAGGACAGTGCACCCTAGGTACGTCATTATGATCCATGTTCCTCTTCACCAATAATACATTAGGTCAATACATATTTATTACACAAATGCCTGCTGGAGAATACACTATTAAGTGTGATACCAAACACGATTAGCACATCATGCCAAAGCAATAGGCGTGCCATCTGCTTTCAGAAACCTCTCTGTTAGTGCTTTCCGAGAAGTAAAAATATCCAATGCAGGCGAACCCTCTCTGGGCAGGTGGGTACACTGTACCTGGTGGCCAATCATCTTGACTTACTGATTCACACCACACAATTCATCCCACGCTGAGCATGTGCCAAGCACTTCGCTCAGCATTAGGAATGTAAAATGAAAATGTAGCTATCTCTCGTGTCCTGCTGTCAAGAAGAGCAGAACTTTTGGTGTTTAATTTTTAACAAACGAGAAAAAAAGTAGTACATTTAATGCTGTAAAGATGTTGATACAAGACAGGGAGCCCAAAGGAAAAGGAACTTCTATGTAAGTGAGGGAGTTAAAAAAATAAAACTTCACACAAACAATAACATTGGATCAAGACCTGAATAATAAACGGGGCAGATTTAGAAGCTAATGGAACAACATGTATTGAAGAGCAGAACACAGCAGAGCCTGGCAAGTTCATAAAGGATGCAATCATATGTTCCATTTTGAAAAATTATTTAAAGACAGAAGTGGTAATTTGGGAAGATTCAGAGCATGATCCTCAAAGTTTTGCATGTAAAAGCTCAGATACTGGGAATTCCTGGTATATCAAAAAAGGATTTGATGGTTTCCTCAAAGTTTTGCTTCCGCCCATGTGTTTTTTGATATTAGCCTTGTCTGAGACATGTTGACATAGTGAGTGGAGTGAGAAGTGTTGTAAGACTTAAGTGTTGTAAGTGCCAAGTCATTACATATGCGGGTCTGTAGTTAAGCAATGAGCTATAAGCTAAAGACTAAAAGTGAGGTCTCAGCTTACACATAGTAAATAGATCATGAATGAGAACTATAAGGGAAGGTATATAGGATGCTGTTTCTCCATCAACATTTTTAAAGTTTTACTGAGATAAAATTGACATACCAAAATAAGCCACACATATTTAAGTGTAAAATGTTATTATTTTGACCTATGTATTATATGTATGCACATGAAACAATCACCGTAATAAAGAAAATGAGCATTGCCATCAGGCAAAAAGAATTTTTGTAGGACTTTGTTATTCTTTTCACCAAAACTTAAGACCATTCATCTCCATCTCTAGGCAAACATCAATTTTCTCTTTTTCATTATATGTCAGTGTACATTTTCTAGAATTTTGTATAAATGGAACCTAATAGGATATATTCTGTTTTGTCTAGCTTCTTTCACTCAGCATAATTGTTTGAGATTCATCTATGCTCTAACTTGTATCAGTAGCTCATCGTGTATTGTTGGGTAGTATATGATGATATAGATGTACCATGGTTTGTTTATTCAATTGTTTTAGACTCTTTGAAATCAAATGCCTAGGGGCAATAATGCACAAGTATTTGAATGAGCATGCATTTTTTCCCTTGGACAAATTCCTAAGTGTGGACTGGGTGTATCATACAGTAGGAGTACATTTAATTTATATTGAACTTTATGAAAACAAATTAATTAAGCATGTGTGGTATTGGTCTAAAAAAGACGTATGAACCAATTGATCACTTTGACTTCACTAAAATTAAAATGTTTGGCTTTCTAAAGATAATGTTAAAAGAATAAAAAGACAAAGACTGGAAATACATGCACAGATCATATACCTGACAAAGACCTTTATCCAGAATCTATAAAGAACTCAGAAAGCCCTGGCTGGCATAGCTCAGTGGATTGAGAGTGGGCTGCGAACCAAAGCGTCACAGGTTCGATTCCCAGTCAGGGCACACGCCTGGGTTGCAGGCCATGGCCCCCAGCAACCCCACATTGATGTTTCTTTCTCTTTCTCCCTCCCTTCCCTCTCTAAAAATAAATAAATAAAATGAAAAAAGAAGAATTCAGAAAACAATGAAAAAAAAAGTGTTTTCCCATACAAACGGTATACTTCAACAAGGAGACATGACCACCCTGGTGAAGGATGTCGATACATGGAGGCAACGTATGTGTGGAGACAAGTGGTGTGTAGAGAATCTGTGTTTTACCTGGATTGTGCTGGGAGCCTGAAACTGCCCTAAAAATGAAGTATATATGTGTATATTTTTCCTTGAATTTATGTGGAATGTTTAGGCATTCTTAATACAATTTTTCAATGAGATTAAATTGTGTGATAAAAATATGAAGATAAAAATGTTAGGTTCTGCCTGGCTTGCAAATTTTCTACAACTCTCTTATGATATAGACTAATTATCAAGAAAAAGCATCCCTCAATAGAATGGGGAGAGAAGCATAAACTATTGTCTGCTGAACATCATTTACCAGCTGAAATAAGAGAAAGGACATTTCAAGTCTAGTCCAAGTATCTGACAGTTTAAAAGAAATCAACTTGACAAGTACAGAATTCCAGATTTCCAAACTCAGTGACCTTGGTTGAGTTTCAGAAGATTTTAATATGTAATTAATGTTATATTAATTATGTTAAGTAAATTATTATAAATAAATTATGTTTTATATACAGAGAACAGAGGAAGGGTTTGGGGTGGGCGAAATGGGTTGAAGGGGTTCAAATGCATGGTGGCGGATGGTAACTGGAATTTTGATGGTGTTCACACTGTAGTGTAGAATTACAATGTTGTGCACCTGAAACTCATACAAAATGCTTATAGATCATTTTACACCAATTAAAAAAATGAAAGTGTCAATGAATCAGTGCCAGTGCATTAAATTATTGATGTGCTGTGTTTCATGAACAAATACCTTTTTTTTTCAATAATCTGAGGCAATTATAGCTGCTTATAACCCTAGCCTTGCTCTGCTTTAGAAAAGCACTTCTCACCAGCTCCCCAGGAAATTAAGAGACATGCTGGGAATAATATGTTCTTTAATTAACTATAGTCAGAGGAAACTGAGTTCAACAAAGCAGATTTCTTTACTGTCAAATATCAAATAGCTTTTAATTTTCTACACTCTCTTATGATACTCTAAAAGTGAGACCAGTTTGGCAGTGTTTTAAAAATTTACTTGGAAAAAAAAAACCCTTATTGGATAAATTTGCTCATATAAGTAACCAAAACTTTGTACTTGTACTATTGCTTTGGTAGAAGACAGATGGGGCATTACTGTGGTGTGTCCAGCTTCAAACCAGTATCCAGGTTTAGTAACTGGTCACCTGCTTTGTTTCTAAATTTAAAGCTCCATTTCCTCCCAAATGTATGGTAATTGGATTTGTATATAGAATCCATGTTTTGAAGATTCAATTTGGATAAACTAATAAGACCAAATAATTTAGGAGGGGACTGTGCCTTACAGTTGTCACTTATGTAGTTTACACCCCAAACTGTGCTGTTTGTCAATATCTGATTACAGAGTGTGGTGATTAATGTCATGTGTCCATTTGACGGGACTAAAGAACGCGCACACAGCTGGTAAGAAGTTATTCCCTGGTGTATCCGTGGAGTTGCCTTTGGAGAGATTGGCATTTGAAACCTTCAGCTCAGTGAAGAAGATACCCCGGTTAGTCCAGGTGGACATCTTCCCATCACTGAAGGCCTTACTAGGAAAAAAGGCAGTAAAAGAGCTAGTGTGGTTTCTGTGTGAGCTGAGACATCCGTTTTCTCCTGCCTTTGGGTATCTGTGCTCCTGGTTCTGGGGCCTTCAGACCTGGACTGGGTCTTTCCCCCCTGGCTCCCCTGATTCCCAGGCCTCTGGGCTCAAACGGGAAAAAACACCATCAGCTGTCCCGAGCCTCCAGCCTGAGGCATCAGAAGGGGGAGCTTCCCCACTTCTGTCAGTGCAAGAGTCAATTCCTCATAACAAATCCCTTTCTTGGTCTATCCTATTAGTTGTCTTTTTGTCTTTCTAGAGAATCCTGGATCATTTATAGCCATTTGAATACATGTTATATTTCTTAATATTACCATCCCTGGTCCCACTCACCCAAATCACTGCAATTGGATGGAGTCTTAGCTCATCACTATGATTTTGATGTATTCACTCTGTATTTCTCATAATTCACGAGTATCTCCCATTTGCTTTGTTCTTAAGAACTATTAAACTTTTTCCATAAACATACTGTATTTTTTGAATGTTATTAATTTATTTAATTTTTATTTCTGTGGCTATACTCCCACTATCTTCACTGTTTAGGATATCTAACTGCCTCTTTAACTTCAAGACATAATTTCATATATCAGGTCCAGAAAGGAAACATTCACTATCTTTCTCATATAAAGAAAACAAGAATGATCACCAGCAAGAGGCTCTTGGTGCAAGTGAGACCTTGCTGACAGAAAGATCAGCGAAATCACACCAGGGTCCCACTGTGTCTGGGGGGGTGTAGAGGAACTGGAGCAAATGCAGGCAGGTGCCACAAGGTGGGAGGGGAAGGAGCAGGTTCTTCCCTTAAATTAAGCCTTGAATGTATTGTGAACTTTTGGGTTCCACAGCTGCAGGAGAACACATTTCTGTTGTTTTAAGTGCTGTGTTTGTGGTAATTTACTATAATAGAAATGACTTAATAATACAGGCATCTTGGCCAAATTCAGTCAAATGTTTGATCTTGTAGAGCTAGCAAGCTAAGCAATATTTTTAATATTTTAATTAAGTTTGTGGGGTTTTAACATTTTTAAATGTTGGAAAAATCAAATCAGGGTTGATATGCTGTAAAATATAAAACTATACAAAACCGAATGTGTGCATGGATGTAGTTACTGGAACCATCTATGCTCACTCCCATTCCTGTTGTCTATGACTGCTTTAGTGCTCAGCAGCAGAGCTGACTAGTGGTCACTGAGACTGTATGGCCTGCAGAGTGAAAAGCATTTGTTATCTGACCCTTCACAGAAAAAAATTTTTGTCTCCCATACTGGATTGTTTTATAATTTTCAGTTATTATCTCTGACTTCTCCATGAAGTTATGAATTCCCTGAAGACTAAGACATTGCACATACTGCAGTTTAAGTATTTAAAAACTAAAAAATTAAACTTTTTCTGTTTTTCAACTATGAAACATTGCATAGCAACTATTCATGTATCAAAATACCTACATATTACTTAGCCACGTTTGTTTCCTGATGTCAAGGCCTTATCATTGTATTTTTCATAAATGAGGGTGGTAATTAAAAATAAAATTATATGGGCTAAAATATTGAAATCACAATACAGTATAGATTAAAATATCTTACAGTAGATAAATTTTAAGATTATATAAATGTCATCATGATCATAATGTTAAAATAAATAGAAATAAAAAATAAATGTGAGAGGTCTTTAAAAGACATCAGTAAGACAGGTGGCATTTTTTCATATGTTGGGACAGTTGTTAAAATTACAAATAAATTATGTTTAAAGACTAAAACTTTTAATAAAATATTGATTTTAAATTTGAATTGAGGATACATGAGAGATAAATATTTAGTTTGAAAAATGTGGACAGATAGATGCTAAAGACAAAAGCATAAAATATTAGCCAACGTATAGTATTGTAATTTAAAACACAATTGAAGAGTTCAAAGTTTAAATTCTTGTTACACATGCTTTTATTGCTAATTGACTTTTTTCCTAAATGACAAACTTATAATTGGTAGTTACTGAAACACATATTTTCAAAGGTCATGAAACCCTGGGGAATGCTGAGGGAGAAAACCGTCTCATAAGATACAGCTGTTTCTGAAGTCAGCATAAAACCAAGCTTTGTACTTTACCAACTTACGAAGTTTAAAGGTTATGCTGCTAATACGAGATGGATATTCATTTTATAAATACACTTCTGAAGAGGACAAAAAGTTTAATTCTGATCCTTCAGAATACTGAGGAATTGAAAAACTTTAGATTAATCTTCTTAGTAGTTCCTGAGTTTAAAATTAACATTAAATCATTGCACTTAGAGAACTGTAAGAACAATTCTGTTGTTCAAAGGGAAAAGTGGGCTGCACAAAATTCCATAGGGGATATGTATTCTCAGTTACTTTCTAATGCATTGACTCTTCCTTTATGAGACTGCCAAATCCTCTCCTATGACAGGAAAAGTGAATTATAGTTGCACTTGAAGAGGAGAGGCATGTTTTCTGTACTTAGTTGAAGTCATTAGCTCAAGAAGCTGGGAAGTGGACTTGTAATGAGGGTAACTTACAAGCCTGACATCACACTGGTGGCGTTCCTCTGATTGTTCTACATGTGGCACTCCCAGCTTCTCTTTTATCCACCCAATCATGTTTTGTTAACTCACAGGTAATTTATACAAAACCAAATATATTTACCTATTTCTTAATTAAAAACATGTGATGTAACTGTTATTCCACCAATCTTAATGATACAGTTTAGATTACAAATTAGGCCACAGGTTATTAGGAGACATAAGTCCATAATAAATATTTGGAATAGTATCCGGTTTTTGTAAAAATTACAGATATTTGTAGGTTTTACTGATGAAAAGAGCTGTGCAGTACAATGAGCCAGCTTTCCCTACCTTTAATGTCACTCAGAGGGCCAGGCCTACCAGTACCTGGAGTAGAAGAGGATTCGTCACTGCAAACAATAGCATCACTACCCATGAACAAATGTAGTCCTTTTCTCTCCTTCCATTTTCACATAAGGACTGCGCTAGTAAAATACCTCTAGGTAGTCATGTAATTGCTTGTCATCTTCTTTTACAATTAATTCCATTTTCTACTGAAGTGAAAATACATGCAAGCTATGAATATCATTAGATTTTAGTAATTAAACTATACTTTCAGCTATAAAAAGTTTTAGAAACTTTTTATAGAAAATGAAGATTTGTTTGTTTGTTTGTTTGTTTTTAGACAGAGGGGAAGGCATGGAGAAAGAGAGTAAGAGAAACATCAATGTGTGATTGCCTCTCACATGGCCCCTACTGGGGACCTGGCCAGCAACTCAAGCATGTGCCCTGCACTGGGAATTGAACTGACAACCCTTTGGTTCACAGGCCAGCGCTTAATCCACTGAGCCACACCAGCCAGGGCTAGAGACTGTCTTTTTAAAAATTGATACTGATTATAATTTATTTACATTAAAAACTTCCAGCTGTGACACCTTACAATATAATAGAAAATATTCAACTTGTAATGCCTTGGGTGTCCAAAATATCCACGGTATCACTTCATGCCTGGCACGCTGGAGTGCGAGTAACGATGACGGTGCAACAGAAGATTCTCTGCGAGAAGAGCTAGTGTCGGTGCCCTTCACCAGCTCATTACTCTTTGCTGCGAGGGCAAATGCTTTACTGTAAGGAACTGTCAGGTCTCTGAGGAACAGGGTCTTAGAAACTATTCAAGGATTTGGGGTTAGGCTGGGTGATTTTGCAGAAGATCTAAGGAAGCAGGGATTTTTCTGAGATCGGATGATGTTAGGAGGCAAGGGGTCAGGGGCAGTGTTGCATCTGAGAGAACAAGAAGTGGCTGCGGATCAGTGAGAGAGTGGAGTATCGGCTACTTTGTGGGTGGCCGGGCAGCCCTGCTTCTGTTTGTAGTAGACTATGTATGAAGTGGCCTCGCTGGCCTCATTTGGCCTTGGCCGCAGACTGGGTCTGAGGTGGGAGCTCCGTGAGACTGCGGAGTGTAGCAGGAGGATCCCACTGCTGAGCTCTGAGAAGCTGATCAGGGCAAATGCTGCTTCTCAAGGATTGCTCTTCGGTTTCTTTCTCTCTGTGCAGAATCGAGGATAATGATTAAGGAAACTGTCTGTAAAAGGAGCTCTGGATAAAGTAAAGTAAAAATTAATGTCTAATTACTAGGTTTTTTAAAAAAATCAATAATGCCTCCCATATTCTTCCAATGACTTGAAAACACTTTTCAAAAGTGGAAACTGGGAGAAATGAACAAGAGAGAAATGTCACTTGAATTAGATTTTCCTGACAGAAAAAATAGAAGTCAAAGGAAAAACAGTTAATATATTTTATTATATAAAAGGAAGATGCAATCTTTTGTTGATTATCTTCTGCTTCTCCCTCCTGAACTGTTCTTTATTCCTGTCCATCCTGGCCCACACCCCACAGGAGGCAGGCCAGCCAGGTCGTCTCGTCAGTGGGCAGCCGCACAGGGAGACCAGCCGCACAGGGAGACCAGCAGGAGTGGGAGAGGGAGGTTGGGGCATGTATATAGCCATTGCTCCCTCTATTCCCTAGATGTGTCCCTGGACCAAAGGAAACAGCTCCCTAGACACCACCACCCTCAGGGACTCTTTTTCTGCTTCTCTATATCTGTTCCCACCCTGGTTCCCTTTTGTCCTGGCATGTAACAATAGCAATTCGTACCAGTCCTGGGATGTTACACTGCTCTTTGTGGTCTGTCTGCGCCTTGCTTTTTCCTGTGTGTTTACTTGCTCCTTAAACTCTCCTCAGAGGACTCTATTTTAGGTTAGTAGCTCTTTCTGCTGTAATGCAGAGTGATAAAAAAATACTCGTGTGTAATATATTTCAAAGAAAAGGTCTCATATTGACTTCAAACTATTGGCTGATGTAAGTGGATTTTTCTAGTAGATCTTTAGCATCATTTTCAACAAAGACTGTTGAAGATGCATGCACCTTCCAAATTGATGCTGCGAACTGATTTCTCACGTAAAATACTTGTCATTTATATTCCATACTCTCATGGGCCATAGTATGTGTTTTCACCTTTCTCCAGAACAATGAAGGGGTGATTTATGTTACACATTTGACCAATAATCAGTTCTATTGTACAGTGTCCTGTGCAGCTCCAGCTTAACATGCGTCTAACACTTCTCATTTTTAAAATATTTTATTTACTTGTTTTTAGAGAGAGGGGAAAGGGAAGGAGAAAGACAGGGAGAGGAACATTAATGTGAGAAACATCTATTGGTTGCCCGTCTATGTATCTGGACTGTGGACCAAACCACAACCCAGGCATTCATGCACCCTGACCGGAACCCAACCCAGCCACCTCTCCTTTTATAGGACGATGCCCAACTGAGTCACACCAGCAGGGCACTTTTCATTTTTTACAAAAGATTTCACTTATATTTTATATTAAAACCCACTGGGAGGACTTTGCTCCCCCTCCCATTTTGACAGCGGAGGTTCTACTGTGCTGTCATCTGCCAGCAGATAAGAGTGTGCAATAAAAATACTTTCAGGGCAAAACATTATTAAACCTGAAGCAAAAGAACAAAAAAGCCTATCTTGCTTTTATCAGTCTTCCCAGAGGCATCAATATATAATATCTCTTTGCATGGCAGACGGCGGGGTGCTCAGTGATAAATAATTCGCGCTCAAACAGAAGCCAGTGGGGGAAGCTCACTATTCTCAGTGGTTGATACGGTCACAGAAGTTCGCCGCTGACAGTCCTTGTCGGGGACGTTTGTTTAATGCAAGGCCTGTGTTGGAACGGAGGGAAGAAAGGAGCCGGCAGGTCTCCAGTCAGTGGTGTCATTGGGAACGGAGGAAACTTAAAGGTCATGCGCACAAGAAATTTGTACAAGAAATCAAAGTAGAGCATCATTATGTAGAACACATGGAGACAAGTCCAAAGGTTTACAACTGTTTGTTCTCACTTTTTAAAATTTTATTTACTGATTTTAAAGAGAGAGAGAGGGGGGAGAGAGAGGGGGAGAGAGAGAGAGAGAGAGAGAGAGAGAGAGAGAGAGAGAGAGAGAGAGAGAGAGAGAAACACATTGATTTGTTGTTCTGCTTGTTCATGCATTCACTGATGGCTTCTGTTCTGACCAGGGATTGAACTGGCAACCTTGGTGTATTGGGATGATGCTCTCTAACCAACTGAGCTAACTGGCCAGGACTGCTCTTTTTTAATATAATGCAAATCAACATCCTCTTATATAATTTATTATTTAATTGTTGTGCTTTTTAGGGAAATAATTATTTTTGTCAACACAAAGTTCAAAATTAGAAGAAACAATACTGTAAAGTATAGCATAGGAAATATAGTCAATAATATTGTAATAACTAAGCATGGCACCAGGTGAGCGCTAAAAATATCAAAGGGAGCACTTTGTGAATGAAAAATTGTCTGACCAATATGCTGAGCACCTGAAACTAACAAAATATTGTGTGTAAACTGCAACTGAAAAATAGAGGTAAATAAATTATGAACATGTGGCAGAATCCACCACTGAAACCAAAAATAAGAAATACAAAATGGAAATTAATGGAACACTTAAGTGCAAGTTTTCATTTACTTTAGATATTTTTCATGCATTTGTAAATGGAAACAAAAAACATTTGAGAAACACTCGAGGGGCTGTACTGCTAATCTCGACAAAATGAGAAGGAAGTGATACTAAACTAATTAAAAAGTGTTGTTATCTACCTCAAAAGGAAAATTTATTTAAGAAAATACACCCAAAGGTGATGAGTTAATGTGTGCAGCTGCAGAAGGTGCATTTCTTACTACTTGAACCATGCTTTTTATCTAAATCCAGTAACTGTTCTTCTACATTAGCATTGCTCACTTCCTAAGTTTTTTTTCACATCTATGAAAATTGAAACAATAATTCTTAATATGTTGAATTCATTATCAGAAGACCATCACAAATAGCGAAATGGCATCTGTTTTATATCATTATGATCAGAGACATCAGAAGGAAAATAATTCTAGTAATGCTTTGTATTTTTAATATGATTTATGAAATCAAAGCGAAGTTTTAAAATTTTATTAAAGTTGATAATATTGATTATTATGCATTTGCTTTCATTAAGTTAACATTTTAATAATGTATTTTCTTGCAGTGATGATACAAATGCAAATTTTATTGTTTTAAGATTTTATTTGTGTATTATTACAGAGAAGGAAAGGGAATGAGAAAGAGAGGGAGAGAAACATCCAGGTGTATGAGATCATATTGATTGGTTGACCTCACACATCCCCAACTCCAATTGGGGACCTGACCTGCAACCCAGGCATGTGCCCTGACTGGGAATCAAACCAGCGACGCATTGGTTCTCAGGCCAATGGATTGAATATAATCCACTAAGCCACACCAGCCAGGGCTGACTAAAAATTTTAATATAGCACAATATTATGCTTAAAAAATTTCTTACAACCTATGTTCATCTTTTGTTTGTTTGTTTGTTTGTTTATTTGAAGATGCAGATTTTATTAGGTGACCTGTACAAGTCACACAGTCCATGAAATTATATGTTAGCTTTTATGGCCCTTTTTTCTTTTAAGTAGGGAGTGATTTGTACTCCCTTAAGTAGGTAGCTTTTCCCCTTTATTATATACTTGCTAATCAGTTTAGCATATATATATTTTTAAGGTACATTTTATCGATTATGCCATTACAGTTATCCCATTTTTTCTCCCCTTGATCCCCCTCTACCCTGTACTCTCCAACCCTCCAGCATTCCACCCCCCTTAGTTCATGTCCACAGGTTGTACATACAAGGTTTTGGCTTCTCCATTTCCTATACTATTTTTAACCTTCCCTTGTCTATTTTGTGTCTACCAATTATGCTTGTTATTCTCTGTACCTTCCCCCACCCTGTTCTCCCTGCCCGCCCCCCTTATAGCTTTCCACGTTATCTCCATTTTTGTGATTCTTTACCTGTTTTGGTGGTTTGCTTAGTTTTGGTTTTTCAAGTTGAATTGTTGATAGTTGTCAGTTTATTGTTACTTTACTGTTCATAGTTTTGATGTTCATTTTCTTAGATAAGTTACTTTCACATTTCACATACTAATGGGTTGGTAATGATGAACTCCTTTAACTTGACCTTACCTGGGAAGCACTTTATCTGCCCTGGCACTTCCATTCTAAATGATAGCTTTGCTGGATACAGTAATCTTGGACGTAGGTCCTTACCTTTCACAACTTTGAATACTTCTTTCCAGCTCCTTCTTGCCTGCCAGGTGTCTTTTGAAAAATCAGCTGATAGTCATATGGGAATTCCTTTGTCGGTAACTCTCTCCTTTCCTCTTGATGCTTTTATGATTCTCTCTTTATCTTTAATCTTGGGTAATTTAGTTATAATGTGCCTTTGTGTGTTCCTCCTTGGATTCAATTTTTTGGGGACACTCTGACCTTCCTGAACTTCCTGGAAGTCTATTTTCTTCATCAGATTGGGGAAGTTTTCCTTCATTATTTGTTCAAATAAGTTTTCAATTTCTTACTCTTCATCTTCTCATTCTGGCACCCCTGTGGTTCAGAAGATGGAATGTTTAAACTTGTCCCAGATGTTCTTAAGTCTCTCATCATTTTTTTTTTGAATTCTTGTTTCATCATTCTGTTCCAGTTGGATGTTTATTTCTTCCTTTTTTTCTAAACCATTGATTTGAGTTCCAGTTTCCTTCCATATACAGGGAACCAGGGAACTGCTGGTTCCCTGTATATTTTTCTCCATTTCACTTTGTGTAGCCTTCATTCCTTCCTTCATTTTGCAACCAAACTCAATCAATTCTGTGAGCATCCTGCTTACCAGTTTTTTGAACTCTGCATCTGATAGGTTGTCTATGTCCTTGTTGCTTAGTTCTTTTTCTGGAGTTTGGAGCTGATATTTTACTTGGGCCATATTTCTTTGTTTCAGCACACCTGTAAGGGGGTGGGGCCTTAGATATTCTTCAGGGTGGGGCAACCCTGTGCTACATTGCACATTGCTACACTGTGGGGTTTTATGTAGGGGAAGGGTCTGAAGGGGAACAGTGCTGCTTGCTAGCTAGCTCAGCTCTTGCCCCATTTTCAGTCACTTCCCTTGCTTCCCGCAAGCTGATTGTGCCCTTTCAGGTGCTGGTTACCCTTTCAGGTGGGCTTGTGTATGTTCTAGGACCCTGTGGGTCTCTCCAATGGACTCTTTTGTGAGGCTGGGAGTTTCTCCACCACTGTAACCCCCACAGGTTTTTACAGCCTGAGATAGTGGGGATTTATTTCCCCACACTGTAATCCTGGGTTGCACGACCTGTCTTGCTCCCCATTTGGTCCTCCTGGCTTATCTGCATGTGAATGTGGGACCGCCTGGCCTGCCAGCCACTGCCTCACCTGCCCTGGTCCTCCAGGTGCCACCTTGCTGCATGCCCTCTCCACCCCAGCTGTCCATCTCCTCCCCTCCTACCAGTCTAAATGAATGTTTCTTCTTTAACTCCTTAGTAATCAGATTTCCATATAGTTTGATTTTCTGGCAGTTCTGGTGGGGTTTGATTTTAAATTGGTTGTTATTTTTCTTTTGATTCTGCAGGGAAGCATAGCATTTTTACCTATGCCTCCATCTTGGCCAGAACCATAACCTATGTTCTTTTCTTTTTTTTTTTTAAGAAATTATTTTATGGATGAGAATTTTCTTTTTTCTTTTTTTTTTTTTTTTAGAGAGAGGGAAGGGAGGGAGGGAGGGAGGGAGGGAGGGAGAGGGAGAGAGGTAGAGAAAGACACACACACACACACACACACACATCAATGTGCAGTTGCTGGGGGTCATGGCCTGCAACCCAGGCATGTACCCTGACTGGGAATCGAACCTGCAACACTTTGGTTTGCAGCCCACACTCAATCCACTGAGCTACGCCAGCCAGGGTCATAATCTATGTTCTTAAATTAACAAACCAATGGGGCAGAAATATGTGTGAAATGTGCTATAATGTGCCTTTTGTTTCTATTTACATTCAAAAATCAATTATTAAAATATACCATTGAAACATAGAGGCTAAAATTGCAAAAATATATGTGCAGATAATTTATATATCACTCATACATATACATACATAATTTATAAATAATGTATACATTAATTTTATGCATGTATATATATGTACACACATATAAACATGTACATGGAAATTAAAGTTCAAAAGCTGGTGTTGACAAAACAAAACAAACAAAAAAGGCCCCAGCAGGGTATTGCTAGCATGGGATTAACCTGCAGCAGAAAAGAACTACAAAAAAATGAATAAAATATTTTTAAAAATCACTGAAGGCATTTATAAAACAACAAAGGCTGACAGAACTTGAGGGTCAGAATCCTAGAGGGAAGGTAAGACATTGATGGGCCTTGAGTTCCCTGTTGTGTTTTGTTTTGTTTTTTCCTTTTCAGCCTTGAGCTGATTTTCAGTACAGGACACAGGGGCCGGCCGACAGAGAGCAGCAACCATGTGTCTGCAGGAGCTCCTGGGCTAAGAAAGCAATCACTAAAATGCATGGCTCCAAACAACAAAGAAGGCAGGGCAGCATCCCAGGAGGAAAGAAAACTGCATAGAAATGACCCAAATGTTCTGAGCACAGCATAGCTGTTAGACGTTTTTCAACTGTTACACTAGTCAAGCACAGGTGATAATTCAGATACAGAAAGTATAAAATGCCTGCTAAACCTAAAAAGCGAAGCAGGAATTCAACAGTCTCACAGCTCAGGATAGACAAATGTCCTGAGGATCAGGATGTTTGGGGATCACCCTTTGTAAACACCCCAGGCAATAGGAAATGTGAAAGGGTTAAGACCTGGGTATGGTATAAATAAACTGTTAACCAGATCAAGGACATGTTTCCTGTTCTCTAAAGAATGGTGACAAATGTAAATCTTCTAGAGAGATTAATAATAATATCCATAATCTTTAAAATTTTTATATATAAATTCTGAGTATTATATTAAATATTATAAAAGGCATGACAAGAAAGAGGACCAAATGACCAAAAATCAGAGTGGGTAAAAAAATAATTCATACCAACAACTAATGTACCAACTAATGTTGGGTTATCAGAAACAGAGTTAAAAATTACTATAATGTACATATTCAAGAATACTGACAAAAGAGAATTTCAGTAAATAAATCATAAAATAAATCAATTGGGAATGTTAGTACTGAGTAACACAATAAATTATAAATTATTGCATTATTAAGTAAAAAATTTGCATTTATAAGTGATAAATTATAAATGTAATTGATTCATTTAAAAATCAATAAGAGAGTAGAAATAAGAACAAGTACACGGAAAGTTAGATCAAGGTAAATTGTCTGCATTAATGCACTAAAATAAATTAAAATATACAATAGTGTTTAAGAGACATATAGTTCCTGAGCACAAGATTTAACGTCATATAACTGAAAAGTTGTATCCCTAGCCCAACATCTGTGCATTTGCCACTCCACCCACCACTGACAACTGCCTTTCTAGTTTCTGCTTCTATGAAGTTGACTCTTTTAGATTACACACAGAAGTGAGATCATGTACTGCATATCTCTTGGCCTTACTTATTATACTTACATAGCATATGGTAGAAAAAAACTTAATTACCTCTATGGATGCCAATTCTTGGTCATTTATAATTTATTTAAGTTTGGAAGCATTCAGCTGTCTCAACTGTGCAAGATTTCAAATTATGGGAATCAGGGTAAAGCTAGATTATAAACCACTGACTAAAAGCAATTTCCTTGACAATAAATATTTCCTTTCATTCATTCTTGTGGGCTGTTTAGCCATGGAATTCAGTTCTCATAAGACTTCATAAAATAAGCAATAAGAAGCAAATAAGCATTAATATTCTATTTCATTATAATGTCCATAATGCTATTACTACATTAAGCAGGTATCTGACTTACAAGAATCAACCCTATAAGTATTTAACTACTTTTGACCACCAAACCAGAGGGGTTTGTAAGTTTTCAGTGTGCAAATTCTGGGTTTTCAATGTTCGTATATTCATCTCCTTCACTACAACAAACCATCTTTAACATTCTGTTGCTTTTAGATCCCAAGTTTTCTGTCCCTTAGCCCTCAAATATGTGTCAATTATGAATTACCTTCTGTTTCTAACAAGTATAAAATTACAATGGCATAAGCATAGTAGTCGTTTACTTCCTTTGTACAAAAATTAATTCTTGATATGCCTCCAGAAATAGTTCTATGGCTTCATATTTTATTATTAACTTAGGCTCTTTTTTAAGATTTTATTTATTCATTTTTAGAAAGAGGAGAAGGGAGGGAGAAACAGAGGGAGGGAAACCTCTCCCGCACCTCCAAATGGGGATCTGGCCCGCAATCCAGGCATGAGCTCTGACTGGGAATGGAACCAGTGACCCTTTGGTTCACAGGTCAGCACTCAATCCACTGAGCCACACCAGCCAGGGCTTGAGCTCTTTACATTATCTAATTTTCTGGAGCAGCTATTTTTTCGAAGGCTAATTCATCAGGCAGGAAGAAAGGCAGAAAGGTGTATTCTCCCATTTTTAATGAGATTTTGCAGAAGTCCTATAAAACAAGCTTATATCTCATTGGCCAGAATTAGTTACCTGGACAAAAATAGCTGAAAGTGATATTGGTAATTAATTTTATACTCTATTCTTGGTTATATAATGACCAAACAAAATATCCAGTTGCTTTCTGAAGAAGGAAGAAAAATATATTAGTAAGCAATCAGAAATGGCTGCTACTATTTTTTGTCATATTTTGATGCAGTTTTTTCAAGTGTTTCTTTTTCATTGTTCTGCATATAGTAGAGTAGAACATAGAAACTTGACTTTAAGTTGCTTCATAAATATTAACAAGCTAGCAAATGAAAGAATCCTTTACTTTGTGACTTACATATGTCATTAAAGTCATGAGAACTCCTTTGATACTAAGCATGATCTAGGGAAATTTCACTGCATCAAACTAAAAAGCTTTTGCACAGCAAAGGAAATCACCCACTACACAAAAGGTAACCCACAGAAAGTAAGAAGAGATGGGCAAATGATTTCTCTGATAATTGGTTAGTATCCAAACTGTATAATAAACTCATACCACTCAATATTAAAAATATATCCAAATTATATAATGAACTCATTCAACTCAACATTTATAAAAACATTATTTTTTTATTATTGTTGTCTGGTTACAATTATCCCACTGTTTTCCCCATTGCTCTCCCCTGCCTGCCCCATCCTTGCTCCCACAGTCAACCCCCTCAACATTGTCCAGGCCCATGAGTCCTCTACTCCTGTTCCTTGACTTAACCCTTGTCATTCTTTCCCCATGTTCCCATGTCCCCTTCATCCTCCCCTGTGATCACTGTGACTTTGCTCTTTATTTCCATGCCTCTGGCTCTAGTTCGCTCATTTGTTTGGTTGATTAGGTTCCACTTATCCGTGAGATCAGATGGTATTTGTCTCTCACCCCCTGGCTTATTTCACTTAGCATAATGCTCTCCAGTTCCATCCATGCTGTCGCAAAGGGCATAAGCTCCTTCTTTCTCTCTGCTGCATAGCATTCCATTGTGTGAATAAATAAATACATAAATAAATAAATAACCACACTGGTAGAAGATCAAGAAAAACTGAAAATTGAATTAAAGAAGCCTTCAGATGATAACTTTGTATGCATGCATGTGCCAAAGTAGAAAGAGCATGGTGTTGTACACCATTACACTTCACTCTTTTCCTTAACACAAATCTAACGGCTAAATGTTCCTCTGGCCTAAATACCACAAGAGACCTATTTATAAATTCCTGCTCAAATATGAAGATAAAACATTGTTTCAGCCAAGAGAAACATGCTGTATTATATAGAAAAACATGTAGGTGTTTCAGATCCGTGTTGTAAATACAGATGTTCCTACTTAGCAAAAGAGCTGTGTTCCTGAAAATTGCTTGTAAACATATTATGGGAAAATCACTCACATTCTTCCATCGCAAAAAAATAAATAGAATTCTTATTTAAAATATGCAGAGTATTGGAATATACATTTTTCCAAAGAAGATATATAGAAAGAAGACCAACAAGCACATGACAAGATGCTCACATCATTAATCATCAGGGAAATGCAAATCAAAACCACAATGAGACATCAACTCACACCTGTCAGAATAGTTGTTAATCAAAAAGACAACAAGTAACAAGTATTGACAAGAATATGGTGTAAAGGTTATTCTCAGGCATTGTCGATATAAATTGGTACAGCTACTTTGGAAAACAGTATGGAAGTTTCTCAAAGAACTAAAAGTAGAACTACCATATGATCCAGCATTCTACTCCTGAGTTTATATATGAAGAAAGCAAAAACACAATTTGAAAAGATATGTGCACCCCTATGCTCACTGTAGCATTATTTACAATAGCCAAGATATGAAAGTAACCTACATATCCTTCAATAGATAAATAGACAAATACAATATTTATATGCACATATGTACGTGTCTGTGTCTAAAATGAAATATGACTCAGTCATAAAAAAAGTGAAATCTTGCCATCTCTAACAACATGGGTGGAACTAGAAGGTATTAGGCTAAGTGAAATAAACCAAAGAAGGAAAAACAAATGCTATATGGTTTCACCTACATGAGGAATCTGAAAAGCAAAATAAATGAACAAACAAGAGAGAGAAAGACTCATAGATACAGCAGACAAATTGTTTCCGGAGAGGAGGGGTGCAGGGGAAGCAACAAGGTAGATGAAAGGCATTAAGAGGAACAAAATCCCTGTGATGAAATAAATACATCACGAGAACATCCTGTACAGCGTGAAGGGCACGGTCAACAACATTGTGCTATCTTTGTATGGTAACAGACAGTACTAGACTTAACATGTTTATCATTTCATAAGGTATTCAAATGTTGAATCCCTAGGTTGTACACCTGAAACTAAAACATTATATGTCGGCTATACCTCAATAAAAAAGAAAAACACACTTGTTCCATTTATTCATTTTCATTATAAAATACATACTATTTGCAGTTTCCTATATTTAATTTTTCACATATTGTATAATTGCATATATAAAGTTATTCCTAGAGGATTTAGCATTTGAAGGTAATTCTCTAGTATATCTTTAAAATGTTTACACATAATTCCAAGCATATTCTCTGGGGTAGTTTATAGAAAGTTTCTTTATATTTGAACACAAAATTTCTTTTCAGGCCCCTGTTTGAAACAGACATTTTGATATTTAATATTTTTCATTCAACATTCAAAAAAGAGCAGAATACTTTGAGACAAAACATATCAGTATGAATTTCAGAGGAAATCTCAAGTTTCATTAAGGGAGAAAATTGAAGAGATAAATGCCTACTAGATGCCACAGCAGGACATTTTATCCACTGGCAGCCTCCTGCTCTTGCTCTCTTTTGCACAGGGGAAAGACTCTCCCCCATTTTGAATTTTCTCTCATTCATAATATATTATTTAAAACTCCTTTTTCTTTTCCTACATGAAAATAGAAAGCAATTTGTCCAGGTTGGTGTGACTCAGTGACTGGGTGACTGCCTGTGAACCAAAGGATCACCAGTTTGATTTCTGGTGTAAGGCAGGTGCTTGGGTTATGGCCCAGGTCCCCAGTGGCGGGCACACAAGAGGAAACCACACATTGATGTTTCTCTCCCTCTCTTCTCTTCTAAAGATAAATAAATAAAATCTCATAAAAGTAAAATAAAATATTTTTTTAAAAAATCAGTTAAAAAAGAAAATGGAAGGTTATTTAATAAGTTGTTTCAGCTGCAAAAAGGATGGATTTTATACATTGGTTTCAAGGATGAATATTACAATAACACAGGTACAGAAACCTAAGAAAGTTTTACAGCTCACTCCAAATAAAATTAAATATATGCCAAAGGAAAACACAACTGCAGGCTTCGAAGCTACAACACCTTCAATAATGCTTGAGTTTAACATAGTTCAAGGAGTGTCCATTGTTCTGCTTCCCAATGGAAAATATCTTCCATTCACGCTTCTGGGTTACATTTACGAAAGAGAGAAGAAAGCAAATCTCAGATAAAATAAGGCAATAAAATTGTAAGTGTTTAGACACAGTTTGGTAGCATTTGAGTTTTTGAGCACCTTGTTCAAGTTCTAGTCTCAGCCAAAATAATGACAAACCCACATAATTAACATCCAAGTGAAGTTCCCCTTAGGAGGAGCTCTTGAATGAAAATGTGTGGCAGGCGGTAGAACTGAATGTAAAGGACATTTTGTGTATATATTGAAATCATCATAATAAAATAGTATAATTTTACAAGTCAGTGGGTATTATAAAAATAATATCTGTTTATTGAAATACAGAACACATGCATTTTATTTATAAAGTTTTGAAGGTCATATATTTGAAATCTGTGTTCAGCTATTTATCTTTGCATATCAACCACAATTTTCTCTATGGTACGGGAATTCATTGATCATAAATATTAAAGATTTCTGTAGGCTTGTGAATATTAATGCATTTCTTTTCATTTTAATTAAAATTTGACAGCACACGTCTCATAAATTTTCTCCCTTAAGTAATTTGGAAATATACAAATAAATAATAAAAAATTCTGTTGAAAATATTTTTTTTCATTTTTATGCCATACATCTTCTGATGTTTTACAACTGGAACCAGAGGGTTGCACAATCAGTGGATAATATGTACCAGCAGACTGATGTATCTGGCAAGATAAACTTTAACCCTCGGGTTACACAAATGGACGTTGGCACCTGATTTCTGGCTTTGCTGAGCAAAAAATGAATTTAGTTGACAAAAATAACTACTACACTTCCTTGTAAATGCTCTGTACATTACTCGAGAAAGCAAAGCGCATTGTTTTCACCCTATGGCACACTTGCATTGCAGTCAGCCCTTTCTAACTGCGCTTCTTTGGTTTGCTACCCAGTGTTGCAGTTTTAGCTAACGGTCATTCTAAAGGATACTTTCTAGGGCAGTACAGGAGAGTCCTTTGTTTTGAAAGAATTTGCAGTCAAAATTCCATAATGCAAACAGCGTTATCCACATTTTTGGTAAACATTCTCTCCTATCACTACTGACGGATTTTAAAGAGAGTTGAGTTTTGTGTGTTGTGAAAGCTTAAAATGTGATCTATGTACCTATCTGAAGCATATGCTTGTCAACACAATAGTGAAATAATTATATTAATATTGATACTGCAATTATAGTGTTTTAATTATGCATATAATTATAGTAATCATATATTACTAACTATACTATATACTATAATAATATATACCATATCTATCATAACTACCTGCAATACAGTAATTAACTTAATTAATATAACACAATAAACAGTGAATAAACTAATGTATTTATTAATATTAATATATATGATTATTATTATATCCATGCATTTAAATTTTTCACTACCTATTTTGAGAAGCATTTAGGTTGCGTCCAAAATTTATGTTTAAAAATGATGCTCATACATTTGTATCTGTGTAGTAAAATTATAGAATCGTTAATGAGAAAGTTACTTACCAGCTTCCAAAGGGTGATCCTCTCAAGGAAACAGGGAGGGGATTAGAGAGGTCACAGCCCCGCTTGCTCCAGTCGGTATAATGACTTGTTCGATTGCATATACCAAGTTAAACAAAATTTCAACATTAACAATTTTATGTGATAGGTATGTAGTACTCCAACTATTCTTCCCTGTATTTTTAGAGGATATTTGAATTAAGTAAAAGATAAAATAATTAGTGAACAAAATGAGTGTTTTAAATTTAGGAACAGTTTAGAATCAGTTCCCCCAACCGTGTTTATTTAGATACATTTTTATTATACTGCTTTAACTTATACCCAACTGTCCTATTATTAAAACTGTAACCAGAAGTTGAAAATAGCACATGACTGTTTTTACTTTTTTTAATATTTTATTTATTTATTTTTTTAGAGAGGGAATGGAGGGAGAAAGAGAGAGAGAAACATCAATGTGCGGTTGCTGTGGGCCATGGCCTGCAACCCAGGCATGTGCCCTGGCTGGGAATCGAACCTGTGACACTTTGGTTCACAGCCTGTGCTCAATCCACTGAGCCACACCAGCCAGGGGTGCACATGACTGTCTTTAAAATGGCGAGTTAGCTGAATCCACAAGTAGTGGCACTCTTCATGGATGCTTTCATACTACCTAGGAAGTTGGCAAGTAATGAAGCTGGCATCAAGGAAGCATGGTTTAAGTGCATGTTGGGCTTCTAATCATTTGCCTCCTGAGACAAGACTTAGGAGAGTGGCTGGATGCTGCAGAATATCGGGGTGTGGTAGTAGCCACTGCAGTTATAAATATCCTTTGATACAAAGTGTTCTAGTTTAAAGCAGAGAAAGCAAAGAGCAGAGTCTAGTAATTACTGAAAACATCGTGTGTGTTACCACAAATCACCAAGTGGATCAAAATAAAATAATGCTCTCCTATTTAGACTGCAAATGCAAATTATTTTTTGTCAAGTTCAAAAGTTAATGTTAGCAATGACTCTGAGCCTGGCCAGGGTAGGGGGTTAGTGGGAAATAAACCTAGCCCTTTTTGCTGAGCATTTGTTCCCCACCACACAAATAAACGAATAAAAATTGCTTGCAAACTACGTTTAAAAAATCTGTTCATAGAGAGGTAGCCCAGGAGCAAAGGAAAGATTACCCCAGTCTCATTCATCCCGACTGAATTTTTTTTCAATTGAGGTTACTGACTCCCTGGGTTCTTGTGATCTTCTGGAAGAGAAATCAAAAGAATTCCTGGAAAGTAATACAAAGAAAATGCATTTGGCTTGTGCACAAGGGAGCCAACAATGCAAAGGGAAGGAAAGGGGCTGCCCTGCAAACGAAGGCTAGGGAGCATTTCAAAGAGGCACAGGCGGGAAACATGGGGTAAAAGTATGCAGAGGTGGGGGCTTCTCGGTGCTCACCGCTGTGAGTCCGTGTTTCCTCATGTATCATGTGTGTCCATAGAATGTTAAATCTCCCCGCAGGGTGTGTTTTTTAGCATTTTTAAAAAGGTTTTGTTTATTTATTGTTAGAGAGGGGAAGGGAGGAAGAGAGGGAGAGAAACATCAATGTGTGGTTGCTTCTCACATGGCCCCCACTGGGGATCTGGCCTGCCACCCAGGCATGTGCCCTGACTGAGAATCGAAGCAGCAACCCTTTGGTTTGCAGGCCTGTGCTCAAGCCACTGAGCTATGGCAGGTGGGGCTCTTTTAGCATTTAAATGAGGAAAGTTTATGGAAAAGACTCTTTCTTGCTAATGCACATGCATGAGTGAAGTGCAAGTCCCTCAGTCCCCCTGAAGCAGCCCCAGTGGTCCACAGTGCCCTTCTGTCTAGGTGCTAGAGGGCTGTTTGGCTAAGCAGAGTGGGAAGTAAGGGAGGTTAAGCAAGCCCTGGCTTCCTGCCAGCTGGGCTCAGGGAGTAAATGCCTGTCTCAGGGCATTCAAGAAGAAAGAGGAGACTGGAGATAAACAGAGAACCTGGACTGAGGTCCACGTTCAAGGCATATGTCTTGACAAGATGCTCATAAATTTGGTACATTGTAAACATATAAACAGTTGACTTTAAAAACAAGTTTTTGCTTTGCCCCATGCAGCCTGGCATAGTGGCCCCTGCACTCACATTGAGAAAGTCTTTTCTAGGGTAGTGGTGCAGGTTACCACGTGTCTGTAAGGCAGTGAGGTGCAGCTCTTAGGATATGATCTTGGACTTTGGACACACAGCTTGAAATCTTAGGGAAATCAGTTGCCAACTGCTAGACTTTGTGGATAACATCTCTATAAATTCACATGCCAACATCCCCTTATCTGCAATTTCAAAATTCAAATGCTCAGACAACTAAAAGATTTTGAATGTTTGTTTTTTTTGCAAAAATACTTGAAGTAAAATTTATTCTAATTACCATGAAGGCACTTAGATTCTCTATTAATTTCACTACTGTGCATATCAAATGTTTAACAGGAGGTATTTTAATATTTTATTATTATGTTTGATAAGATGTGCTGCTGTACACACTTTGGGAATTGTGACAATACATACAATGGATGGATCACACCTCCTCTCTGAAATATTCTGGGTACTAAAGCACCTCTGACCCAGACTTCTGCATGAGAGATTATGGCCCTTTTATCTCAATTATAAAACTGGAGGAAAATTATATCTATTACAGAATTTTCATAGCAATTAAAATAATGTAGAATCATTACTGAACTAAATATTTGCCTCTTAATAAATAAAAATATAAATTACAAAGTAGAAATCCTAAAATATTAAACTCACATGACAAGTTTCAGAAGAGGAGGATATATTTGATGCTGGGAAATTGGAATAGACAAAAGATGATGCAAACTAAATAATTCGGCCTTGTTGACTATGGTTGTAAAAGATTAAGCTGTGAGCACTGCAGCCACTCCTGGTAGGAGCCTTAAAGAAGCCCCCGGATGGTCCCTGCCTCCTGGAAGCCATTTCTTTGTGCAAGTCCCTTCCTTTCAACATGGGCAAGCCCTTTGAAGGAATAGAGCAGGGCAGAAATGTGTTCCAAGATTAGACTATCAGAAGACAATGTCTTTCATCTCAGGCCCTCTTTCGCCCTCGCTTGCTCTGAAGCAAGCCAGTGGCCATGACCTGAGCTGCACTAAGGAGAGGTCTGTGCTGAAAGGGGCTGAATCCATGAGAACATGAGGGACTCAGTCCATGCAGCCTGCGTGCAGACACACACTCCGTTAAGCGACACTTGGAATTCCGGCCCACAGAAACTGAGATGATGAATGGTTGCTCTTCTAAGTCACTAAGGTTTGGAATAGCTTTTATACAGCAATAAAAATAATTAACTATAGAGGTAATACTAAATAGCTTTAATTCCAGAACAAAATGTAAGTGTGATAAATATATACAAAATCAAAAATGGATAGTGGATGTGGAGAGAGTAACAAAACAATATAGAATGATAGAAGTGCGGGTAGAAGGAAATACATGTTCTAAATTTTTGTGGATGTTATAGTGGAACAAAAATGTTATTTAGAATTAAAAAATCATGAAATACACATATGTTAATGTAATTTAAGTCAATAAAATGCACTAAACAAAGTAAATAATGTATAATACTGCACAAATAATTTATAATAAAATGTAAATACTTTAATAATAATAAAACAGAAAGATAATGGGGAAAATAGCTATATGTTGAATAATTACTATATTGTTGTTCCCCCTCCTTAGCACTATAATTTTATTAACTCATTTAATACTTAGACGACCTTAGAAGATGCATGCTACTATCTCTACTTTACGAATGAGAACCAATTTTAAAAATCCATTATATAATAAAACCCATGGGACAGAGGGAAGCCTGTTATCAGAAAAATTAATTTTCTCAAATATTTGTTATTAGGCAATATAAAGTAAATAACATCTTTAAAATAATGTAAAAATAACAGAAATAAAAGCATAAGAAAGGAAATAATATAAAGATAAAATTATTTGCCTCAGCATGCTAAAAAATAAAAAAAAACCCTTAGTATCATGTTTAAAAATCCTTCCTAATTTAGGACTTTTACACTTGCTCTTTCTCTACCTGGAATTTTCTCCCCAGCAACCTGAGCCTTTATGTTATCTGAGTCTTAGGTTATCATATGACCTCATCCTTTAGTTGGTCCACATGTCTTCTCCTTGTAGAATCTTCTCTTAACATCAGAACAAAACAGCCACCACACAATCTTTCTCTCTTTAAGTTTTGGTAACTCAGGTACATTCAATGAGGGTAATTATAACCCTCATGTTTCGGTCATTATTCCCTACGGGTTGATGATTGGTCTCATTTTGTGGTTGATGTATCCTCCCTATTAGTTGTTTTAGTTTTAATCACTTTGTAGTATTTCTCTTTCATGTTGTCTTCAATCTCCATCTGTTTTTCAAAAGTCACCACATGCAATACTCTTGGAAAGAGTCTATGAATTATTTAGGTGGGTTAATATAACTATAACTATAGATAGGGTAATACTTTTATTTCCAGAAATATAATTTTATTACACTTCAATATTTAATTCTAAACAAACACAAAATTAACATTAAATGTTGGACTCTGGATAAGGAAGTTACAGTCAACTTATTCATTATGCCATGATAAATTATAGTAAGGATTGAGTGAATGTGTTTAAAAATAGATACTTTACTAGTCATTTGTTTGCTGATAACAATTCTATTGGCATAAACTCAGTCATAAATACATAGAGCTTAGTACATTAGAAAATTTAGCATATTCCAGCAGTAGGAGAATAGGCATTTCACAAGTATAAACATCTTTCAGACAAATATAAAATGAGACCATTTAGATTTTTCCTGTAAAAATTGTTTGTTAGATAAAACTCTGTGGATAGAAATGTTTTCAGTGGTAAGAGATTAATTATCCACCTGGGAAATATCATGATGTTGGGATCATAAGTGACAGCATTCTGAGAAAATTTGGAGAATGAGAAAATGATTGCTAGATTGTATAATTTTATTTCCTTCTGTCATTTCCCACCCTCCTTATCCTTCAGATATACAACCAGAGTTGATAAAATGGCAAGGCTCATTTTGATAAGTGAAATAAAGAATGGCAGACAGATAAGATCTACTGAGGAAATAAAAAAAGAACAAATAATAGCAACACTTCTACAAATTCTACAGTGTCCCTAGAGAACAGTTAACACGGAGACTAGAAAAGAAACAACAAACACATTGAACTTACAAAAGTCATCAAATAATTCAGATAAATAAACAAAATTCAGACATTCTTAATATGGTATTTTTTAAATTCTTGCATATGTAACTGAAACCACAGAGCTTCAGAGCTACATAAAACACCTACTCATTATTCTGCTTAACATTTTGATTCAAGAAAATTTGTTCACAGTTAAAGCTTTTTTGAACCCAAAAAGCATTTTTAATGAACAAATTAAAGCTTTTAAAATTTTTCCAAAGAAGATGTATAGAAAGAAGACCAACAAACACATGACAAGATGCTCAACATCATTAATCATCAGGGAAATGCAAATCAAAACCACAATGAGGCATCACCCCACACCTGTCAGAATGGCTGTTAATAAAAAAGACAACAAATAACAAGTATTGACAAGACTATGGTAGAAAGGGCATTCTTGGGCATTGTCAGTTTAAATTGGTACAGCTACTATGGAAAACTATGGAATTTTCTCAGAAAACTAAAAATGGATCTGCCTTTTCACCCAGCATTTCCACTGCTAGGATTATATCCTAAGAGCCCTGAAACACCAATCCAGAAGAACCTATGCACTTCTGTGTTCATAGCAGCACAATTTACAATAGCCAAGTGCTGGAAGCAGCCTAGATGCCCATCAGTAAATGAATGGATCAAAAAACTATGGTACATTTACACAATGGAATTTTATGCAGCAGAAAGAAAGAAGGAGCTCCTACCCTTTGCACTAACTTGGATGGAACTGGAAAGCATTATGCTAAGCGAAATAAACCAGGCAGTGAAAGACAAATACCACATGATCTCACCTTTAACAGGAACCTAAACAACAAAACAAAGAATCAAGCAAAATATAACCAAAGACACTGAAATAGAGAACAGGCTGACAGCGACCAGAGGGGAGAGGAGAGGGAATTTCAGGGGAAAGGGGAAGGGTTTACAGGAACAAGTATAAAGGACACATGGATAAAAAACTAGGAGTGGGTGGAAATGGGAGGGAGGAGGGGAGGGCTGGGTGGGTGGGCTGGGATGGGAGTAAAAGATAGAAAATTGTACTGCAACAACAAGTAAAATAATTTTTTTAAAAGAGAAAGTTAAAAAAAGTTAAATAAAATATTTAGTCATTTCCTAGACTTATTGTTAAAATGTTTTTACCACCCAAATGTTTTGAAACAATACAATTTCCCATGGCTCTCTGAGCGTATGCCAGTGTTATTTTTATTTGATTTAATATTTGTAGAGAGAATATTATCGTCTTGAATGATGCTGACCATTCATCCCTTCATTCATTCTTTCTTTTATTTAGTACAATAATAAAATTAAGAAAAACAATCTTCAAACAAAGAAATTATTAAGAGAAGTATTGCTGTGAATTTCTTTGATTCAACCAAACCAAAGGCGAGAAGCAAATGAAGGGGGGGGACGAGATGTCTGCCCTGAAGGTGTGAGGGTGCCCATACGGGGCTGCGGAGTTGGAGCCACACGGCCACTGTGTGAATGAAGTACATGATTGTCCACCCACTATGCTATACACCTGAAACTAATGCAGAGCAATATTGAATGTAAACTGTAATTGAATATATGTCTATACATTGGTAATTATCAAATATTTAAATATATATACACATCGATAATTATCAAACTTTATAAACAAACAAAACAATCGAATCAAGGTGATAAAACAGTAATTAAATTAATATGTGTCTTCCTTTCTGATCACAATACACTTAGTGAAAGTGGATAAATGATGACAATAATGAAAGAAAGTCATTAATTGTCTCCAACATGAGGAGCAAGTATTTAATTTACAGGTTGACTAAGAAAAAGCTATCAAATACCCTATAAGAAGCTTTTTTTCCCCCAACTCATAGCAAGCAACGGTTTAGGTGCAAAAAAAAAAAAAAGTGAAATGAAGAGGCTTGAAAATCTATCCTTTACAGGGAAATCTGTTTGGTACAAAAGTAAAATCAAGTGAAAAAATGCAATTTTCAAAGAAGGTGAAATCAGGATCAATTACTGGCCTCAAGTCCAAAGCTTTGATTTTGTGGATGAGGAAATTTTAATCCAGTGACGCTGAATGACTTGGTCCAAGGATTGGGCAGCAAATTTAATAATAATACTCAGTCCCGGTTCCTACGGTTTCCATGATTCCAGACTGGCTTCTGTACTTCAGAGACAGTACAATTAGGTGGAGTCCTGAACAGGATACTCTGGGGACTAGCCATGAACACGTTTTTGTAGCTTCTTAAACACAGTGGTAAGTGCTTCTGTGTAAGTCATATATAAAAGGTAAAGAAGTAATAGTTAACCTTAGAATAAAAATAATTCTGACAAAAATTGAAGTAGTAATTACTTTCTTTGTGAACAGCACTGTACAGCACTGTAGACAGTTGAGATAATTATCAGGTGACATAATATGTTTTGCTTTGGTATGGAAAATGTTCAAGATATTTCCAAAATACAGAAGATGGTAAGTTATGGTTCCAATATCAGTTAAGAAATTCTGAAAGAAAGCAATGGAGAAGCCCTGGATGCTGTAGCTCAGTGGATTGAGCATGGGCTGGGGACCAAAGGGTTGCCAGTTTGATTCCCAGTCAGGGCACGTGCCTGGGTTGCAGGCCAGATCCCTAGTGACGGGCACACAAGAGGCAACTACACATCGATATTTCTCTCCCTCCCTTCCCTTCTCCCTAAACATAAATAACTAAAAACTTTAAAAAAGACAGAAGACAATGGAGAAGAATTTTGCACAATACTGGCCTTTCATGATAGTAGTTATAATGAAGGATAAAACACATAAAATGTTATAAATATAAAAGTTTTCTTGTGCTAGTTTTTTTACCTTTTACTCTTTATTTTTTTATTGTTGTTCAATTACAGTTGTCTCCATTATCCTCCATTACTCTCCCTCGCACTGCCCACCCCCACCTCCCACATTAACCCTCCCCCACCTTATCTCTGTCTATGGGCCCTTTATGCATGTTCTTTGACTTGATCCTTCCCGATTTTCCCCTGTTACCCTTCCCCCCATCCTCTGGTCCCCCCCATCCTCTGGTCACTGTCAGTTTGTTCTTTATTTCCATGTCTCTGGTTCTATTTTGCTCATTTTTTGTTTTGTTGACTAGGTTTTACATATAACTGAGATCATATGGTATTTGTTTTTCACTGCCTGGCTTACTTCTCTAACATCATGCTCTCCAGTTCCATCCATGCTGTTCCAAAGGATAGGAGTACCTTCTTCTGCTGCGCAGTATCATGTGCTAGTTTTAACTGATGTATTAAACTCAACTGTATTGAAACCAAACACTCTAAAATTCCAAGTAGAAAACAAACATTTGAAATCAAGTGTGCATATATAAAATAATATAGACATAGTTAATATACTCCAAAAAATATTCAATCATTCTGTGAAATAAATATCTGAAATTTAATTTTTAAAAATTGCTTCTGATATAGACCATAAAGAAGTTAATTTGTCCACTTAAAATAGTCTCTTTAGTCATTTCACACCAATTTATTCATTATTGAATGTGATTGTTGATATTCTTGAACATCAGAAGTGAACCAAACACAGAGAAACAAGGCACTGTATAAAACAATTTGTTTCAAGGATCTCAGATCTCAGGATGTAATACAGGGAGTAGACATTTACTGATATAATTAAACTTAAAATATAGTATGGTAGATAGCATTAAATATTTAGGAGAAACTTCAACAGGAAATAAGGATAGAGATTCTCACTGAGAGGGTGTAAAAACAACTCACTGGAAGGGTGACATCCTAATAAACAGGAGATTATTAAAGTACACAGGTCAGTAGAAGATCTTGGTCAAAGGAAAGAAAAAGTACAATGCAATGAGGCATTAGAGAATCTGTTTTATTCAAGGAACAGCCAGGAAACCAGTATATCTGAAGAGCTTAGCAATGAGGACAAGACAGGAAAGGAGAACATTTCTTTCAGCTTTTTACTATCTCAAGGACACCATTGGCCTTACCTGGGAGTCAGCCATTGCAAGGTTTTGTGTAGAGCAGTGGTTGTCAAATCCAAGGGCATCAGAAACACCTGAAAGGATTACTCGACTACAGGTTGCTGAGTTTTGGCCCCAGAATACTTTTGATTTTCTAGGTCTGCAGCCTGACCCCTGAATTTTTTGCTGCACCAGTGAGAACACTTTGAAAATCACTAATGCAGAGAATCAGTATGAAATGTTTTAATTTAGTTAATCTTGCTTAGCTTTGGAAAGAGACTGAAGTCAGTCAAGGGAGAAATTGGAGGAGCAGCGTACTCTCTGTGCACCTGTGGTTGAATTCATTTCCAGTTTTACATCATAGTTGGTTGGATTAGTGTGTGTGTGTGTGTGTGTGTGTGTGTGTTTATGATGATATTCAAAAGACTGTAATTGTCATTTCTGGGAGGATACCAATCACTGCAGGGGACAAATGTGTGTCATTAATGTAGGATGTGAGTGTGACATGGCTCAGAGAGCCCTCATTCTTGGGCCTGAGCTTGGGCCTTCTGAGCCACCTGCTCCAGGTCATCCACTTATCACTGGTAAGGCGGTATTCTTTACATGTGTACATTGTAAAGGAATGGCTGCTTGTTTGCTTGAATCTGTGATCTCCTTTTTCTGGAAGGAGAAAGTCATCGAACTTAACTTTAGACGGCCAATTTGTGATGGATTTGCGAGCTGTCGTTCCTTATTGGCAGCTGCTCTGGAGCTAAGAGGAATAAAGCTAGAAAGACTTCAGTGCCTGCTTTCAGGATGCCAGGCCAGTGAAACTTAAAGCTAGTCTGTCTTTGAGGTCTGGAAGAATGTCCACTACTCACCGGATCTTGAGAGGCAGGCTTGAAGAAGGGAGCATACCTTAGCCACTACCTTTGCTTCTTGCTCAATGGAATTTGTGGTGGTCCTGGCAGACCACCAAGAGGAGACTAGTTGTCCCATGTCTCTGGATTACTTGTGCCCATCTACTGGGGACACAACCTGTCATTCCTGCATGAGTATGGCCTGGAATGATGTAGGTGATGCCTTTCCATGCCTGCCTGTGTTTTGCTGTCCAGATAAGAAATTCAGGAGCAACCTCAGCTCAGTAATTTGGCTGAAATCACTGAGGTGCTCTCCAGATCAGGAGTGAGAGGAAGGGAATGCTGCATGAGAAGTACAAGTGATTTGTCCCTCTCCTCTATAAGAGAGCCAAGAGGTTTTATGTGTACAGTGCATTTTCTCCACTGCCAGAGTCATTACATACACCCTGTTAAGAAAGTTTCTCCTATCACATGAAAATTGTGGAATGTAGCATTGAGCTCTTGAAGAACAATGGAGTGAGTTGAGAAAAATAATGACTAACTCTGTAAGTGATAAAGTCAGTGGAGCTGAAAAAGGTGTAAAAACTAGGAGAGAAGGTAGGTATAAATTCTAAATTGAAACAAGTTTGACTGTTTCTACTGAATGAGCAACCCACGATTACTATTTACCGAATGTTTATCATGCAGTTGCCTAATGAGCTCCACTAAGTGCTCACATAGTCAATTGTAATGTTATATTGAAAAGCTCTATATAAGTTGAAGCCCTTGGTTCTTGTTAAAGTGAGTAAGACCAGACATAGAAAGCTGAGGCACTTTGACAG